>NW_027397068.1:37451533-37813313 GCF_003265705.2 Callorhinus ursinus | reverse complement strand
CTTTGTTCTAGTCTCCTGCCTGATCACATTCACTCCCATTATTTTTTTTCTTTTTTCTTCTTTTTTTAAATATTCTTTCTTTTTAAAAACAACTTATCAGTTCCTTTTATAAAATCTTTTATAATTTTCATCTTTATAGTCATCTTCCATCCCTTCATTGTATCAACCCTTATTTTGTACATATATAAGTCTTTCTTCCTTTAAAATTTTAGCAGGCACTTTCTTCTAACAGACCAAAATATGCCCAAAATCTAGTGTGTGGCACTGATCTATGCACTAGCCTAATCATATTTGATCATATTCTGGTTTTTTTTGTTTTGTTCTGTTTTTGTTTGTTTTTATCTTTCTCTTTTTCCTTTTTTTTTTCTCTTTCTTCTTTCTTTCCCTTTCTTGTCCCCAGGTTTCAGGTCTTTTCTGATTTGTATAGAGTATATTTGCTGGAGACGTTGTTAATCTATTAGCATTTTGTTCTCTCATTCACCTATTCTCCTCTGGACAAAATGACAAGATGAAAAAAATCACCTCAGCAAAAAGAACAAGAGCTAGTACCGTCTCGCAGGGACCTACTCAATACAGACATTAGTACGATGTTGGACCTAGAGTTCAGAATCATGACTTTAAAGATACTAGCTGGGCTTGAAAAAAGCATGGAAGTTATTAGAGAAACCCTTTCTGGAGAAATAAAAGAACTAAAATCTAACCAAGTCGAAATCAAAAAGGCTATTCATGAGGTGCAATCAAAAATGGGGGCAGTAACTGCTAGGATAAATGAGGCAGAAGAGAGAATCAGCGACATAGAAGACCAAATGATGGAAAATAAAGAGGCTGAGAAAAAGAGAGAGAAACAACTACAAGATCACGAGGGCAGAATTTGAGAGATAAACGATACGATAAGACGAAACAACATTAGAATAATTGGGATCCCAGAAGAAGAAGAAAGAGAGAGAGGGGCAGAAGGTATATTGGAGCAAATAATAGCAGAGAACTTCTCTAATGTGGGGAAGGAAACAGGCATCAAAATCCAGGAGGCACAGAGAACCCCTCTCAAAATCAATAAAAATAGGTCAACACCCCCACATCTAATAGTAAAACTTACGAGTCTCAGAGACAAAGAGAAAATCCTGAAAGCAGCTCGGGAGAAGAGATATGTAACCTACAATGGTAGAAATATTAGATTGGCAACAGACCTATCCACAGAGACCTGGCAGGCCAGAAAGGACTGGCATGATATCTTCAGAGCACTAAACGAGAAAAACGAGCAGCCAAGAATACTATATCCAGCCTAGGCTGTCATTGAAAATAGAAGGAGAGATAAAAATCTTCCAGGACAAACAAAAACTAAAGGAATTTGCAAACACAAAACCAGCCCTCCAAGAAATATTGAAAGGGGTCCTCTAAGCAAAGAGAGAGCCTAAAAGCAACATAGATGAGAAAGGAACACAGACAATATACAGTAATAGTCACCTTCCAGGCAATACAATGGCACTAAATTCATACTTTTCAATAGTTACCCTGAATGTAAATGGGCTAAATGCCCCAATCAAAAGACAACACAGGCTATCAGATTGGATGAAAAAACAAGACCCATCAATATGCTGTCTGCAAGAGACTCATTTTAGACCCAAAGACACCCCCAGATTGAAAGTGAGGAGGTGGAAAACCATTTACCATGCTAATGGACACCAAAAGAAAGCTGGGGTGGCAATCCGTCTATCAGACAAATTAGATTTTAAAACAAAGACTGTAATAAGAGATGAAGAAGGACACTATATCCTATTTAAAGGGTCTATCCAACAAGAAGATCTAACAATTGTAAATATCTATGCCCCTAACGTGGGAGCAGCCAATTATATAAGGCAATTAATAACAAAAGCAAAGAAACACATTGACAACAATACAATAATAGGGGGGGACTTTAACACCCCCCTGACTGAAATGGACAGATCACCTAAGCAAAAGATCAACAAGGAAATAAAGACTTTAAATGACACACTGAACCAAATGGACTTTACAGACATATTCAGAACATTCCATCCCAAAGCAACAGAATACACATTCTTCTCTAGTGCCCATGGAACATTCTCCAGAATTGATCACATCCTAGGTCACAAATCAGGTCTCAACTGGTACCAAAAGACTGGGATTATTCCGTGCATATTTTCAGACCACAATGCTTCGAAACTAGAACTCAATCACAAGAGGAAAGTCAGAAAGAACTCAAATACATGGAGGCTAAAGAACATCCTACTAAACAATGAATGGGTCAACCAGGAAATTAAAGAAGAATTAAAAAAAATCATGGAAACCAATGAAAATGAAAACACAACTGTTCAAAATCTTTGGGATACAGCAAAGGCAGTCCTGAGAGGAAAGTATATGGCAATACAGGCCTTTCTCAAGAAACAAGAAAGGGTCTCAAATACACAACCTAACCCTACACCTAAAGGAGCTAGAGAAAAAACAGCAAAAAAAGCCTAAACCCAGCAGGAGAAGAGAAATAATAAAGATCAGACAAGAAATCAATGAAATAGAAACCAAAAGAACAGTAGAACAGATCAACAAAACTAGGAGCTGGTTCTTTGAAAGAATTAACAAGATTGATAAACCCCTGGCCAGACTTATCAAAAAAAGAGAAATGACCCAAATCAACAAAATTATGAATGAAAGAGGAGAGAACACAACAAACACCAAAGAAATACAAACAATTATAAGAACATATTATGAGCAACTCTATGCCAGCAAATTAGAGAACCTGGAAGAAATGGGTGCATTCCTAGAGATGTATCAACTACCAAAATTGAACCAGGAAGAAATAGAAAACCTGAACAGACCTATAACCATAAGGAAATTGAAGCAGTCATCAAAAATCTCCCAACAAACAAAAGCCCAGGGCCAGATGGCTTCCTAGGGGAATTCTATCAAACATTTAAAGAAGAATTAATACCAATTCTCCTGAAACTGTTCCAAAAAATAGAAATGGAAGGAAAACGTCCAAACTCATTCTATGAGACCACCATTACCTTGATCCCAAAACCAGATAAAGACCCCATCAAAAAGGAGAATTACAGACCAATATCCTTGACGAACATGGATGCAAAAATTCTCACCAAAATACTAGCCAATAGGATCCAACAGTACATTAAAAGGATTATTCACCATGACCAAGAGGGATTTATCCCTGGGCTGCAAGGTTGGTTCAACATCCGCAAATCAATCAACGTGATACAACACATTAACAAAAGAAAGAACAAGAATCATATGATCCTCTCAATACACGCAGAAAAAGCATTTGACAAAGTACAGCATCCTTTCTTTACCAAAACTCTTCAGAGTATAGGAATAGAGGGTACATACCTAAATATCATAAAAGCCATCTATGAAAAACCTACAGCGAATATCATTCTCAATGGGGAAAAGCTGAGAGCTTTTCCCCTAAGGTCAGGAACGCGGCAGGGATGTCCACTATCACCGCTGCTATTCAACATAGTATTAGAAGTCCTAGCCACAGCAATCAGACAACAAAAAGAAATCAAAGGCATCCAAATCGGCAAAGAGGAAGTCAAACTCTCACTCTTTGCAGATGATATGATACTTTATGTGGAAAACCCAAAAGACTCCACTCCGAAACTGCTAGAACTCATACGGGAATTCAGTAAAGTATCAGGATATAAAATCAATGCACAGAAATCAGTGGCATTCCTATACACCAACAACAAGACAGAAGAGAGACAAATCAAGGAGTCGATCCCATTTACAATTGCACCCAAAACCGTAAGATACCTAGGAATAAATTTAACCAAAGAGGCAATGGATCTGTACTCAGAAAACTATAAAATACTCATGAAAGAAATCGAAGAAGACACAAAGAAATGGAAAAACTTTCCATGCTCATGGATTGTAAGAACAAACATTGTGAAGATGTCAATGCTACCTAGAGCAATCTACACATTCAATGCAATCCCCATCAAAATACCATCCACTTTTTTAAAAGAAATGGAACAAATAATCCTAAAATTTGTATGGAACCAGAGGAGACCCCGAATAGCCAGAGGAATCTTGAAAAAGAAAAGCAAAGCTGGTGGCATCACAATTCCGGACTTCCAGCTCTATTACAAAGCTGTCATCATCAAGACAGTATGGTACTGGCACAAAAACAGACACATAGATCAATGGAACAGAATAGAGAGCCCAGAAATGGACCCTCAACTCTAATCTTTCTTTCTAATCTGTCAACTAATCTGTCAACTAATCTTTGACAAAGCAGGAAAGAATGTCCAATGGAAAAAAGACAGTCTCTTCAACAAATGGTGTTGGGAAAATTGGACAGCCACATGCAGAAGAATGAAACTGGACCATTTCCTTACACCATGCACAAAAATAGACTCCAAATGGTTGAAAGACCTAAACGTGAGACAGGAGTCCATCAAAATCCTAAAGGAGAACACAGGCAGCAACCTCTTCGACCTCAGCTGCAGCAACTTCTTCCTAGAAACATCGCCAAAGGCAAGGGAAGCAAGGGCAAAAATGAACTATTGGGATTTCATCAAGATAAAAAGCTTTTGCACAGCAAAAGAAACAGTCCACAAAACCAAAAGACAACCGACAGAATGGGAGAAAATATTTGCAAATGACATATCAGATAAAGGGCTAGTATCAAAAATCTATAAAGAACTTATCAAACTCAACACCCAAAGAACAAATAATCCAATCAAGAAATGAGCAGAAGACATGAACAGACATTTTTCCAAAGACATCCAAATGGACAAAAGACACATGAAAAAGTGCTCAACATCGCTCAGCATCAGGGAAATCCAAATCAAAACCTCAATGAGATACCACCTCACACCAGTCAGAATGGCTAAAATTAACAAGTCAGGAAACGACAGATGTTGGCAGGGATGCGGAGAAAGGGGAACCCTCCTACACTGTTGGTGGGAATGCAAGCTGGTGCAATCCCTCTGGAAAACAGTATGGAGGTTCCTCAAACAGTTGAAATTAGAGCTACCATACGATCCAGCAATTGCACTACTGGGTATTTACCACAAAGATACAAATGTAGGGATCCGAAGGGGTACGTGCACCCCAATGTTTATAGCAGCAATGTCCACAATAACCAAACTGTGGAAAGCACCAAGATGTCCATCGACAGATGAATGGATAAAGAAGAGGTGGTATATATATACAATGGAATATTATGCAGCCATAAAAAGGAAGGAGATCTTGCCATTTGCAATGACGTGGATGGAACTGGAGGGTGTTATGCTGAGTGAAATAAGTCAATCAGAGAAAGACATATATCATATGACCTCACTGATATGAGGAATTCTTAATCTCAGGAAACAAACTGAGGTTTGCTGGAGTGATGGGGGGCGGGAGGGATTGGGTGGCTGGGTGATAGACATTGGGGAGGGTATGTGCTATGGTGAGTGCTGTGAATTGTACAAGACTGATGAATCACAGATCTGTACTTCTGAAACAAATAATGCAATATATGTTAAGAAAAAAAAAGAAGATAGTAGGAGGGGAAGAATGAAGGGGAGTAAGTCGGAGGGGGAGACGAACCATGAGAGACGATGGACTCTGAAAAACAAACTGAGGGTTCTAGAAGGGAGGGGGGTGGGGGATAGGTTAGCCTGGTGATGGGTATTAAAGAGGGCACATTCTGCGTGGAGCACTGGGTGTTATGCACAAACAATGAATCATGGAACACTACATCAAAAACTAATGATGTAATGTATGGTGATTAACATAACAATAAAAAATTATTAAAAAATAAAATAAATAAATAAATTCATTAGTCGGTGAAAAAACTGTTACATTGGTAACCCAATTTTTTTAAAACATATCTTTGGGACAAAGAAAAAGAGCTCATAATTCTATGTTAGAAAAACTTTAATGCAACAGATGAAAGGAAAAGTTGTCATTTTTCCTAACTAAGCAAAGAGATCTATCTAACTCCAGAGTACACTGCAAGTGCACAGCATAAACAGAGCTAAATGAAAATGAGTAGCAGTAGCAATAGGCTAGCAGCAATTGTGGTAAAGGCAGAAATGTACAATAAAATCGATGCTTGCTTAAAATGAAAAAAAGGAGCCAGGATATTTTCAGAGTTAGATCTTTTAGGAAAAAGCCAAGCAAGCCAATGAACAGAAACAAAAATCAAGGAGCCTGAGGAAGAGATGAATGTGCTACAATTTGGCTCCCACTCACCCAGGATTCAGAAAGATGTGACCAATTCCTACTGAGCAGGACTGTGAAGCCTACCTGTATAAAAAGTAGGTAAAAATCAGCACTATATTCATAATTACACATGTATACAAATACCAAGTTTAACTACTTAGTTACTCACCACATAAGCTATTTACATTGTTCTTTTTCTTTTAAGATTTTATTTATTTATTTGACAGAGACAGACACAGTGAGAGAGGGAACACAAGCAGGGGGAGTGGGAGAGGGAGAAGCAGACTCCCCGTGGAGCAGAGAGCTGGATGCGGGGCTCAATCCCAGGACCCTGGGATCATGACCAGAGCCTAAGGCAGATGCTTAACCAACTGAGCCACCCAGGCACCCCTACATAGTTCTTTTAATTTGGTTCTTTTGTTTCTATGTCCCAGGAGCTTGTTGAAAGCCTAGTGACCATAGCCCTGATGTCCAAATAGGGACTTCCTTAGACCGGATGCACCCAACTGCAAGACATCTTCTTCACAGCTGCCCTGAGAAAGTCTGGTTATGGCAGAGTAACTGAGTCTTACCCAATGCCAGCTAATACTATTCTGAGAATCAGGGACTGTTGGGACAGTGTTTACTGCTGTACATTTGCAGAATACAAAGAATATTTTCTTTGGGTAGATACTACCCCACAAAAGTTTGCGCTGATTTATACTTCTACTGATGTATATGAGAATGTTTGACACCTATTTATAGTTGGACTGAAAATTTCACCCTAACCAAACTTGCTTGAGCAGCCCTTGTCAGCTGGGGTTTTGCAAGTTAAAGAAAATCTATGATCTCCCTTCAGAAAGTTCATCATGTCCTTTTTCCTCATTCTAACCCTTTCTCAAAAGTTTTACAAGTCACGCATCAGAAAAAAGAAGTTAGAAATCTCCCATAAGTCTAATCTTGTTATCTTCTCCTGCTCTCTTACCATTTCATATATTTCTTTGCTTTATCTCTCTTGTCCTGGAGATCTGTAACATATACTTTCTCTTAGTAGCTTTATTAAGCCTTTTTAGAAAAGCACTAACTTACTCTTAAATTTCTTCTTACATGAAAATTAGTCAATAATGCTCCCATTCATATGCTTTTGTCATGCTTTCCATTTGTAAGCACTTCGCAAAATGACATGCTCTAGACTTTTTTCTGTCATCCTGCAGCAGTAAGACTTTTTTTAAATATAAAATCTTTGTACCTCACAATTTTCTTCCTTCACCCAAGCTGAGGATGCTTTGTTTCTAATGCTACTAGCCAGAGGCACAGATACTCGATAATTTCCATTTCCTTCTCTTGTCTTTGTCCAAATCTACTTAGATGGCCATTTCTTCTCTTGTTTTTCTGAATGCAGAAATATAAAAGTAAAGGTACTATCTTTTGGTTTACTTTTCATTTATGTGGAAAGCCTAGGAGCTTACGTTTTGGTTCAAATCAGTTCTCTTGGCTATCAGGACTATCACGGTGACTTGAAGATTGGTTTTGTCATGGCTGCCGATCAGTCTTTCCTTCACTGGCCAGGGACTCAACTACTAGCCAGACATGGGAACCATTAATTTCGGCTACTGTGGGCCAGAGCAGCTATTGGGCTGCTTCCCTCCACTGCCTCGGATGGAAGAGTCAACAGGAGAGGGGTTACAAATCACTATATCCACAACACGAAACAGGTCAATCTGCAAGTAGTGGGGGGAAGTTATTTACTCCACAGAAATCCAAGTAAGTAAATCTAAGACTCTGAGAATCACTGCGATAAAGACTGATATTTCACTTTGTTTAACCTTGAATTTCCTGCTCTTCTTAATTTGAGAACATTTGTTGTGTTACACACCTGTGTAAAAACTATTAGCATTTGGTGAATCAAGGCTTATGAAACAGTCCTCTGGAAACCTTTAGATTAAGAACCAAGGCCAATTCTCATTCCTCTAAGGTTAATAGCATCTAGAACACTGGACACATCTTTTTATGACAGGATTTTCTCATGTGGTTTTTCTCCTTGGACTTCTATAAAAAGTTTTATTTATTACATAAATCTGTATTTTAAAGTGCTCCCTACAGAGGGAAACTGCCTCCACCGTACTCAAAATTTAAAAATCTAATGTCAGCAGATTGGTGTTCAAATCCCAGCTCTGTTATTTACCAGCTATTGGATAACTAATTGAATCCCTTTAGCCTCAATTTTCTCCTCTGTAGAATTAAGAACAAGTCTCCCCTAATATTAGCAGAGCCCAGGGCAAAAGGACAAATGAGAGCCAATATACCAACACACTGTATGTCTAAATAACTGAAAGTTATCAAATAAACTATGCCCCCTACCTAGCCTACTTTCCACTCAGCCTTCTCTTCCCCACTCCCAAGCCTTCTCCTATGGAATGTGCTCACCGCCAGAGGCCAGAGAGCCACCTTGCTCTCCCTGGGCCAGCCCCTGCCCCCTGCAAGCCTGGGAAGTTCTGGTCTGCTGGAAATGGGCAGGGCAGAAGGTTCCTGGGCCTCCTGGACGGTGACTGCAGTGTCAGAGGGATATCTTTCTGACTCATGATTTACAGACATCTCTACACACCTAACAAAACTAGATCATTGGGCGCCTGGGTGGCTCAGATGGTTAAGCGTCTGCCTTCGGCTCAGGTCATGATCCCAGGGTTCTAGGATCGAGCCCCGCATCAGGCTCCCTGCTTCTTGGGAGCCTGCTTCTCCCTCTGCCTCTCTCTGTCTTTCATGAATAAATAAATAAAATCTTAAAAAAAAAAAAAAAACTAGATCATCCAAGCACATGCTATGAGGTAGGGAGGAAGAGAGTGAAACTAACTAGAGATCTGGGTCAGCCCAGGCACCCACTTTGGTGACTTGTGACAGCCAGATGTAAGCAAGAACACTGGTTCTTGTAGTTTCCCAGGGCAAAAGACATGACATGCGCGCGCGCGCGCTCTCTCTCTCTCTCTCTCTCTCTCTCTCTCTCTCCCCCTTCCTCTCCCAGCTCAGATCCTTCAGCCTGGGGCAGTTATTTATTTTATTTTTTTTTAAGATTTTATTTATCTATTTGACAGAGACACAGCGAGAGAGGGAACAGAAGCAGGGGGAGTGGGAGAGGGAGAAGCAGGCTTCCCGCGGAGCAGGGAGCCCGATCCAGGACCCTGGGATCATGACCTGAGCCAAAGGCAGACACTCAATGACTGAGCCACCCAGGCACCCCCTGGGGCAGTTATTTTTGGCTAATGCTTTTACTTTCCATAATTCTTGTATAGTCAAATTCATTCTAAACAGAAGAGAAAGAGAGAATGAGAGAGAGGAGAAAAATCTTAGCTTGAAAAGTAAAAGTAAAAAATATCTAGGCTCAGAACACTGACTAGGGGCCCCTTTTCCTCATGTCTAAGGACGGGAATGATTGAGATAATCGTACCTATCACACAGAGTTGTGTAGGAATTAAATATGATAATGCATGTATTTATACCATTATTAAAATCAGGAGTAACGTTTCCCTAAGTTTGATCTCTAATTCTTGTTAGGAGAAAAGAAGGCAATGAGGCTGTCTTTTTTTTTTTTTTTAGATTTTTTTTTTTATTTATTTATTTGAGAGAGAGAGTGAGAGAGAGCACGAGAGGGAAGAGGGCCAGCGGGAGAAGCAGACTCCCCGCCGAGCAGGGAGCCCGACGCGGGACTCGACCCCGGGACTCCAGGACCACGACCCGAGCCGAAGGCAGTCACTCAACCAACTGAGCCACCCAGGCGCCCGAGGCTGTATTTTTAGATGATAAACGAACCTGGAAACCAAAGTGTTACACCACCGCTCAATTATTTCAACATATTTAGACATTATAGTACTGCATTGGACTCTGCTTAAAAGATTTTTTTTCTCATATATTCAAGAAGAGCTAGATAACTCTTTAAGCATTAAGGCCTGCCTTCAATTGATTGTCTGCTTTAATGGAGAGGGGGTACAAACCCCTTATAACTTCTCTTAGAAATGATAAACAGAGGGGCGCCTGGGTGGCTCAGTTGGTTAAGCGACTACCTTCGGCTCAGGTCATGACCTCAGGGTCCTGGGATCGAGCCCCACATCGGGCTCCCTGCTCGGCGGGAAGCCTGCTTCTCCCTCTCCCACTCCCTGCTTGTGTTCCCTCTCTCGCTGTGTCTCTCTCTGTCAAATAAATAAATAAAATCTTTAAAAAAAATAAAGAAATGATAAGCAGAGATGGCATTCAATATAACTTGATGAGCTCATATAAAATATTTTTTTATTTTTTTAATTGAAGTATAATTGATACACAGTGTTACATTAGTTTTGGGTGTACAACACAGTGATTTGACAAGTTAATACATTATGCTATGCTCACCACAAGTGTAGCTACCATTTGTCACCATACAGTGCTATTATAATACCACTGACTATATTCCCTATGTGGTACCTTTTATTCTCATGACTTACTCATTCCATAACTGAAAGCCTGTATCTCCCACTCCCCAGCACCCATTTTGCCCATCTCCCCATCCTCCTGCCTCTGGCAACCAAGTCTGTTCTCTGTATTTATAGGTCTGATTCTACTTTTTGTTTGGTTATTCATTTTTTTGGTTTTTAGATTCCACATGGGAGTAAAATCATATGGTATTTGTCATACAGAATATTACTTCACATTAATTAGACATAGGTTGACTCAATTTCTGGATAAAGAGCTTTCATGAAACTTTACAAATATATATGTATATCCAGTTGCAACAATGATACAAGATTTATTTTTCTGTGAAGCAAACAGATCTTGATGGGACTGTCTTTAGATATCATTTGTTAATCTCATATAAAGGAAGAAAAACTACTGTATTGTGAGTGTTGCAGGGCTTCAGGCCTCTGAAATGAAAGCTGGTCAACAATATCCTGAGCAAATGAATAACACTTGATAGCATATATAGACTATATATTTCATGCCCGTATATATTTACCCTACCTATTCATATACTCACACATAGTCTTCAATTCAAGCAGGCCATCAGCCCACTGAATAGCCCAAACTCATTGCTACCACTAAGCTAACCTTTATCCATGCAGGGCAACGTCCTCCCACTCAAACATCCTTCAGAGAAACAGCCCTGAGAGTCTCCTTTGGATTCCCATCTTTACCATTCCTTCGGTCCAACATGTTTTAATGTCATATATACATATTTTGCCGTGCTACTGAGATTATAAATCACCTGAGAGTGGAGAACAGATATCAAATGACTTCATATCCGAGTGCCTAGCATATGCTAATGGCTTCATCTGACCACAGGAGAGCTGGTTATTATGAGGCAGACCTCAAAGGTCCACATAATTAATTAGTGCCCAGCCTAATCGCTGTTTTAATTCCAGAAGTAAGGTTAGACAAAGTAGCAGGCTATTTGAGCTCTGCTTTGTTCAACATGCTGTCAGACACCTGACAAATACAGAGATATGAACTAAGTAATGCAAACCCTCAACTAATTAAGGGGTTTAGTGTGTATGTGTTCCTATAATGAATAATTAACAGAAGCAACTGGAGAGGCTTACCCATGCTAATGTGGTGGAAGCTGTGGTTGGATTTGATTTCCCTTCTGGGTTTCCTTTGAAAGCATTCACACACCAGCCACCATCCTTTATGCTATGTTTATAGGTATGTCATGTCTGGAGCCTCTGAGGTGGAAATTATGACAGTTGTTCTAGCACCAGTGATAGAAAGACAATTAAAAAATAATTAACAAGAATAATTAGCACAGGGCCAAGGGAGGAGAGCTGTTATTTTATTAGCTAGTTTGATGTGATTAAATGTATACAGAACACATAGCTAGAAAAGCACCTTCATATGGCAATATGGAAGAAGCTCCAATTTTTCATTTTTATTTTATTTTCCTGCTTTTCCTTTCTGCCGACAGCAAGAAGCAGTCTCTGTGATCCTCACTGCTTTTTGAAAAATGCCATCCTGCATCTCTCACAGCATATCTCCATTTGACTGAAGATATAACTGCACAACTCAAATGAAAACACAGAAGTGGAACATCAGGATCTGTCAGCATAATGCTTCTGGGGCTTGTGTATTAGGTGATTACTTTGGCACCATCTCAGGAGAAAAGAAAGAAAAAGGCAAAGGCGGAAAGCATCAATAGGGTTTGTACTTGTTTTTGCTTATCATGTTTTACTTTCCTTAGAGCAAGACTAACCTATGCTGGAACAGAGGCGTTAACACTTTTAGCCAGTAAGGTGTTCCCAGCACTGATTATCTAATAATTGGACAAGCCAGCATACAATTTTATCCCATAATTTCCCTGTTACCGGGAAGCTGTACACACTCAAGAATGATCTCCTGCTGAGAGAAAAGCCCTTAGTTAAACAACTCAGCCATCCAGCAAGACCACACGCTTTGTAGTCTAACAAACCAGGCTGAAACACTAGCCGCCCTCACATACTAGTACTGAGTGGACCCAGACACAATACTTTCTCTCTCTGAACTGACACCTGTCTGTAAAGTGGTGATAATAATACTCACCTCACCTGGTATTTGCATTATCATTTATTTGAATGCTACTCTTTGTATCACCATACCTGTTACTATTATTTGGTAATTTAACCTCTCTGAACCTGCTCCCTCACCTGCAAAATGTAGGTGATACTTCTGTGTTTAGTATGAGAATTAAATGAGGTCCTCAAGAAAAGTTACCTCCCCAGGCTCTATCATTTATCAACACCCACTGAGTGCAAAAGTAAGGAATGTTAGAAGGTAACTAAGTTTTTGACTTTTTTTTATTGGGGGGAAAAACTAAAGATCTGATAGGGCTACAGATATAGGCATCAGGACAATGGCTTTTGTATTCCAAGAATCCGAATATAGTATCCCTTGGTTATTTTTGTTTACTTGCCTTTGTTTGTTTGTTATTATAAATCTATGCAGGAAACCAAGCTGTCTCCCATGCACTAAGATATTTGTTAAGGCATAAAAATATAATTAACACATCATCACACCACTCTGTTTCTCCTGGAACTTGACAGCACTGTGGAACGAGAAAACAGGGTAAATGAAGTGGGAGAAGACTTTAACTGTGATTGTAATGGTAGACAGGAAATAATTTGTGATGATTTGGATTCCTCAGATGAGTTTTCCAGATGCAATTTGCCTACAGGACATTTGGGTTTTATTTATTTGACAGAGAGACACACAGCGAGAGAGGGAATACAAGCAGGGGGAGTGGGAGAGGGAGAAGCAGGCCTCCTGCTGAGCAGGGAGCCCGATGTGGGGCTCGATTCCAGGACTCTGGGATCATGACCTGAGCGGAAGGCAGACACTTAATGACTGAGCCACCCAGGCGCCCCTAGAGGACATTTGAGATGGAAAGTGGAGAACGGGTGGCCAATCACGTCAGAGGGTGTGAAAACGGCTGACCTGTCTGAAGTTATCACAGAGAGTTTATAGTAATTTGTGTTAATCATATCAGGAAACTCACTCCCCAGTAGCTGTGATTCCCGTGGTGTCACTGGATTTTAACAGAACCCAATCTAGGCTTTCAGAGTCTAGAAAACTTTACTAGGCTCACGAAATCTATTCAGCATGGTTCAGTCATTCATCTAAAAAAAAAATTTTGAACACATATCCTCTGCTGGTCATTGTCATCCTGGACTTGTAGTCCAGTGGGAGAGGCAGGAAGAGGCTATTTCAAAATCAAGCTCAAATAAATAAACATTAAGAAAATATATAGGGGCGCCTGGGTGAGTCAGTCAGTTAAGCATCTGCCTTCGGCTCAGGTCATGATGCCAGGGTCCTGGGATGGAGCCCCGCATCAGGCTGCTTGCTCAGCGGGAAGCCGGCTTCTCCTCTCTGCCTCTGCTGCTCCCCCTGCTTGTGCTCTCTCTCAAATAAATAAATAAAATCTTTTAAAAAAATTTTTAAAAAGCAAATATATAGTATTTAGTATATAGATTGAAACTTCCATCACCATAGCCACCAATATGTCATAATAAACAGAAGAAATATTATCAGAGAGGGAAAGATCGAAAGTGCAAATGAGTCTTTTCCCTCTAAGCAAGACATGTTTGCCCTTGGTGCTTTCATGCAGTTATCTTACTTTCTCTTGTGAGTTTTTGGCACCTTGTTTTACAGCATGACCCCTTAGCTCTGAAAAAGTCCTAGATATATCTCATTATTCTCACCCCGTTAGAACCAAGAATAAATCTCAAATTCTTCCATGTCCAAAGATACTAAGACTAAACATTCCGGCTCAGGTGATGCCAACCAAACTTTAATTACAGTGCCTGGAACATACTACTTAAATATTTATTGACTGAGTAAATGAACAATAAAAGCCCCTGAAATGGAAGAGAATGAAGGAAGTTTGTGGATGATAAGGAAGGAAGATTTTCAGAGGAAAAAAAGGAGGAATACACATTTAGGCAGGCTGGCTGCCTCTGTAAACTGGGTGTTCCTCATAGTTCATTCCAATTCTGCCTGAGACTCTCCCTTTCAAAACATCCACAACTGTTAGATAAAAGAAAGCTAACAGTTGGAGGACATTAAAGCTGATTACCAATAGATTGCATTAACATGCAAAGCAATTAGGAACCACTGAAGGGTATTAACATGATGGGCTGACGCTCTGTACCGATCATAATCCGGAATCTGTGAAAGTTAACTCCATCTGCAGCCAGTCTTAGACACTGATTCAGGGCTTCAAAATGGTAATTTGTCAATACCCTTTTCCCCATGTCCTCTTCACATGACAAAACACCATGTCCAACTAAATGACTGCCTCCCACTTCCCAAGTCTACCATGGTTGGCTGAAAGATAAAAGCAGTTGTCTATTGAAGTCACTGTAAATTGATGACTTCTCATCTCATGTGATCTTTAACACTGCCAAATAATCCTTCTATCTACATTTATCTGTAGCTCCCATATTCCTCAGCTGTAGTCCAAAAATCTCCTTCAAGTACTGTCTGCCATTATTTCCTTCATCATTCTCGGATAACCATGTGGCTTCCTAGTTTACAAATAGTAAAGCCCATGAGAATTCCTACAATTACAAGTCTTCCTTGTCCTATCCATGCTAATCCTTCAACTGGTATTCTACCACAGGTAAATCACTCCATCAATGATTCCTATCCTGTATTTTAGCCATTTCATGTTGAGGAGTTGTATATACGTACGTTCAAATCTCTCCTAGTTAAAAAATAAAAAGGCACAGCCATATAATCCCTTAACTATCTTCATACATATTGTAAAAATTACTTTCCAGAAATATTATTCCAACTTAAAAATGGATATTATTCACTATAAAACTGATAATGCTAACTGGCTAAAAATGAGTCTGTGCATCCTTACTAAATACAGTATAAATTCCCTAATATAGCATACTAGATTCCTCATTACCTGTCCGCCACTCCGTTTTCCTCCTCATCGCCTACCCATCTTTCTTACACACCCTATGAAATATTGAACTATTTCACCCAACATTTCGTATCACCACTCCGCATTTACAACGTGTTGTGCTCTTGCAGTAATATAGCTTATGTTATAAATCAGGGACCTTGGGCAATTCTCCTCAGAAGGCAACCATGAGTAAGGCAGCAATTGGAGCCCTGGTTCATTCACTGGAGCTGTAGAAGAGCTTTCAAGTTATTCTATAGGCACTGGTAATTATTAAAGCTTTGTAAACAGAGGTGAAATATTGGGTTTCAATGCAGATCACTGTATATGAGAATAGATTTAAAGAGGACAATGATACAGAAAGGTAAAGCCAGCTAGAAGTCTATTCTGACTGCCCAAGTGAGAACTGATGGGGACCTGAAATACCTATAGCAGTTGAGATATGGTCTCAAAGAGATCCATGGAATAATACCACAGAGGTCAGAATAAAACAGGGAAAATATATCATTACAGAAACCAAGACTATAGAATCCAGCATGAGGACTGATGATCCCAACATCCAATGCCATAGAAAAGAACCAAAAATGTGGCCATTTGGGCTGATAAGTAAAGAGCCATTTTTAACCTAAACAACAGCAGCTATAAAACAGTAGGAGCAGAAACCAGAATGCAGAGTTGAGGAGTGACTGTCAGACAGGGAGTGAGTTGGTGAGTGTCTAATACTTTCCAAGAAGTTTGAAGAGAAGGGAGTACTAGACTAGACAGGTCTTGAGGCTCTATAACATCAAAGGGTTGGTAAGGGTGAGAAGGAGATTCGTTCATTCATAGGCTGAAGGAAACCTTGGGAAACCTTTTCTTAAAGGATCAGATAGTAGGTACTTTAGGCTTATAAGCCATGTGGTCTCTGCAGCACATGGCTGTGGTCTCTGCTACAACAGCACAAAGTAGCCAGAAACATGTGAACTAATGGGTGTCGTTCAGTTCCCATAAAATTTTAGTTACCAAAAAAAAAAAAAAAAAAAGGTAGAAGCAGGCCTCTGGCCATAGTTTGCTGGCCCCTAAGTGACCTCAGACAGACAGAGGGGGGTGGGATCCAGGGCAAAGCTTGGCCTTAAACAAGAGAAAAGGGGAATAATGATACACACCTATTAACAGAGGCTGGATTTGCAGTAAAAACTTGAGCACTTAGTTAAAATATCAGTTCAATCTTTTAAAATTATTAAGGGACATAACCTTAAAATGAACCCAGCTCTTTCTAAAATGGCTCTTTAAAAGACTCTAATAAAATATTTACTTAGTTCTCTTGAAATAATTTGCTTATTTTTAAATTCTCAACCTTGATCCATCTAGTATCAACTCTTGGAAATTATGAAACAGTATTAATGCTAGCAGCAAGAACATCCCCCTTAACATATACTTGGTAGAACACAAACTCATCACTGCCCACTCTAAAAGGAAGGTCTGATTTAAAAGGAAGGATCACATTATTCTCTTTCAACCCTAGATCTACAGATATCGTACTTGAAAAGCTGATTGTGCAATCTTGGCTTATTTCCATGACTAAAGCAATGTGATTAAGTTCCTATAGGGTTTTAGATAATCACCCAAGCTTTTTGATTCTTATAATCAGGTCAGAGCTTCAATCAATGAAGCTCTCCTGACACTACTGACTGCTTTAAGAACCTGGACAGGATAGCACCCAAAAACAAGAACTGCAGTCATGCTGAAGAAAAGCCTTTTAAGATAGTTTCCTTGGGTGCCTGGGTGGCTCAGTCGGTTGAGCCACTGCTTTCAGCTCAGGTCGTGATCCTGGAGTGCCAGGATCGAGTCCTGCGTCGGACTCCCTGTTCGGCAGGGAGTCTGCTTCTCCCTCTGACCCTCCCCACTCTCATGCTCTCTCTCTCTCTCTCTCTCTCTCTCTCAAATAAATAAATAAAATCTTTAAAAAAAAAAGATAGTTTCCTTGGTACAGCTTAAACCATATGACAATGAGGTGCTGGCATGAAATGGATATTCACATACTATGTATAATGGGCAGGGGCATATTTGTAGGGTAAAGTGGGGTAATTCTTTGTTTTGTTGATTTTCTAATAATTGCAATGGTCTTTCATTGAGACAGATACACTAATCACCACCATCACAATTAAGTAGTGTAGAATACATAACTTTTCGGACCCTGCCAAAATTTGCCGGGTGAGTTTTTTTTTTTCCAGCTTAAATTATGTGAATAGCATTATTAATTCCTCCTAAAAACATGTCTAGCAAGGTAACTTTTCTTTCTCCTCTATAAAAACAAAGAAAACATGAAAACTGGTTGAATAACAGTGGCCTTTGCCTAACCACACACCTCTCCACCCATCCACCCACCAACAAAAATGCCTTATGTGGGGCAGAAGCAGGGTGGTAGATATTTGGTGGCAAAGATCAGTGACGCAAGAGTTAAAAAAATATATATATTCTAGTGCCCGTCAGGGGAGACATTGAAGACTTTAACTCCTCTCTAAGACTGCTCTGCTGAATGGCTCTGGGGAAAAGCTGTAGGCAGCCCTTCTCTGCTGTGGATAGAAGAAAAATAGAAATGGAAGAAAAATGTGTTAGGAAGCAAAGAGGTGAGGGGGTGAGAGGAATAGACAAACAACAAATAAATCTCTTGGTAGTGTTTTGGATTGATAGATAGCACTTCCTCCTGAAGCATTTCTCAAAACCCCACACATGTAGTTTCACCAAAAAAAATGTAAACCCTTCAGGAATAGAAGAAAAGCAGAAAAAATAGCAAAGAGCCTAATGGTGAAAAAGGGAAGGGAGTGCTCTGGACTAATTTTGATTGGTTAAAACATTACAGAAGGGACCATGAGCTCTTGAATTCCCACAAGGTCCAGGTAAAGGCTCATTTTTTATGGTCTCATCCTTCTCAGCATTCTATTTGCTTGGGTGAAGTGTTGAGTCACAACCCTGCTGGGAATAGAATCTGTCCCAGAAAACCACACAATAACAAATGTTATGACCAGTCCACTAAATCACATGCTAGGAAAATCTTGACTTACTCTCAAGCTGTATTTCCTCAGTGCTCAGAATCTGAACCTGGCTCCAAGCATCCATTTGATGGTGAGTTATCTCCCTAAAATCCTCTGCAGAAGCAGGAAGCCCTAAAGCCCTGGAAGCATTTTAAAAGTTCTTGTTCCACTGGGATGAGATACCAAAATCACAGCTCAAAACGAAAACCTCCACTATGACCAAAATAACTTGTTCCCACCTACAAAACTTCATATGGCATCTCTGGATGCCACTCCATAATTTTTGTATAACTAATAGCTTGCATTTCTAAACCATTTATATTTTACCCAAGTGCTTTTACATACCGTCACATTTATACACTTTCTCTTTGAAGAGTTGCTATACTTATGAGTGATCTATATTTTCCAGGCTATTCAAGCACATAACCGCAAATCAAAATGTTTCTAATCCTCTCCCACTTGTTCTTTGAGAACTCAAATATCCTGTAAATTTCCTTGGAAAATATTCTAGGAATCAGCACAGGATTTTTTTTTTATATATGAAAACCAGGAATTAATTAATTCTCTTGGCCACCACTATTTTTCTGTCCTCTGGCTTAGGTCTCTATTGCAGTGCTTTTAGCCAACATCAAAAGTAGTAACTATGCTGCCTCAGTTTTCCAAAGGCATGACCACCACCATCACTGCCAGCTATGACCACCAAGCCTGCAGATGTCAGCCATAAACACTGCATCAACACTTGTAAAGCATTAAAAAATGATGCCAAAGTCCATGCCGAAGTCCACTAACTCTGCCACTGTTATTACCCACGCCGCTGCCCCAGGGCTAGAGATGCCCCTATTAAATGGCATCAGGGCAGTAACTATTTCAGCCAATACTGCCACTGATGCTCGGATTACTATTACCACCCTACGGAGGTCCAATGTTGATTTCATCATGGCTCCTGTAACAGCACCAAGGAAAAGTTTCTTTTTAACCCTTGTCAGTCTTTTATTATATCCTTCTTAGGACAGAAATAGGGCAAGTCTCCTCAGTGGTAGACCAACAGATGGCTGCCACATCCACCTAGTAGCTCCAACAAAAATTCTAGAACACATGTTTGAGAAGACTTTCCCTCACCCCCACATCCAAAACATCATTAAAGTTACTACTTCCAAATCATTTCCAGAATCCAACTACTTCCCTCCATTTTTATCCCAACTACTTTCATTCAAGTCATGATTACCTTTAGTCTAAACTTTGAAATAACCCCTGAATTGGTCTCCCTGCTTCCATTCTTGCCTTCCAACAATCCATTCCTCAGACGTCAGCTAGGGAGAGAATTTTATAACTCAGATCACATCACATGCCCTTGCTTAGAGCCCTCCAATATTTCCCTGCCCTATTCTAGCTTACAAAGTTCTTTGTGATGTGCTCTGGCTAACCCCTCCAACTTCACACCATTTTTTACTTCACCAATGTGTCTTAAGCCACTTTGGCCTTCTCTCTGTTCCTCCAAATACCAAGTTCATTCCATCCTGACAGTCTTTGCACCAGTTGTTGCTTTCTGTTTGAAATGTTCCCTCAATATTAGTGTGGCTCCCGTTTCCACAAAGAACTGTCCCCTGATCAGCGAGTACAAAGAAGCTTCCCAGTCACTGTCTTTGCACTGTATTTTAATCCACTGAAAAACATATACCACTCCATTTTCTTGTTTACCCAGTTGTTTACTTAATTGATGCTTATATAAATTGAAGTCACATAAATATATTGATATGAAATAAAATCTTCAGCCACAAAGTCTATAGGATCATATAAACAATCTGCTTCAGAGAAAAATAGCACTCTGATTTCCCGGAAAGTACTAGTCAGTAATTGATTGAAGAAAATAGAGAATATTCAAAGTGAAAATGTATTAAGCCTTAAGTATGTAATCCAGAATATGCAGTCCAACCTTATGAATAGTCCCATATGGCAAGTCTACATTAATGAGTTTGAAGAAAAAAAAATGGGGATTTGGTTCATTTGACAATGACCATTAGTCCATGAGTCCATGAAGAAGAGTATATTTTTTATAAATATTTAGACATTCTTGTTTTTAAGGTTTATTATATACCCCGGTGGAGCAGAGAGTTGATATCAGCATCTAGGTAAAAGTGAAGAATGAATTGTTAAAGATACTCAACCCACCATTGTCATAGACCCTGGCTTGCTTGTTGATGCCATTTGTAATAATATAGACCTCACAAAGCTCACTTGGAAAGGGACTCTCCAAATTCCCAAATACTCACATCTGGAGGAACTCAGAGTCCCCCAGCAAAGTTCCCTTATTAACCCCAACACTTCTGAGGGTTGGCCAGGGAAGCATTAAATTCTTAGTGCCAGAATTAATGCCCGATCACAACTGCATGGGTATTATCCTTCCTGATTTATGATGCCATGTGGGACAGTAAATGAAACTGTTCTTTCCCCTTGGGCCAGTTGAAAACTCTTAATTCTTTCTTTCTCCTGACAACATCTTACCAGGATGGGGAAGAAGTGAAAGGAAAGCAAAAGCGGGGAAAAAAAAAAAAAAAAGGCATCTGACAGTGTAAATCCCAGGTTATTTGATATAAATCCCAGGTATTCTCTTTCTTCCCCAAACCAGCCTAGATAACCACTATGGAGAAAAGTCAGAATCACACATAAAACAAAATCCTAACAAAGGAAAACTAGCTCACGTACTCTGACAAATTAGAATAAAGCCATGAGGATCATCTCCGCCACACAAATAAGAAAATCTGAAAAAAATTATAGCTAACATTTAAAAAAACATCCTCACAGAACTTTTTTTTTAAGATTTATTTATTTATTTATCTATCTATCTATTTATTTATTTATTTTAGAGAGAGAAAAAGAGCAGGGGGAAGGGCAGAGGGAGAGAATCTCAAGCATGTTCCACACCCAGTGCAGAGCTGCCCAGGGCAGAGCTGGACGTAGGGCTTGATCCCATGACCCCAAAATCATGACCTGTGCCCAAATCAAGAGTTGGTCGCTTAACCAACTGAGCTAGGGTGTCCCACACTCTCATAAACTTTAATAAAAGTTTACAACAATCCTTTGTCATGTATAGCATGAATCCCCACCAGCTCTGTGGAATTGAACCTAAGTTTCCTAAGATGTTAAATAGCGTAGGACTATTTATACTTATGGTTGACATAAAATGTGAACAGTTCAATATATAATGATTTAAGATTAGAATGCAGATGGATTTGATAGGCCAGAAAATTTTACTTTTCTGATCAGAATATTTAACTTCCTTTCAAAACAGGTTTTACTCATTCTTCCAGTTCAAAGACCCAACATGAATGTGTCTTATTTAGAACAGTGGCACAAAGAAGGTTCTATAACCCTACTTTACCATTCCTGTAGTTATTTTACACCTGAGCAATGACCTCTTTATAAACACCTATATAGACATCTATATATATTAGACCTTAAAGGCTAGAAGATCCTATTTACTTGGTTGACTCAGTCTCACATCTCAAGAAAATGACCCAAGAACAAGTAGCATGCTTAGTTAGCACTTCTTGCTTCTGGCAACAAAAATGGCAACCTTATTTATATGATTTTTATATAAAACACTAATATTGTCCCTCATGGGTAAAATGAAAGACATTTTTATGTCTAATACCTTTTTTAGAATAAAATGAGTGGAAAAAAGAAAACCAGTTCTTCAAACTAATTTGCTGAATAGCTTTTAGCTGTCTAGGAGAAGGAGCCCTGGAGGCCAACCCCTTCACCTGGCATGTTCAGAATCTCATTGAGAATTACTGTGCCTGTGAATCAGAATCTGGCTGCTGAGCATGTCCCAGTCTGCAGGCTGCGGAGCTCTAAGGAGATCAGCCACAAAGGCATTAATTAGGAAGAAGTTCTGGAGGACAGTTAAGCCTTTGCCATGTTGTTAATAAGCATTTTCATACAGAGTGACTGGAGAGCATTCAACAAGAGAGCATTCAACTGCAAGCCCCAGTAAGTTGTCAAACAGGAAGCCCACATGGGTGAATTCACCCTGTTTACCTTGCTTTATATAAAGCCAGAGGAGGGCCAGGCAACAGCCATAAATTCAAATAAGCTTCTAAAGCCTCCTCAATTGATCACTACATAAAAAGACACAGAGCAATTGTATAATCACCTCACACACAGGTAACTAAATATATTGCCCTTTCCAAATTCACTGATGTAAAACACAGAGCTTTTTCTCCCTAGCTAATGGTTGAGAGAAGCTTTATATTGCTTTCTTGTGAACTTAATACCCAGCAAATAAATGGCAGTCCTGGAAGCAGCTCCCTGGGTCAGACAGTAACATATATACAATGAAATCTGCTTGTGGTGAAATGCCTATTACAAGTGAGGTGGAATTAACACCTTGGTTGCACTTCTGTCTCTTGCGTGTGTATTAAATTTTTTCTGTGAAGGTCAAAGAAAACAAGACTTTCTTCTCAATTGTTCATTCTCTTATGTCATATTAAAATACATAAACCTGGGGCGCCTGGGTGGCTCAGTTGTTAAGCGCTGCCTTCGGCTCAGGTCATGATCCCGGGGTCCTAGGATCGAGCCCCGCATCGGGATCCCTGCTCTGCGGGAAGCCTGCTTCTCCCTCTCCCACTCCCCCTGCTTGTGTTCCCCCTCTCGCTGTGTCTTTCTCTGTCAAATAAATAAATAAAATCTTTTAAAAAAATAAAATAAAATAAAATACATAAACCTGACTTGCCAGATGACATAAACTGGGGCAATGAATGAATGACACATGGACTATTTGTAAATTCACAAACTGTTAATGAACTCCTGAATCAACACAAAAAAAGAGGCGGTGTGGCTATGGGGAACAGAAATCACCATCGCACCTAAATGGGGAAGTCAGCAGATGCTACGTACCAGTAATAGCTTCCTAGTGTAAGTATTCTATGTGATAATCTGGGTCAATAGAAAATTCAAGTCAGAATTTAAACGCTGGATTTTACCCTTGACTCCACAGTCCAAGCAACTGTATTAACTACAGTTCTATAACTTCTATAACTACAACTTCTATAACTTCTATACTTACAAGAACACTATTATTCTTTCACTGAAGTAGTTTAAAAGGAGAAAAAAATGATTCCAACCTCAATGACATTTCCAAATGCTTACATTTCCTCCTATGACTGTCAACAGAGAAATAGGCATCCTC
Source organism: Callorhinus ursinus (assembly GCF_003265705.2). Taxonomy (NCBI): domain Eukaryota; kingdom Metazoa; phylum Chordata; class Mammalia; order Carnivora; family Otariidae; genus Callorhinus; species Callorhinus ursinus. Next base: position 37,789,552 of record NW_027397068.1, on the reverse strand, counting down.
AGTAATTTCATAAGCTTTTACAGGTCTCTTTGTTTCAGATTCTCCATCTTTTCAGTGAGTGTGGCTTCATAACACTAGCAATTCTGTCTTGACTATATGAATTCATGTTGAATGGAATGTAAGTTATAGGATTTAGGTCCTTCTATCTCAACATATTTTAAGGAAATAGCAATTTATTTGATTTCTACAATTTTCAGCCACCTGCTAAAGAACTCTGGATATATTTACATACAAATCATAAAAACTGAAACTTTTAATGATCTAATACTTCTAAAGTAGACTAAGACTTCAAAGACTATCCTTCCCCTGCTGCCCTGAAAGTCATATAAGTAGATTCAGTTTGATGTCTATCGACATTAGATACATGTTCAATAGTCTTTCCCAGAAGTAGAAGCACAGTGTGTTACTAGCAAGTACTGTTAGAATTAGAGGCTGAGATGGGGTTGCAGGGGGTGGTAAGAACCAAAACACTGGCTGAAATGAGGCTTGCTACTCAAACTGGTCCCAGAACCAGTAGCATCAGCAGCTCCTGAGAATTTATTAGAAATGCAGAATCTCAGGCTCTGCTCCAGGCCTACTGAATCAAAATCTGCATTTAAAAAAAAATTCTACATATTTGTCAGTAATTGATTTATGTCAATTATATCTCAATTTTTTAATTAGCAAGAAAAAAATGAAAAAAAATACAAAACAAAACAGTAATCTTGAAGTGACTTGTGGACATAAGTTTTGAGAAGCCCTGGACTAGAGCTGGGAGAGGCCGATGCTGTGAATTTAATTCAGAATTCCATAGTGAATGAGTAAGGGAAAGAAGCCAGTCAAGGGTGAGGAAACCAAATGCAAAAACAAACCAAAGACCAAGAGGCATGAGTAAGGTTATAAACAGAAGCTTAGGATAAGGGTCTAAAATAAGATGAGGACCAAAAAGAAGGTTGAGATGGAGTTAGGCATAAATTTCAGGTGGACAATCAGGTGAATAACTCAACCTGTACCTTAAATTTCAAAATGAGTAGAACTGACTTAAAATCAATGAAGACTGTAACCTGTTACCAGCTATGTCTCCAAGACCTATGTCTATATCCCAGAATCCCTGAACAGAAACAGGTTGATTGGTTGGTTTTTCATAGAACCTTTACAACTCCCTGCTGGTTAAACACAATAGTAAAACTATATATATTTTGTGTTAACAAAGTGAGATTGTGCAAGAAAGAATATTTTTAACCATGGGTTTTCTGTCAATAAAAGACTCTTGAGTTGGCAAGTTCATAGGCAATTTAATCTAGTGAGCAACACAAGAAATACCAGATGTCAGAACTTCAAGGGTACTCACTGACTTAAATCTTCACAATCCTATGAGTTAAGTCTTACTCTCCCCAATTTTACAGCTAAAGAAGTTAAGGCTCTAAAAAAAGGAATAATAATTTTTTCAATCTGATAGAACTAGGACAGTGTCCAAAATCTGTGTTCCTAGCCACTAGCACTTAAAAAAGGGGGGGGCAATCTAAAAATAGCCCCCACTTGTCAACTTAGCATCTCCTGTGTGTCACACAATGCAGGAAAAGTAATCATTTCTGGACTTACCAGAAAGCTCATAACACTGGACAACATACCTGTAACATCATCAAGAACCTTAGCAGATTTCTAAATTTCATCTTCAGAGCTTTTTATGTCCTGAGGATCAAATGAGAGGCTAAAAGCTTTTTGAAATAGAAAACCTGTATGTATGTGCATATGCATTGTATAAAATGGTCATATATAACATGAGATTTAGATGAGATCTAAAACTCTATTTACCATGTCTTGCAGAGCATCTGTTCATAGAACTGCTTATCACAGTGCCTGACACACAGCAGAACAGCAGGCTCTCAATAACCCTTTATTGAGTCATTATGACTATGATTATCATTGTTAATATGGAAAGCTGAACTCAGAGACTTATACCAAAGAGATTTATTTTCATGTTGGCTGTGATTTTTTTCTTAAGCCAAGATGTTAACATTTGGTTTAGAAAATATCAAAAGATTTTGTTACTTCGTCACATCAAAAGTAATGGTGATAACACATTAAAACTGTAGGCTCCCCAGAAAAATTAATACCAAATTCAAGAAAGAGCAGGCAGCCAAATCTGTCCATATTTGGGGAGTAATGTATGATTGAAATTCTCCCCCAAGGAGAAATTAGATATAGCTTGTAAGCTATTACAGGAAATTGCTGTGTAGCTTCTCCAATGACAGATTAAGTATCAATCATTCAGAAAGCCAGAAATGACACTAAATTTTCACTAATATCATATCAAATGATGCAAATTCTATCTTAGAATTCTGTTTTACTTTGATTCTCTAATCCTCATCAAAAAAGTGAATATTCCACCTCCCCAATTATTACAATAAATCTATCCCCAATATTTAGAAATATTATCTCCATTAACCATTATTTGCATACTATTACATTCTCATGGTCTACAAACCTGAGTACAAAGTCAAATTGCAAGAAAACACACTTTGAGAAAATCGTTTCTGTTAAATCCAAAAGTTAGAAGAAAGTCCAGTTTTCTGAACAAGACAGGAAACTCTTATATTCTGAATGACCACAATGAATCATCTATTATAAATATCATAATCAAAAAAAGGAAATTCAATTATGTTCATTATATTCTACTAAATCAGTCAAGTGGATGCGAATTTTTTTATTTCTATCAACATAAAAAAGATTATAAACTTGAGCACCAATTAATCAGAAAATTCAGTGAACCCCAAGCCTCTATTCTAAGAATTTTATTGTTTTTATGCAAATTCAGAAATATCACAAAAAAAAGAAAATTAAATAAAGCAGTTCAATAACTTTGCAACAATTATACTATATTATACTAGTAAAGGTTTTGTAACCAAACCATCAAAATCTATTTTAAGAACTTAGTTTTTAATGCCCAAGATCAGAATGTTTTTTTGACCTTTCAAATGTTCATCTGCATATTTTGAAGAACACAGAGTCACTACCACCTTATTTTAATATATTAAAGGAAGAATGCCAGGATATTTCTAGATAAAATTACGTATGTTTATGAATGGTCTAATGTGACTGGCTTCTAAAGTTGATTAGGATAGAGTTCTTCATACAATCTTTAGCTCATGATATCATTTCTTTAAGATGTTTTTGTTACCCCATAATTTCAACTGTTTTTCTGCAAAAGTTGTGGTAAGATTTCAAAACTTAAGTGAGGAAAACACATTTTCTTTACTAATTAAAACGAAACACACTAGGCCCTTGACTTTATATCAGATAGTTCCTGGAACTTTTTACAATCCTCAAATTTTGAAATATCACCATAGAGAATCAAAACTCTGCATAGAAAACAGTATATCTGAGTGTTGGTTGGTCAGCTGGGCTGAATCACTGGCTAACAGGTGACTTTATGCAATCACCACACCCAGCCTCATATGTCAAGTTCATGCGTCAGCAAAATCACAAATTATTTTCTGGTTCATGAAGTTTCTGAACTATGAACTTATCTTTAATTATGCGGGAATGGAACGAAAAATTTTAATGTGCAAATGTCAAAGTTATAGTATACATGGGATGCTTTCCATGTAAATACATGTAATAATAAAGAATAATAAATATAAATTCAATCACTCTCTCCAAGGCCATTATGTAGGTAATTCAAGCAAACTCTTCAGTTGAAGACAAGTAAAGAAGCTGGAAAAAATATATATTGGTGAGCCTACCTCACAACTGTGCAGGATTCTAAAGGGCTACAACCTAGGAATAAAGATGAACTGGAAATGAAAATGGCTCTCACAGCCATTGCAGCCCAGCTCTGAATCTTGCAAGTCCCTGAAATTGTATTAAGGTGATCAGAGAGCAAGTGGCCTAGCTTCCAAAGTGATACATCTCCAGGCAGAAATAAATGTAAGTTATCTGAAACAGAAGATGATATCACTCTAAGTAATGAATGATTTCTTCATACAATATTACAAACACAATTTCAGGATCAAAATAAAAAATTATCTTGTACACATGTGGACAACAGGATATGAGTGGAAAGCAACAGCAATAAAAGACAGGTCTACAGATTATGGTTATCCTCCACAGGCTTTAAAATAAATAAAATTAAAAAATAAAATAAAATAAAACAAAATGAGTGTTCTTGCTCTACAGTAAGAGATGAAAAACAAGATTAGAAATTTCAACAAAGAGTTGAAAATCATAAAAATTAACCAAGTGGACATTCGAGGCAGTAAATAACATAATTGCCAAAATTAAGAACTCAGTGGATCACTGTATCATCAGATTAGACACAGCTGAAGAAAGAATCAGTGAACTGAAATAAAATCCAAAATGATAGGCAAAGAGACAAGATAGAAACACACACACACACACACACACACACACACACACACACACAAAGGATAAAAGCCATAAAAAACAGTGAAAGAATTTACTATGCATGCAACTGAAATTTAAGAGAAAAACACATGAAAGAATGGTCAGAGCGATATTTAAAGAGATAATATCTGAGAAGAGACATTATTGATGAAGACCTTAAATAACAGAATTAAGATAGAAATGAATTTTAAAATAAGATAGCTAGACGATCTCTAAACATTTGGAAAGTAAGAACTATACTTGTACTTATAAATGAGTCTCTAAAGTCAAATATAAAACACAATAAAATTAGAAAATATTTTAAGTGACCAACAATGAAAATATGGTCTAGAAAAACTTGTGCTAAAGATAAAGAGATACTTTGAAAGTAATTTATAACATTACATGTATAAACTAGGAAAGAATAAAGGGTGAAATCAATGATCTAAACTTATATTTCAAAAAGTCAGATAAAGAACAGAAACTTAAAACCAACAATAGGAACAAAACACCAATGATAAAAATTGGTCATTAACATAGAAAGATGAATAAAATGGATAAATAACTAGTGAAACCAATGCAGAAAAATAGAGAATACCCAAATAAACATCAATAGAATTGGAAAGGGAATAGCACTACAGTTTTTAGAGCACTAATATGAAAAGATATTATGTATGTCACTATATCAGACTATTTAGATAGACAACTCAATTTTTTAAATACTAAACATGCCAATATGACACTTAAAAATAGAGAATCTGAATGTTCCTATAACTATAAAAGAAACTGAGTATTCAATCAAACATCATCCAGTTAAAAAAAGCCAAAACCCCACATAACATTGCCAGTGAAACCAACCAAACATTTAAGGAAAAGTAATTTCAATATTATAAAAATATTTCTAGATTATAAGAAAAATAAAAGCCACTCACAAGCCCAATTTTTGAGGCAAACATCAATGATAACAGACCCCAAAAAGGCATGAATATGGGAGAGTATATCTGCAACAAAATATAAACAGATTTGAATGTATTACAGGGATACAAAGGTTTTTTAGCATTTCAAAATCAATCTGTCTCATGCCTGTAACAAAATGATAAAGTTAATATGGTCATCTCAAGGAAAGCCAAAATATATTCTGATATTAAAAATATTAATACTGGGGCGCCTGGGTGGCTCAGTCGTTAAGTGTCTACCTTCGGCTCAGGTCATGATCCCAGGGTCCTGGGATCAAGTTCCACATCGGGCTCCCTGCTCAGCAGGAGGCCTGCTTCTCCCTCTCCCACTGCCCCTGCTTGTGTTCCCTCTCTCACTGTGTCTCTCTCTGTCAAATAAATAAAATCTTTAAAAATATATATATTAATACTGAATTTCGATATCCATTTTTCATAGCAACTTGCATGCATGGAATAACAGATAGGAACTCTGTTAATATTATAAGGGATATTTTTAAAAACAACAACAGATATCATACTTAATATAAAATACTGAATTCTTCTATTTTGAGATCAATAAAGAAATAAGGGTGCATGCTATAATCACTTACATTTAACACTGTACTAGAACTCCTAGCCAGAACAGTAGGATAAAAAACGAAATGTTAAAATTACAAAGACAGAAGTAAAACTATCATTATTTACAAAAAATCTAAATATCTATGATTATTAAAATTGATATGACTTAGAAAATCAATTTTATTTGCTCTTTCATTACTAATAAAAATCAAATATTAAAGATAAAAATTTCAATAACATCAAAAATATTAAATGCCTAGGAAATAAATATAACAACAGGTATGTAAGACTTCTATGCAGAAAACTATAAAACATTATAGAGAGAAATTAAAGAAAATCTAAATAAATGGAGGTATACATCATGTTTATGGATTGGGAAATGACTGTTCTTCCCAAATTGATCCATAGATCAATGCAGTATCCATCAAAATCTCAAAAGACTGTTTTTTATATGTTAATCTTAGCATACTGAATTTAAACTTTAAATAGAAATGTCAGTATAATCAAGACACTTCTAAAGAAAAACAGTAAGGGAGGACCCTGTATACTGGCTATCAAAATTAATAATAAATTTCAGTTAATTAAGATAGGATGGTACTGGTCAAGGAGAGACAATTTGACCAATGGCATAGAATAAGGAGCCAGTAACACACACTTATCTATTTACAGTTGATTTATAATTAAGTAGCTCTATAAACTATGGAGACAGATTTGGGCAGTACTGGACCAATTGGATATCTATATCAAAAAAAATAAAAAGTGACACCTTCTCCCTAAACTACGCATTTGACACAAAAATCAACTGTGAGTATATTATAAATCTAAATTTAAATGCTAGAACAATAAAACTTGTACATCTAATATAGAAGAATATATTCATGATCTCAGGATAGAGAAAGACACAAAAAGCACCAACCATAAAAAAAATTTGATAAATTTGAACATTTGTTCAACAAAAGATGTAAATGGAAGAACAGGCAAGTCATAACGTAGAACATATCTGCAATTCATTAAGCAACAAATGGTTCCTATCTAGAAAGATTAAAAACTCCTAAATCAATAAGAAAAAGATATCCAAGAGAAAATGGGCAAAAGATTTTAACAGACTTCAGGAATAAGCTTATGAAATGCTGCTTGACTTCAATGAGAACTAGGGAAGTACAAATTAAAACCCCAGTGAGATAATTCTACACGTCTGCTAGAATGGCTAAAATTAAAATACCAACTATACTACATTTGCCAAATATATCTACTCATACACTTCTCCTGGGAGTGTAAGGTGAAACTACTATCTTAGTTTTCTTTGCTGCATAACAAATTACCCCAAACTTAGCATCCCGAACCAACACATTATTGCCTCACAATTTCTGTGGGTCAGATCCTCTCACATTTTCTGTAGGTCTGACCTAGTTTTGCTGACTCCTCTGCTCAAAGCTTCAGAAGTCTATGATCAAGGTGTCAGCCAGGCTGCATTCTCATCAGGAGTCTTACTGGGGAAGAATCTCCCAAATCATTCATGTTGTTGGCTGAATTCATTTTGTTATAGACTGGGGTCCCCATTTTATTGCTGGCTGTCAGCTAAGGACTACTCTCAGTTTGTGGAGGCTTCCTAGAGTTCCTTGCCACATGGTCTCCGCTATAGGCCTTCTCAAAAACATGGCAGCATACTTCTGCAAAGCCAGTAAGGGAGTCTCTTGCTCCAGTCTGTTTAAATAGGGTCTTATATAACATAATCCAATCATGAAAGTGACACCCTATCACCTTTGCTATTTAGCATAATCTAGTCAAGGGAATGACATTTGCCATATTCCATTGGTTAAAAGCAAACCATAGGTTCTGCTCACACTGGAGGGAAAATGATTACACAAAGGTATGGACACCAAGAAGTGTAATACATTGGGAGTCACCATAAAGCCTATCCACCCAGCTATTTTGGAAAACATGTTTGTATCCACAAAAGCTGAACCCATAAACTTTGACCCAGCATTTCTATTCCTGGATATGTAATGAACAGAAATACACACAAAAAGCATGTGCAAGGGTATTCAAAAGTAAGAAACAACCCAAAGGTCCATCAAGTAGAATAGACAGTACATTCACATAAATGCTACACAGCAAGGAAAATGAACAAAACAACAAAGATTAATCTCACAAGCTTTTCATAATTGAGATAAGCCATACACAAGAGAAAATATACTATATGGTTCCATTTTTTTAAGTTAAAAAAAATTAAACAATCATATTTAGGGATGCAAGCTTGGGTGGTAAAATAAAAGCAAGACAGAAGATTAGTATAAAAGTCAGAAAAATGGCTACCATCAGAGAGGTTAGTGATTAAGACTGGGTCTCAGGAGACTCCTGGAGTATTTTCTATTTATTGTAGTTTGACCTATTTGGTGTTTGTGTAGGTGTTTTCTTTGTTATAGAGCAGTGAGCTATACCTTGGTGCAATATTCTGTAATATGTATGCTACATTTCATAATTTTAAAAAACCTTGCAAGCACCATGCTATAGTGAAAGTATTTTTTAATTCCCAAAACTTGAACATAGCTCCATTAGAATAATACTTTTCTGTTTTGATCACTACAGTACTCTCTTCACCCAGAACAATGTTTGTTATAATAAATACTACTGAATAAGCGAATGAATCAAAGAATACATTAATCCAATATGTGCATTCTAGACAGGTCTACCATTTTGCCACTCTGATCCTTTTTCATCCTCATTTGTAAAATGAGACAAGTATCTGTTCTACGAATTTTACCATACTGTTGATAACTGTTTAAATGAGACAATTAAGTCTTACATGACAGCTTTTAATATAAAAAAAAATTATTTTGGCAGGATTAACAAAGCAACCCCTCAGTTAATCAGAATAGTCAAAGAATGAGGAAAATCTTCCTTTTTTAATACTGTACTTTATAACTGAGTAATATTGTAATATAGATTAGACATTTTAGAAGAACATGCTGAACAGAACTTTTTTTATGATCAAGAATGGCAAAGTGCCTTTGGTTGTTATATCAATTTTCTATTGCTGCATACAAACTACCACAAACTTGCAGCATAAAACAACACAAATGTATTAGCTCACAGTTTTATAGGTCAGAAGTCTGGAATAGCATGGCTGGGTTCTCTGTGTTGAGCTTATGAGGTTAAAATCAAGGTGTGAGTCTCAGACTGTTTTTGTCTGGAAGTTTTGTGGGAAAATCTATTGTTCATTCTCACTGTTAGCAGAACTTAATTCCTTGCCTCTGTAGGACCCATTTCCTTGTTGGCTATTAGTGGGAGCCACTCTCAGCTCCTAGAGGCTGCCCACATTTCTTGCCATATGGCCCCCTCCATCTTCAAATCAGTAATGAGGCACCAAATTCCTCTCATGCTTTGAATCTCTGAATTCCTCTTCTGCCACTAGCCAAGAAAAAACTCTCTTTTCTTAAATGGCTCATGCAATTAGGTCAGGCCACTGGAAAAATCTCCTTATCTTAAGATCAGCTGTCCATGTAATATAACATAAGCATGGAGCAAAATCCATCACATTCACCATGCCAGGGATTATGTAAGGCATGAACACCAGGGGAGTGGGAAATCTTAGAAGCTTGACTACCACAGGTGTTCTCAAAAATTATTGGGTCACATGAAAGCCGTGGAAAACTCTGAGCAGTCTCTAAGATACTACTTTTATACTACTTTTAAAAAAGCAAAGCATTGGTACCAACTTAGTTTCTTGTCTTTTGGGTAGCTTATAGTAGTGTGACATTCCTTTTCAGTATTCTGGAAAGTACACTCAAGAACGCTAAAATTCTGTGGTTTTTGCAGCATTAATTTCTCCTAGAAAAGTAAAATTAGGTTTTTTTATTCTTTATTACATAACATTTGCACCATCACTTTTCATTTCATTTTGCATCAGCCAGGACAATCTTCAAGACCTGCCCATATCTGGGTCTCTTTAAATACACTGAATATAACTCATCTTTAAGTACAGATATTTTTTATTACAGCAATCAGTAGCATGTTGCCCTATCTTTTCTTAATTTTCCGAAGGACATTTGTTATTAGTGACAGGTCCTTGGGAACCAAGCGTTCCCACCAGGCTTGTCTGTCCATAGAAATCTGAACAGTAGCCTAATTCCCCACACAGCCATATTCAAGGTAATTCACCTGACAGTTACTGAGTGTTTCTCCATACACTGGCATGGGGCTCAGCACTGGAGATTCAAAGATGAATAAAACTAGTTTCTGTGTTAAGAGTATTTATATATCTCCAACCTTAAAATGTATCATCAATGTTCTTTTTATTTCTATTTTTTAATTTCTTTTCCTTAGTGGTCAAACTATTTGCTTCCCTCTCAAATCTACTTGTGTCTCACTGAATGTGCTATCTTCTACTTTATTCCCCTGTAGGGTAAATTTGGTTTTTAAGCAAATGATCACCTATCAATTTCTCCCAATCAGCATTGTATGCAGTCCTGCAGCACAGGTCAATAAACGCCACCATTATTTTCCAAAATATTAATAAGTAACTAATTTCTTAATGTGTGGTGATATGCCTTAGCTTACCTCCTTTATGTCCTGGCTCACCACAAAATGCACTGAATTCTTGAAATTAGATCAGAAAGCATCTAAAAAGAGAGGGGGAACCTCTGTAATCATGGTAATTTTTACAAAGAAATATTAAATTGGAGCCCTCTTTGAAAAACAGATTATAAGAAGATGAGGATTATTTCATATCTATTGTGTGTTTATGTTTTTGTATGATTTTTAAAAAGGCAATTAACATTCTCTCCATGTCCATCAGAAAAGGGCCAAGGGGTCCATGTCTAGATAAACAGTACATTAAAGATTCAACTAGTAAACTGGAATCCATTTAACAGTGGACCATCACCACAACTGGAATCACAATGCAGATACAGCTAACCTTAATTTATTCCACTCAATGAATCAGGGCAGTAAGCGGTGGTTTTGCCACTTGGTAAGTCAAGAAAAATAAAGACTGGTAGGAGAGGTGTTTTTTTTTTTCTCCCCAGAGAGCAGCTTGCCCAAGGTGTTCACACATCCACCCACTGAAATTTAATCATTAATGTAGCACATTGCCAGAGAGATGAAAGGCAGCAAAGTGGCATAGGTTAGTTACATCTCAGGAGAAAATCCAATATAAAAAAGTCCTGTCAGAATAAGAGACAGGAACCCAAGGACAACATGGATTTTGTTTTGCACAAAAGAAATGTTTCCATTGACCAACTTACACTTATTTATTTGTTTTCTCATCTTCTCCACAAGCACCACCACCAAGAGGACTGATGCAGTAAATTTTTAAAATAAAGGATGATCGGGCGCCTGGGTGGCCCAGTTGGTTAAGCGACTGCCTTCAGCTCAGGTCATGGTCCTGGAGTCCTGGGATCGAGTCCCGCATCGGGCTTCCTGCTCAGCTTGGAGTCTGCTTCTCCCTCTGACCCTCTTCCCTCTCGTGCTCTCTATCTCTCATTCTCTCTCTCTAATAAATAAATATAATCTTTAAAAAAATAAAATAAAATAAAATAAAGGATGATCAAAATGGCGAAGTCTGACATAATTGCTAGATGGAAGATAAGGATTGATTTTGCAAGGCTGTTCTAAAATTTTGGTTTTTTAAATGTATAGGAAAATAATGTTAATGGCAAGATGAGTACAAAGGCCTGCAGGACACAATTTGAAGAAGGATCAAGCACTAGTGAAAGTGCTAGACCATCAAAAGCAGAGCCACAAATGGAAACATCTACGAGGCCACTCAGGTAACTAATAAGTAATGTTGTCTAACATAAAACGTAGGGAGTGGTGCCACATCAGAAAGCACCTGCTCTGCTTGAATATGCAGCACTACTCTATTCCATCAAGTCATTGTTATGCGGGAAGTGAGGAAAGTGGTGCCAGATCTTCTAATTTTTCAAGAGAATCTGAAGATCTGGATTCTTATGTTAATGCTCTCAATTTTTATCAAACTGGAAAAAAAGAACAAAAATTATACATCAGCCATTTTGAGCTCAAAAGTTGTTTTATGTGACCTCTGTTCTAGAAAGAAAAATAATTACATGATATAAGGAAAGGTTTGCTCTGAAATTTAGCTTATATTAACAAAAATATGACAAAGCTCTGGAAACACCATTATTTTTCATCATTAGCTCTGGGATATGATTCAATTTAGCTTACCCTTTTGGTTAATGTTGAAGAAAAAATACACAAAATTGCCCTGAGAGGGTACTGTTTGTCAACAAAGAGGACCTAAAGATCACCAGGACCTGGGGTCAACTTGAATATTGGTCTCAATGCCCAAGCCACTGGAGCAAAACCAGGCATTACAAATTAGAAACTCCTTAGAAAAGGCCATTGCTTAACTTCCTAATCTTGGTGCACATAGCCTTAAGAGGGGGAGGAATGTGATTTTAATCTCTTTTTCCTATGCAAATAGCACTCAGATATATCAGCATACTTGAAGGGTATGTTCACGGTTATTTCCAGTCCCTTTATGACCTGAAATGTCAACACACAGTCAATAGCTCATTTCCTTTGATCTTTTAAAACTAATTTTTTTTAATGAAACCAATTTTTTTTAATTGAAGTATGGTCAACATACACAAAGATTCATTTTTTAAACTCTCCTGCTCCCTATTAATACAAACACTACTTTGGGCTCTGCATACACCTCCCAGTCATTTGGATGACTTTCCTGATAACCCACTCACCTTGCATCAGCATGACCTGATTGTTTCTCAGTCTTCAAAATGGATTCAGGCTGGGACTAAGCTCTCCTTAACAGAGGTCCTCCCTTATCCTCCAGAGTTCCCTTTCTTCAGTCCATCACAGAGCAATTTACTCGACATCCTCTCAACACAACTGATTTGCAGTGAACTTGGCCTCAGTTTTTAAGTGACTTTAGCCTTCGTCCAATGAAGCCAAGTAATCCCAGTGTCACAGATAAAACTTGCTAAGTAGTTTAATTTGACCTCAATAGTTGACCTGAATTTCAAATCCTTATGGACAAGACTCTTCCAGCACTAGTTAAATTTGATCTAGACTTTGTCATTTTGGAAAATTTTTTAAGTTCATATTGTTTTGTAATGTCTTGTTAAATGAGGCACTAACCATTTTCCATTTTTTTGTAAAATCTCTCCTTTTCTAATAGTATGGATCCAAAAGAAGATTTCAAATGGTGCTTTTCACTGTGTTCTGAGTAAAGATTTGTAAGATATGAAATATTAAAAGGTGTAGTCAGAACAAAGAAAGTACAGCAGATAAAGAAAAATGCTCTTCACTGAAGCTCACCAAACACTTAGTTGTACATATTTCCTTCTCACAAAAATCAAATTTGCAGATGTCCCTCAACATCAAGAACTATATCTAGCTCAGCAGATTGTAGTGGACTCTCCATATGCATTACTGACTTCCTTCTTTAAGGGTTGTGAGTGAAGTCAGGTAAATTCTCTCAAATTTTCAGTTCCAGAAACTCCTCTTTGGTGAGTGTGAAGAGTAATAGCAGATATATACATAATATAAATGGCAAAGTGGGTGAGAATTATTCACTACAAATCTATCATCATTTTTGAATAGCACAAAATGTAAAGATTACATATACTACACAGAAATATAGTTATACATATGGATGGTATATGTGAGTATGGGGGATTGAAGGGGAGGAATATTATAGGAATGTATGAGAAAAAGAGAGACTCCAAGGAGAACAGTTTTAGGAGAGGAAGAGAAAAGTGGGCATAAAAATAAATAAAAATTAAAATGTGAACTTCTTTTCAAAAAGAATCTTGCAGGTTTGAGATAGCCAGGATTCTGTGGAATACTGGATGTGCAAGACTGATAGCTTTGAGAGAGAGAAAGAATGAGTCCAGCACCAACTCCCAGAGGTAGGAAGAGGAGGATCTCATCATATGGAACCAGATTGGGACTGCAGGATCAAGAAGGTATCATGAGGAGAAATTCTTTCATTTGTAACAAGCCTAACACTGCTCACTCATTAAAGAGTTCACTAATATAGTTGCTTGGGAAGGGGGGGAAATGGGAGTTTTCCTTCTCCCTACAACATTCTTAAGCTAATTTTTAAATATCATATTTTTGTGGGTTATATTTTTAATTAGTCTGTGCCTAGAGCATCTTTTGAAGTCTATAGGGTCCTTGTTTCTTCAAACAAATTGAAAATTTTGATAAGAAAGGAATGTAGATAAAATAAATATCATACTTATTACCCAAAAAAACTGAGTTAGAGGACATAGCTTATTGTGAGAACCGTAACAACCCTGCTAACTAAACCCAAGATTTTATCACCTTGTTACCGGCAACACTAAACAGCAGAAGCTCTCCTCACTCTGCTTCCTGAGCCAGCCCAACCCCAACAGGAAAAAAAAAGGCGGGGGGGGGGGCAGAATAGAGATAAACATGGTGAGTGCATTTTTCCCAAATTCTCCAATCACGTAAGTGACTCTTATTTGCCAGGAGCAGAGTGAGTGTGGAGGTCAAGAGATGCTGGGAGCATTAATCAAGCTCTCATACCATGGACTTATATGAGAGATAATGGTGTAGGGAAGTTGTATTCCCACCTAACAGTATTTGCAAGAATATGTTTGAAAAATAACTCCTATTCATTTTATTGTAACAGACATTCTCACATATCACAAATAATAGAATAACAGAATTTTGGCAAGATTCTTTATCCAGGCCTTTAGTCTGGTAACTAGAAGAAAAGAAATTGTACCTAGAAAGAAAAGATGAGTTATAAACTAGATACAAGATCTTAAGGAAATTACTGTCTTTGGACATACTAAATATTACCAGTTTCTTAATTCCCACTAATTCTCCTTAAAATTGTTAACTCTAGAATTTCTTTCAAGGAGAATCACCATTTTACTAGGTCATAACACCAACTAATGCCCATAAGATCTGGTAAACAAAAAATACTGATAGGAGTACTCTGCCCTGACTTTTCCATAGTAAAGACAGTAAGTTGTGATTTTTAGGAACACAAGGAGTCAACTTTGAGCAGAAGAAAGGCATTGATTAGCCACAAAATGTCTTTTTATTCAAACGTCTAATCTGTCACATCTTTGCCCCATGGCCTTGGATACAACTGGGTCATTTTACTTATCTCTAAAATGTAGGAATTGAACAAAGCAATTTCTGAGGGCTCTTTCACATCTAAAGTTTCATACGGTTACTCATCATCATTTCTATGTTATTAATATTCTCCAATATATATGAACCAAATTGAAACCATTTTGAAATATCTTCATATTTGATTCTCTATCAATATTTTCCCAGACTCCTGTACTCAATCCTATACAAGATATAATTTATATAGCCTGTACTACATATATACACTATATCCTGTATGAAAACAGCAACACAGATGATCAATTTTGGGGGTAATCATCTCCTAATGGTTTTTCCCAATAGTAAGTACTTAACCTTTTTTCAACACATACTTATGTAAAACTGTACTCTTCCTTAACAATCGTCCTATTTACACAGCAAGGAATGTCAATGTTGAAAATGTGCACCAAAATAAACATAAGCCTTCACGATGCCATTGTACAAGAAATTACTCGTGAGTGATCAATAGAAATGTGTTGCCAACACATGAGCTGATTGTTAAAACTGAATAAGCATTTAGAGAGAACTAGGTATTGAATAAATATGAACAAGAATATTAAATTATCCTTGTTACACTGCAAGAAGGTTTGACTAGAAGGATTTACCTTCTCCAAATATTTGGCGAGCGTAAGCTGATTAAAATGAAAATAAAGTGCAAGGCTAAATAAACAGCAAAACAAGAAAGTACATAATACATAATATTAGAAGTTTGGGAACCACAGCATTTGGAAATTTCCATTAGTTTTATTAGCATTTCTACTAGCAATATTCAGAAAACACAGACACAGACTTCTCAAATAATGTACTACTGAACTAGAAATAGTTTCTCTTTTCTATTTCTGTAAAAGAAGTCACCTATTTTCAGATGTTCTCATTGCAAAACTTCAGTGGACTAACTCCCAGAACACTCAACTTTCTCGCCACCAAGATTTCCCCAACTGGGGCTATTATCAATGAGTATATTGTGCTCAGTCATTCTAAGCACTATAATAATCAGACAAATGGAACTGTTCTGTTTTGATTTTCTTTTTCTCACATCATATGAACTTCAAGCAAGTATTTGTACTTCCCATCTATTAAATTAAGATTTTTGTACTGAGACAGTATTTTACATTCACTTGATAAAAACATACAGGGCTTATGACTTTGGAATTATTGCAGGATAAGAAAAAAAAAATCTTGTTAATTAGCCTGGGCCCTGATGTCCACAAATTATTCTGGGTCTTAATGTAGGTGGAATGATTGTCCTTACAACTATAGCACATCCTGTTGGTATCTCACTTGGTTAGGCTACTACTATTCACCAATTTCAGACATCTTCACATAGAGATACTGGTAAGCATGAGAAGAGCTGATCAAGTATTCGCTGCCTGGAAGATCAATTGACTCTATCTGCAGTGCTGAGTAAGCCCATTTAATCTCCCCCCCTCAACACTATGCTCAGCACCAGAAATTGAATGGAGAAGCTTACTAATGAGCACCCAGTCCTTTCGAGTGACTGAAGACAGGGTGGTGACTGAAGGAGTTTTAGCTGGTGCAACTTTGAAAAGAATACTGATGATCATGGAAGACTCGGGTGACCCTTTCCCTTATGACACAAAAATTCTTCTCTCTGCTCCTAACACTACTCAGAGTGCAGACTCTAGAGTAAGTGAAATGACATATATACAAAGAACAGTTATTTTAATCAGCTAATTAGTAAACTTTGGCAATTAATATTATATGTAATCGTGTAAATGTCCAAAAATGTAATACTTTTTTCATAGTTTAACTGGCCCTTAATGAAGACCAGATAAACTAGAGATCTTGCATTGGAGTATTAATTGAACTTAAATTAGGAAAAAGCAAAGTTAGCCTTTTAATTGCTTTGGCCAATTCATAGAAAATGCTACTGAAGTCATCCTAAATTTATTATAATGAAACAGGACTGGAAGAGTCAGCATGCTTGTCATCCCTGTAAGCAGAATTAGTATACTACACCCCATCACAATACAGTAAAGGGGCTACAGTCATGGCACACCCTCTGGAAGAACAAATTGTTTTCCAAAATTTCCATTCTTCATTTAAAGACTGTATTCCAAACTTGTGATAAGAACAGCTTAGTGGATTTTATAAAACTAACAATGAAATAGAATAAATGATTCAATTCTTCTTTGGGCTACTTTTCAATATGAAAATGTGCCTTTCGGGGTGCCTGGGTGGCTCAGTCATTAACATCTGCCTTTGGCTCAGGTCATGATCTCAGGGTCCCCGGATCGAGCCCCGCATCAGGCTCCCTGCTCAGCAGGAAGCCTGCTTCTCCCTCTCCCACTCCCCCTGCTTGTGTTCCCTCTCTCACTGCGTCTCTCTCTGTCAAATAAATAAATAAAATCTTAAAAAAAAAGAAAATGTGCCTTTCTATAACTCAGTCTTAACCTCAAGATACTAGCAAATTAAATAAAATAGTATGTTTAACCCTTTGGTCAATTTGGATAAATTAGATATAACTTATACACTAAATATAACATGAAATCCCCATATACATATAGGATACTATCGATTATCTTAGGCTGGATTATATGTGATAAGAAACCAGCTCAGGGGTGCCTGGGTGGTTCAGTCGGTTGAGCGTCTGCCTTAGGCTCAGGCCCTGATCCCAGGGTCCTGGGATCGAGCCCCGCGTCGGGCTCCTTGCTTCGGGGGAGACCTGCTTTCTCCCTCTCCCACTCTCCCTGCTTGTGTTCCTGCCCTTGCTGTCTCTCTCTCTGTCAAATAAATAAAATCTTTAAAAAAAAAAAAGAAACCA
Organism: Callorhinus ursinus; assembly: GCF_003265705.2. Lineage (NCBI taxonomy): Eukaryota > Metazoa > Chordata > Mammalia > Carnivora > Otariidae > Callorhinus > Callorhinus ursinus. The sequence continues at coordinate 37,771,756 of NW_027397068.1, read as the reverse complement.
GCTCAAACTCTCAATGGCTCACACAACAAAAGCTTTGTCTTATTGTGCGTTTTTCTCATTCATGCCACATGCCCATTATGGTTGTGCTCAATGTTATCTTCTCAACAGTACTCAGGCTGACAGAGTATCTAGGATCCCATATCTAGGATGTTTTACATCTCATCATGAAGCATATTCTGGCTTGACATTTCCCCTCAAAAGTGACAAACATCACTTTTGTTCACATTTTCTTGGTCAAACAAAACAAGTCATATTGCCAAGTCTTATATCAATAAGATTCCGATACAGAATTCTTCCACAGGGAGATAGATACATGACGAGAAGGGTCACAGCAAGGAGGCAGAAAAAAATTTAAACCATATCATAATATATAACAGTCTGCTTTTTTATTTGCAAGTATTTAACATCCCTTTTCCATATATAAAATATAATAATTCCCATCCTATCTGCACAAGGAAGCAATCCAAAAGTCCCATCTCCCCTCAAGGCATAAAGCTTGCACTCCTTGAGAGTTTCAATACCAGATTCATATGTGGTTCCTCTTGATGCAAAGAACTAGAACTGAAAACCCAAATTATCAGCCTTCCCTACCCCTCATTATAAAAAGCACACACCCATTCAGAAATAGGAGGAATGGCAGATATAAGCAGCTGTAGTAATTCTAAAATCCTGCTGGCAGGCATTGTAAGGATTCTACCCTGAAGGAAAATATTATGAACTGGGCATTTGTATCCCTTCAAAATTCATACTTTGAAGCCCTAATCCCCCAGTGTGGCTGTATTTGGAGAAGGGGCCTCCAAGGAAGTATTTAAGGTTAAATAGGAGAGTAAATTTGGAGCCTATATCCATTAGGATTAGTGTCCTCATAACAAGAGAAACTGGAGGGCTTGTGCTCGTTCTCTGCCTCACCTACAAAGAAAGACCATGTGAGTAAACAGTGAAGTCACCTGTCTGCAAGCTAGGAAGGGTCTTCATGGGAAAATGATCATGCTGGCACCCTGATATCAGACTTCCAGCCTCCAGAACTGTGAGAAAATAAATTTCTATTGTTTAAGCCATCTGGTCTGTAGTATTTTGTTGGGGCAGCCCTAGACCAATACAATACATAATGTTTCTTTCTTTTTTTTTTTTTAAAGATTTTGTTTAATTATTTGTCAGAGAGAGAGAGAACGAGCACAAGCAGGGGAAGAGGCAGGCAGAGGAAGAAGCAGGCTCCCCGCTGAGCAGGGAGGCCGATGCAGGACTCGATCCCAGGATCCCAGGATCACGACCCGAGCCGAAGGCAGACGCTTAACTGACTGAGCCACTCAGGCATCCCAGTAGGTAATGTTTCTTGATTGAGCCCTGTTTCTGCCTGGAGGAGTAGCTTTCTATTCCACTGTTATCAGTGGCCCTTGGCTCAACTCTCTGGAAGGTCTTTTTCCATTATCTCCCTTGACCTTTTTAGAAGAGAATTAGAGCAAATGAACTTTCTGGAATCAGAAAATTTCACCTCCTGTTTTCTGCCCATAAAGGATTGGAAAGTATAGTGGAATTTAGGGTCATACTAATCTATAAAAAAAAAAATAGTTTCTTGTCTATTTGACTCAAATCAGCACCATGTGCCAAGAACCATAATAATAATTCTTTTTAGAACAAGCCTCCATTCCAGACTAAACTTAACTCAGGATTCTAATGGAAGAGCCATGATCTTAATTTCTTCTCCCTGGGAAATTTTACCTAGTTGAAAGAATTTAGTGGGTATTACTTTAGTCAACTTGAAGATTTTAAACAATGGGATTTATGACCACACCCTTGCTTTTGTTTAAGCTGTTTTGTCTATTTGAATTAGCCTGTATTGTTAATTAAAGGCCTCCTATTGCATGAGACCTTGGCAGTTTTATCTTTTAACAGCAAAACCTGTTTAATATTATGTGTGGGCTACTCTTGGCTGTGTTTAGCAACTATTACAAAAAAGAGATGAGCTCAGAGAAAAAATTAGCAAGAAATGAAAAGGAATACAGTCAAAGAAAAGAAATCAGCAGTTTCTGCTTATAACAAAGTATATCAGTTCTGCTCACATTTTATTGATTAAAGCAATACATATGCTCACTCTTATATCAGTGGAAAAGGGAAGTATAAATCCTTCCATAGAGAGAAACAGAGACAATTCTTAACAATAATTCAGTCTATCACAAAGCTTTATAATATCTATACAAAATTTTCACTATGAACATATATCAGTCTTGTGAAAGGGGTAGAAAAAAAGTAGATGGTATTACTAGCTTCATTCTCCAGAGTATGAAATGAAAGTTCAGGGAAATTTCAATCATAACCAAAGATCACAGAGCTAATAAGACAGAAGTCAACCTGGAACTCCAGATTCCTGACTTTTACTGCAACATTCTTTCTACTACTCTCAGCTAGTACTCATGAAATAAAAAGGATAGACAATAAGGATACATGAACACAAATGCCCCAGGTGACAGGGAACACTGAGGGTAGGAACACTGATTGGGTACCAAAGAGCTCTGGGTGCCAGGTCCAGCTCTCTTATTTACTAACTGTGTGAACTTAAGCAAGTCACTTAACCTCACCGAGATTCCATTTCTTTATTGGTAAAATGGAAATAGTTTTATTTAAAGGTGTTTAATGTAGACTCTCTAATACTAATTTAATACATATTTTTGATACTGTATTAAAAATTGGATCCAGAATGTAAAAAGGAAGAATGGAAAGCAAGATAAAAGTGCAGAACAAGCATATTTGCCTGGATTTCCCCCCCTCAGTTACGTCCCTATTTCTCTTTCCAGAAAATTGTCCTTTTTTAAAGATGTACACATAAACTATGCACTTGAATAATTTATGCAATTAATATGAAGCATCAAAAGCAGCCATTTAAAATTCTTAGCCTTTGGGCGCCTGGGTGGCTCAGTCAGTTAAGCATCTGCCTTCCGCTCAGGTCATGATCCCAGGGTCCTGGGATCAAGCCCCATGTCAGGCTCTCTGCTCAGCGGGGAGCCTGCTTCTCCCTCTCTCTCTCTGCCTGCCACTCCCCCTGCTTGTGCTCTCTCTCTCTGTCAAATAAATAAATAAAATCTTTAAAGAAATAGAAATAAAAATAAAAATAAATAAACTTCTTAGCCTTTTACATAAGCAGCAAGAACACAGGACTTAGGTAATAACAAAGATTTTTAAAAGGCAGTATTAGATGTATATTTGATTTCTTTTCAATTATATATTTGTTTGGTAATAAATACACTGTTTTGTAATGTGGGACAGGAATGATATTGTTATCCTCGTTTTCCAGATAAAGTAAACTTTGTTTCAATTAAATTGCTTATATTTTAAGATCTTGGACTTAGAAATCATTGTGTGTAAAAACTCAAAAATTCTTATTCTAGGTAATCATATTCTCATGGTCTTAGATATAGACGATATGAAAAAATTTACTCAGTTCCATTTCTCATCAATTCTTCCCATGCACATATATATCATAATATCAATCTCACATAAAGCAGAGTAAGTGCCTCTTTTTACTACCCCAGTGCCTACTATTAAATCATTGAAATGTTAATACACAAGGCTTTAAATCTCAAGCACATTACTTTTACTAAATTCATAAAGTTCAATGTGATTTCTTAAATATAGCATGCAAACAAAACATTCTATTATTACTATGATAACCAAGTTTGAACACTCAGAGAAATAATGTATCTAGTGGAAATTTTAACAGCTATCAAATGACAATGACTATTGAGTTTGGACATTCGTGCTCTGATCCAACTGAAATTGATACAATGAGAAATCATATACACTGCCATATAAAGGTAATTGTTTAGGGGAAAAAAAAAAACCTATGTAACAGACAGATCTTAAATAGGAGCCATTTTCAAAGCTGTAAAAATCACCACCCTTAAGATGGAAAGAAATAGGATCCACTTAGTGAGTTGTGTCAGGATCAGCATCAACGTCATCAGATGACAGAGGACTTTCCCTCTCAGTTAATCGCGCAAAGGGAAATGCACTCCTCCAAAAGGAGAGGAATCCACACAAATTGTGGTAAAAATAAGTAACTCTAGTTACAATATTACAGAACACTGGCAGACAGAGAGGGTTCTTAAAGTGGAGCTGTGTGAGAGAAAAATGATAACATTTAACATCTGCACCAAATAATGAGGAAAATGGGTGTATTCGGGGGGGATTCCTTCCTTTTTTGCATTTTTTTAACTACTTGGATTTTCAATTTTTAAAAAGTAAAATTTTATTTAACCTTTCAACTAGTTGAAATGTAATAATTAAATTGCTTTTTATCTATTATTCCTGCAAACATTAGTAAGACTCCAATACTGGTGAATGTGTAAGGAAATAGAGTTCTTATACTCAGAATATAAATTGCAAGAGCTGTCTGGATGGCACTGTTTCAATCCACCCAAAAAATCTAAATATATGTCATCACAACAATTCCACATTTTGGATCTATCCTACAGAAACAAAAGCAAAAACAAAGATGCAAAGATACATGGCATTGTGAAGTTAATTGGGGGCATTGTTTCATCAGTAAAATTTGAAACAACCTAAAAGTTGTCCAATAAAGAGTTTTTAAAATAAATTAGAGTATATCTGTACGGCAGAATGCTATGCAACCATAAGAAAGGATCAGGTAATTGCTAGGTATTGGCTTATCATATATTGAATGCAGATTAAAAGTTCAGTGTAATACAGAGGGTCTCCTGGGTTACTCAGTTGATTAATTGATCAACTCTTGATTTGGGCTCAGGTCATGATCTCAGGGTCGAAATCCAGCCCATCTCAAGCTCCACGCTCAGCAGGGAGTCTGCTTGGATTCTCTCTCTTCCTCTGCCCTTCTGTACCCCGTCCCCACCCTCACCCACGCACACTTGCTCTCTGGCTCTCTCTCTCTAAAATAAATAAATCTTTTAAAAAATGCAGTATTATGTAGAAAATGTACACATTTAAATGTGCATTGCAGAAGACTGGAAAGATAAATACTTTACTAGTAACACTTTATCTCTAGAGTGGGATTACTGGGCCCCTGAGAATCTCTCAACTTATGCAGATCTGAACATTGGACTAAAACAGCCAAAAGAAGGGCAAGGTAAGATGCACACACATGCTGTGGGGCATGTGCTTTGGGTATTTTCATGGTATAATGACCTTGTTGGCAGGGAAATAACATTTAACTTCAAGACTGCCCCACATATGTTATACTAACACCCGCTGGTTAGCTTTTGGGGCAATGAGAAGGAAATTACCCAAAATTGTATTATACTGTATATTAACCAATATATCCCCCATGTATCTGGCAGCACTATCTCTCATATACATTTCTTTCCTGAATGTGGGAAAGACACTCAGCCAGTCTTGGAAATACTCGTTAATACACAAGCAAGTAAAAGGATAAAACAGGCAAACACACATTGTGCCTGGCTAATTAAAAGTACTTTTTAAATTTTAGTTCACAACTGATACTAACAACTCCTTTCTGTGTCTCTGTCTTTCAATCTCTTTGTCTCTCTCTCTCTCTCTCTCTGACACAAACAATAATCTTACTGCTCGAATTGTTTTTCAGCTAAACCATGGGTTACCTTTATTCTTAAAAGTTAAAAATGACACCATATACATTCTTTCCTTCACCCAGCTCTAAATAAAAGGGAGGGAAAATGAGGGCGCCTGGGTGGCTCAGTCGTTAAGCGTCTGCCTTCAGCTCAGGTCATGATCCCAGGGTCCTGGGATCGAGCCCTGCATCGGGCTCCCTGCTCAGGGGGAAGCCTGCTTCTCCCTCTCCCACTCCCCCTGCTTGTGTTCCTGCTCTCACTGTCTCTCTCTCTGTCAAATAAATAAATAAAATCTTTAAAAAAAATTAAAATTAAAAAAAGGGAGGGAAAATGAACAAATTTCAAACACAAATGATAAGATCAAGCAAAAGAAGAGCAACAGACAATAGAGTTGTAATAGATCCCTTCATTTTTGCCAAAGATGTTTCTGCAGGGTGTCTCTCTTTCCCACTTCTATTAACTTAATAAATGTCTTAACTATGTCATCCGCATAATGATACTGGGAGAAAGGTTCTGGCAGACCTACTCTGAGATGTTAATAGAGTGTCTCAGAAAATAAATATTATTTTGGTTTATCTCATTAATCTTGGCCAGTCCTTCCTTCCCCCTTCAGCCAGCCTGCTTCAGAAAGGCAAGTACTTTACCCATGTGACAGAGTTATAGGAAAATTGCCACTCAGACTTAGAAAATGAGTCTTTTCCATTTTCTGACAACCATTTATCTCCCTGCCATCAGATTGATATCTAAAATTTTTTATGTGGGCTTTATCTTAAAGATGAATTCCTGTTGAATCTCAGGGGCTGTCAATACATTTTTAACCTTTGAAGGAAATGCTATCTTTCCAAAACAGCCACATTTTATTTTCCAAGGGTAATACTACCACTTAAAACAATTATCCAAAAACTTTGGCAAACTACTATATTCTGTTTTTTATAACATGACCTCATTCCTAAGTAATTCACAAAAATGTGTTTCAAATGAATTAAACATCACTGAAAATCTAACACTCAATAAAACAGGCAAAAAATTACAAAATTATTAAATTTAGCTTTAAATAATCACAAATAACAAAATCACAATTTTTAATTTCAAACTTTTACCTTCAAGTCCTACCTTCCAAACTTTCACTTTTATACCTTTTTTCATAAAGAAATATACCAAAATATATGCAATGTATATAAACCTTTCCTACATTCCAATTTTTCAAATTATCATGGTTTTGTCCTCCTCAGTTCCTGTATGCTCTTTAGTATAATTTGTCCAAGACTTCTTAGTTCTTTCCCTGACCTGCACCCACATTTATTTGTAAATGACATTTTTGCTATTCCAGTGGATTTTTATCCCTAAATTGGTGACTCTTTTTGTTCAGCTTTTATTTTAATGAAACTCCATATGGGTGCCTGGGTAGTTTAGTTGGTTAAGCGACTGCCTTCGGCTCAGGTCATGATCCTCGAATCCCGGGATCGAGTCCTGCATTGGGCTCCCTGCTCAGCCAGGAGTCTGCTTCTCCCTCTGACCCTCTTCCCTCTCGTGCTCTCTATCTTTCATTCTCTCTCTCTCAAATAAATAAAATCTTTAAAAAAAAAAAAGAAACTCCATAAAGTGCTTATTTGTCACTATAGCCTATTTTATTTCCCCCACAATACTAGCTGTATCCAAAAATCCTTTTGCTGTATGTGACATGTCTAAGCCTTGACTGACTAGGTCTCCCCTTCACTTGGAAGATTTTGTATCAATCAGTCCCCCAATTCATATTGACTTGAACAACAGTTCATTTTATAAAGAATTTCGTATGAGATCCACTGTGACAAGCTTTTCTTTCTTCCTACAGCATCTGTGCTGTATGTTCTCATGGATCTTCCAGGTCTACTCTGTTCCTTCCACCCTGCTCTGTGCAATAAGTCGCTGATCTTTATCAACAGGCTCCCTTGCCCTTTGGCTTCTAGTTGGAGGTCACCCAAAGAGGAGCATCAGCAGGAGCTTGAAGACAGGAGGGAGGTAAAGTTGATATCATTATTCTCCTTGCTCCATCTTCTGATCTCTGTGTATTGGCTGACCCTGCCAGGGAATATCTTCCATAAGGCCATCCTTTTCCAAATACCCTCTTGGCCCCTTCAGATCTAGAGATGGAAATAGCTCTTCGCTTTGCTAACCCTGGGATGCTAAATTGCCTCTTGTTAGTATCACTAAGCACCATGTACAGTTTAGTAAGTGATCCCCTTATTAAATTTCCCTCAATCTAACCAAAGAGAATGTGCTTCTAAATGCTTTAACTTCTGGGGCGCCTGGGTGGCTCAGTCGTTAAGCGTCTGCGTTCAGCTCAGGTCATGATCCCAGGGTCCTGAGATTGAGTCCCACATCGGGCTCCCTGCTCAGCGGGAAGCCTGCTTCTCCCTCGCCCACTCCCCCTGCTTGTGTTCCTGCTCTCACTATCTCTGTCTCTGTCAAATATATAAATTTTAAAAGATCTTAAAAAAATAATAAATAAATAAATAAATGCTTTAACTTCTTATAGACCTTTGGAAATACTCCGAATTTCAAATTCATAAACTTTTCTTTTTGAGTGGAGTTGATTTAATTCAAACTACTGGTCTTTTTAAACTTTGTGTATTTGCTTACAATTTTCTGTTTCAAAATCTGTGCACAATTAGTGTAGAAAATCTGAAAATGACAAAGAAAAAAATTTATAAAACCAACACAAGGAGGTAGCACAGTAAACATTCTGACAAATTTCTCTCTCTATGAAATCTTATAAAGGTACATATCCTACACTTTTGTTCAACACCATATCATAAGCAATTCCTCACATCATGTAAGACTCTTCTTTTAAAAAAAAAAAAAGATTTTATCTATTTATTTGACAGAGAGAGAGACAGCGAGAGCAGGAACACAAGCAGGGGGAGTGGGAGAGGGAGAAGCAGGCTTCCCGCTGAGCAGGGAGCCTGATGTGGGACTCGATCCACCCAGGCACCCATGTAAGACTTGTTATAAAAATATTTAGTGGCTGGGGTGCCTGGGTGGCTCAGTCGGTTAAGTATCTGCCTTCAGCTCACGTCATGATCCCAGGGTCCTGGGATCCAGGCCCACGTCGGGATTCCTGCTCAGTGGGGAGCCTGCTTCTCAGTCTCCCTCTGTCTGCGACTCTCTCTCTGTCAAATAAATAAATAAAATCTAAAAAAAATTAGTGGCTGCATAATGTTTTTTCACTAAATATAATTTACTGAACTATTTCTCTCATGCTAGATACCTAAATTGTTTCTAATTTTTACCATTTTTAATAACACTTCTATAAACATCATTGTGTGTGAAACTGTCTATATTGCTCACTATTTCTTTTGGATTGATTCCTAGCAATGGAATTAATGAGTCAATAGTTATAAACATTTTAGTCTTTTGATACATATTATTAAACTGCCTTCTAGAAAGTTTCCACTCCCATAAGTATAAATGCACGACTCACTGACCTACTTAGTATTCAGTGTTATCAGTCATCAAATCTTTAATATTATCTCATAGTCCAAAATCGTTTCTAATCATTCTTTTAATTTGCATTTCTTTAACTTCTAATGATGTTAAAAATTTTATTTTCTCTTTTATCAATTCTCAGTTCATGCACTATTGTAATCTTACTGTCCATCTAAGTTATACAAGCTCTCTATTCTGAAGATGTAAATTTTGCTTTTATTATATTTCTTGCAAATATTTCTCCCAAGTTGATGCTTGACTTTATGTTTACATGGTTTTGTTTTGAAGAACCAAGGCTGTTTGAACTTGTTTTTCAAGTCAATTGTATTTTTTTTTTTATTTCTCCCAGTGCTTTTAAGGTAATAGGTCTTTCCAAATCCAGACACAAGATAAATATTAATCTCTTCCAGTGTTTGATGACTTGATTTTTTTTTTATGTTTAGCTCTATCTGGTATTTATTTTGGTAGATGATAAGGTAATGCTCTAAACCAACTTTTTCTTTTCTTTCTTTTCTTTTCTTTTTCTTTTCCTTTCTTTGTTCATAACAAACAACTGTCCCAGCATCACTGATTTGTGATATTTTATTTATATCACCTTCTATTTACTGAGAATGGCTACCAATATTTCCCTTCGTCTCACTTTCTCATCTCTTGTAACAATATTCTGCTAATTTAATTATCTCCTTTAATACATTTTACTATCGAGTAACGCTAAAGAGAGCTAGTCTTTTCTTTTTGTTTTATCTTCAATTGAATTGAACATTTATATATTTATTGCTTCGTAAAACCAGAAAGTCTGATTTGTACTAAGAGATATACAAAAAAATAAATTTGACATGATCTCAAGTAGTTTACAAAATGGTTGGGGAGAAAAGACATGAATACAAATAACTATAGTACAAGTAGAAAAGGTGGTATCATAAAGTTATTAGGTTCCATGAAAGAACCAAGGGAAAAAATGATAAACTAGAATCAACAGGAAATCCTTTACTTGAAGATAGCATTTGATTTAGGCCTTGAAAAAGAACTAGGATTTCAGCAGGCAAAAAGTGGAAAAGAAGAGCATGTCCATCAGAGGAACCAAGATAAGTAAAACCATTAAACTGAGAGAATGGAAGATTCATTTGGGAAAGATTAAATAATTCAGTATGACAAGCATGCATGGTACTCAAGGGAAGAGACAGAGAGAACCGTAGCAGTTTGAAGCAGGGGGATGGAAGGATCAGTGCTATATATCAGGTAAATTACCACATCAGACCACTAATCACCCATATCTATCCTTTAATACATAACCTACTATGTTCCAACAATTTATCTCCAGAAGAACTTTCCCCATGAGAAAGCAGAATTTGCTAGTACGCCCAACCAAAACTAACACCACCAGCAATCATCATTACATTTTGCCTCAGTAATGGTATCTCCAAACAGTACATATCAAGTCTGACTTTTCCCCCTTTCCCTGTGGCCTTAAAAGCCTTGCTTTAATTCATTTGGGCAAGTGTCATTCATTGAGCTTTTTTTTTTTCATTTTTTAAAATTCTGTACCCTTGAAATAATTCCAGCAACATCTGCTTTCCTCTTAATCTGCTTTTCAACAGAAGGCATTTCTGTATGCCACCCTTTGATGACAGTGGTTAGCTAAACTTTACAGGCAGACGTTTATCAGAGCCCTACATGAAGCAAGCCATTGACTGTGGGTTGGTACCTGGGAATCTGTACTGATCAATATAGGCTACACTCTGTTAAAATAACAAATAAAGCACCAAATATCATCAACTAGTTTATTTCTCACTCAGGCATAGCATGGCAGAAGTTTGGCTGCCCTCCTCCAGATGTAGCTACTCCAACTGCAACATCTGGCCTCCAAGCTCACTGCATCAGGAGAGAGAGCTGAGGGTCAAGAAAAATGTTTTAAGGTCGGGGCCTGAAAGTGGCTCATATCATTTCTGTCTTCATCTCACTGGCCAAAACTCACTGGTATCACCCAACCTAACTGCTAGGTGTCCCCAGAAAAAGGGAATGGTGTGATGAAACATAGTACATATCTGTCCCAGATAGTTAATCCCATCCAGACTCTTCAATTGAATACTTACATTTTCTAATCTAAAACCACACCAGAATGTTCCTTTTACTAAGACATTTAATAGAGAACAAAGATTCCTACATCCTGAATCATACATTTTCCTACAGGGAATGAACAGAACTTGTACAACTGTTCCATTAAGTGGTCTAAATCCCTTTTTCTTCTAATGCAGTCATTAAAATAACACCATTTCTGTGAATTGTGTAAGACTGATGAATCACAGACCTGTACCCCTTAAACAAATAATATATGTTAATAAAAAATAAAATTAAATTAAAAAAAGATGCCGCTTACCAGATGTCCAATAAATAAATAAATAACACCACTTCTTTGCAAGCTAAATTCACATCAAACTCCAGAAATTTGAACTCTGAAGAATATGTTCCCTGAGTTCATCATAACTGATCCTAATCAGGGTTTCCTTACACATTTTTCTCTCTTACCTTTACTCAATGTAAAACATAATTTCTGGACAACTACTTTCAGTCAAATTTTAGGTCATCTATTCTACTCTCACGGGCTTTCTATCTTTTCTTCCCTTTTCCATTTCATGTGTTCTCAACCATTTTATTATGTGAAATAAAAAAATATCACATAATAATCTCTGCTTTCTTTCCTTTCCTTGGCCTTCTTCTCATTGTCTCCTCTCCTTTCCTTCTCCATGTGTTCCTATTCTCTAACTTTTTCTTTCCATTCCTATTCTTCAAAATTCTTGTGTACAGCTGACTTACCAAAGTTATGGAAGAGAGGCCTTCTGATGCTCCCACTGTTCTGCTTATATTTATACATTTTCTCTTTGCCAAAGCCTTCCTGCCTCAGACACATATATTCTTTGTCATTCATCACCCCCGCTTCTTGAATTCCTATCACATCTCAGTCTACTCCTTGCTCAGATCCCAAAGCCATTTTGAAAACAGTACCATAACTAGTAAAACTAACAAACATCCCTGATGAGCTTGTTGGGCAGAAATAGCCCCTTTTTCCAGATAATGAAATGGAAATACACAGCAGGTAAACAACCTCCAAAATTAGATCTTCTGTATCCTAGAGTAGGAGCCAGTTTTCTACAACCTGCCAGTTAAAAAATAGTTCTATGTTTTTAAAGGATTGTTTAAAAAAAAAAAAGAACAATGCAACAGAGAGCATATGTGGCCCACCAACTTGAAAATATGTACTATTTAACTCTTAATGAAAAAAGTTTGCTGACTCTTATTCTAGACTATAGTTTTGTTTTTTAGATTTATATCATCATAAAGGTGCTTATAAGTTTGGGTCCTCTAGAAAAAAGATACCAAGAAAGAATTCAAGGGCAAGAGATTTATTGAGAAAATAGGGAGCAAGAGGAGACAGGAAAAGCCATCAGACGAAGATACAAATCTTATAAAAGGAAAGGAAGGAGAGAGGTTTCCTTAGGAAGAATTTCAGACGACAGTGCAGCTTTGAGAAAGTCTTGACCAGCCCATCGGGGCATTCCAGTGCAAAGACAATCATAGAGGAGCCCAACAATGGTCAGAAATCACCAGGCCCTGTCAGCCCACCATACTCAGGCATCACCTGGAAGCAGCTCATGGGGAGCATGGCCTCAACGTGAATGCAGTAGTAGATCCCCAAAACATGGCCGATGGAGACTATCAGCTCTCTACACTCCTCGTAACAGATTCCCCATCTAAGTCCATTCCATCTCTCTGCTGCCTCTCCTACTCAACTACTTTCATATGTCAGAATTCAAATTTCTTCATCACTAGCCATTGATTTAAGTTTTCCTGCAAGAGCATTAGAGACTCTAATGAATAATTATGAAAAAAAAAAACAATGTAAAACGGTGCAGACATCTACAGCATTTGTTTAGAATTTGCACATAACGGAATATTGTTGTTTCCCCATAAAAAGAAGAGAGCCCTTAAATATAAACAACTTGTACTGTTGTGGACTATTTTTGTTCTTCATATTTAAAGATGAAGTTGCCAACAAGATTACTCTCAGCCAGAGGCATTCCCATGACTGATGCATGAGCTGCAATCACTCAGGGATATAACAACCTTCTCCAGGGCCTGTCATTACTCTGTAGCCTACATGACACTGAACTGGGTCCCTCACTTCTGACTCCACATGTCATCACACTGCTTGATGGCATCACTTGGCTCAGTTTCTCTTGTCTGCTGCAATTAGTCTTGAACCACCACATGAATACACACACACACACACACACACACACACACACACACACACGTTGCTGTGTATTTCCTCATTATGCCACAAATACCCTTTATGCATTCCCACCTGGTTGTACCTGGAACCTTCCCCTTGCCTGCACCACCTTTCCTCCTCCCTAGAAGACCTGCCCATCTTTCAAGTTCTCATTCAGGCTCTGCTCCTTCTGTGCACCTTCCCTGTCTACTCTAGCGCTCAGATAGTTCTCTACCTCTGACCTCCTACAACATTTTAACACTTGACTGTTCCCTTTCACTTCACATGTATGGGTCTTTCCTCTTCAGGTAGCATTTCACTTCCTTCTGATGAGAGACTGTTCTTTGGACTACCTCTGTACCTCTCATAGCACCTAGCTGGCTCTCATACATAGTTACCTACATGGAATACCCTGCCTTCAAACCTCCTCCCCTTCTTTCAAGGCTCATTTCAAATTCCACGGTCCTTCAATATTCTTTCCAAGACCACCTTAAGACTGCTTGTATCTTACTCTGCACTACCATAACACTTTGCTTGTACTTTTAATGTATCATTCTTTCGGCTTTGAAACATAATCAGTTGCTGATATATTTTTCTTCTTTACCCTCAGTAGGTTAAAGGATCTTAGAAGACATATTCTTCTTTGTATTCTTCATTGTACTTTGTGCCCTTCATAAGCTTTACCCTGGGTTTTGTTTTGAATGAAGGAATGAATGATTAAAAGAAAGGCAACAGGCACCTGGGTGGCTCAGATGGTTAAGCACCTGCCTTCGGCTCAGGTCATGATCCCAGGGTCCCAGGATCGAGTCCCGCATCGGGCTCCCTGCCCCTTGGGAGCCTGCTTCTCCCTCTGCTTCTCTCTCTCTCTCTCTCTCTCTCCCCCTCTGTCTCTCCCTCTGTCTCTCATGAATAGATAAAATCTTTAAAAAAATAAAAAAATAAAAGAAAGGCAATAGTTGAAACTTTGTCTAAAAAAGGAAAGTGAAATGAGAAAAACTGGGGCCAGTAATGAGAAGAAGTCTTATCTTAAAGCCTCAACTCTACCACTGACCAGCTGTGGGGACTGGGAAAGCCAAGTAATTTTTCTAAGCATGACTTTCCCTATTTGTAAAAATCTGTGGGTAGAATAAACATTAATAAATAACATAATGTTTAGGAACACAAACTCTGCAATATTTGAATCTTAACTTTGCCAATTACCACTTGGGCAAATCCTCAAACTATAACAGGTTTTTTTCTCACTTATAAAATGATCATAGTACAAAATGATAGTCTACTTCATAGTGTTTTGCTGAGAATTTAATGAATTAAATAATGTATATAATGATCAAGTATAACCATGGACTTTTTTTAAGAACTATCTAGGAAGAACTTTTGGAAGAATTTGTGTCTTAGACAAAGACTGATATCATGAACAAGAAGAATGTAGCATTTTATATAAGGTGACCTTGAGCTGTTAGCATCCTGAGACTACTGATCTCTAGCTCCTTCCAATTACTTTGGTTGGCATCAGCATTAAGCAATAAACCCCAGAATTATATTCCCATGCTTTCTCAAATGGCCCATTTGCCAATGTTGATGCTTAGAAGGAAGCCACAGATGTCAGGGACCCACAACTGGGGGTAGGTAGATGCTCACTCTGTTACTTGCCTGCCCTCCCAACCTCCTTACCACAACCTTCACACCGCCCGCCCGTGCAGGGTTTGGTGCACCGGGGGAATGGTAAAAAGAGTAAAAACATAGACTACTCACTATCCTAGGAAAGGACAGCAAAGCTTAACCAGAAAATCAAGACCATTGATAATGTATTCGTCCAGTTTCCCAAACTAGGTCATCCCCCCCAGATTTCACAGGATAAACATGGCAAATTAACTTCATTTGAGAATAACTGAAAGTACCATAAAATTCTTCAAGTAAATGTGGGTGCTAATTATATACTTTGAAAAAAGATAAAACAGAAAATTTCCCACTTGCATAGGACCATTTTAAACTATACCCTCTTCCTCTGTCAAGCCTCCTCTCTCCTATTTTCTCACCGCCAATTCCTAGGTAAACATATGACTTCATCCACTAATAGGGCACTTTGGTAGAAAAGTTTAAAAATCGGAGGATTTTGTTTCTGTCACATCACAAAGACAAATACCCTTAGATGAATGTGTTGGTGGAGAATGAAGTTTCTCACTTCCTACACAGTATTTTAAAATTCATAAAATTCACATGGGCTCCCTTGCCGTCAATCCCCACCTCCATAACCAACCACTGTTCTGATTTCTATCGTTGCATCTTAGTTTTGCTATTACTTGAACTTTATATGAATGGAATTATGCCATATGTACAGCTAAAAAGCCTTCCTCTACCCTGTGGTTCCTCAGTTCTACCTCTATCACTACCTTTGTGTTACTACATTTGTAAATTTTCCCCTTTTGAAAGTCACAATCTGTCCTTCACCAAACACACCACCCAACAGCTTCCCTGATGAAAATATATGTTTTCTTATTTTGGTTTCCTGATTAGACATGGGAGAATGTAATACCACTTGCCTGTTTCTTCCCTCACTGAGGATGGAAAATTGCTAGCTTCCTCTATATAACAGGAGGCATTAGTGGGGAGCTGGCCGTCCTCCTTCTATCCTGCTGCTAGGCTATAATCTTTACCAAGAGTGTCTCCCTTTTCCTTAATGATTTCATAGGATTTGGCTTCCAGAGAAATCATCCCATCAAACTACAGTCCATTTTGTAAGCATGGAGTCTTTTTGGATTTTTCTACAAATATAGCACTAAACACAGTCTTTGTTTTTTACTAAATATTTAGATTATATGAATTTGGTGATATTTGGTGTGAAAGTGCATGAACTAAATCATTATTATTAATAAGCAAGTATATATTTAATATTTCCATAAATATTCATATGATTTTCATCCTACCACTGAAAGCTATTGTTTCTATGTTCCTCAACACACACTTAGTTAAGCAAGGAAGTATTTCTTCCTCATTAAAAATAGAATAGATAAAGCCAGTGAGATGAAGTGATTTAGACAGGAGCAAGTCAGCACTTGATTGAGAGAACTCCATATATAAGGAGTTTGGCGTGAGTTAGGATTGAACCAATGAGGAAAACAGGTTTTGCTGATTGGCTCTCAGTAGATTTTAGAGTGGCAATGAATAAAGTAAAGCTAGAGTAAGAGATGGCATTAGAAGACAGAGGCCAGGTCAGGCAACAGGTCTGCCTGTCTGTGTGGACAGACAGACAAACTCCTACAGTGCCTACTTCATAAGGTCATGATGATTAAACAACACAATGCATATAAAGCCCTTCACACAGTGCTAAGTGTGATTTCTAAACATGAGACAAGACTATAGATGAAAATGAGGATTGGACGGACAAATCAAATGTTAGTCTAGAGAGCTAGCTCTAGACACATACAGGAAACTAGCATTTTTATATATAGTAAAATACACAAATCTGTGTACAGAAAAAAATTGTTTTGATAAATGTATACAGCTGTGTAACCACTTCCCAAATCAGGAATCTAAAGCATTTGTCACTTCATAAAATTCACATGGGCTCCCTTGCCGTCAATCCCCACCTCCATAACCAACCACTGCTCTGATTTCTATCGTTGCATCTTAGTTTTGCTATTACTTGAACTTTATATGAATGGAATTATGCCATATGTACCTTTTCATGTCATATTGGCTTTTCCACTTAACATGTTCTTGAGATACTGTTGCATGTATAATAGTTTATTATTATTTTTTTAAAGATTTCTTTATTTTGAGAGAGAGAGAATGAGAGAGAGAGAGAGTACATGAGAGGGGGGAGGGTTGGAGGGAGAAGCAGGCTCCTCGCCGAGCAGGGAGCCCGATGCGGGACTCGATCCCGGGACTCCAGGATCATGACCTGAGCCGAAGGCGGTTGCTTAACCAACTGAGCCACCCAGGCGCCCCATAGTTTATTATTTTTTATGGCTGAGTAATATTCCATTATACACGATGGCTTGTTTATTCATACTCAAATGGACACTTGGGTTGTTTCTAACAGACTATTATAAATAAGGCTGCTCTAAATATTCTTATGCAATTCTTCTTGTGGACATATAATTTCATTTCTAGGATTAGAATTGCTGGGTCATATGTTTAACAGATGTTTTCCAAAGCGGTTGTACTATTTCACACTCCCTCCAGCAACATATGAGTGTTCAAGTTGCTTTTATACCCTTGGCCAACATTTTCAATTATCCGTCTTTTTTTCTTATTATAAACATTCTAGTGGGCATGAAATGACACGTCATACTAGATTAATTTGTATCTCTGTCACCTAATGTTGTTACGTATCTTTCCATTTAAGTCTTGTTCCAATCTGAATCAACTGTTATGTGAATTGTGAGGTAGAAATCAGGAATGAGGTTTCCTTTGTTTTTATACATGTATCCGGTTATTCTAGCTCCATTGGTAGAAAGACTTTCCCTTCCCCATTGAGCTTTATTGGTACGTTGGTCAAAAATCACTTGACCATATAAATATGGGCCTCTTTCTAGACTCTGTTCTGTTACAATGATCTACTTATCTATCTTTATTCCAATACCACATTTCTTCACTAATTACAATAGCTTACGGTAAGAGTTAATATTAGGAATTTTGAGCTTTCCAACTTTGTTCTTTTTCATAATTGTTTTGATTATTGTCCATTCTTTTCAAGTTCATGTACATTTTTATATCAGCTATCCATTTATGTTGATGACATTTTGATAGAGGTTACACTGAATCTATTTGTCTTCCGATCCAGGAGTATCGTAAATCTTTTCATTTATATGGAGTGTCTTTAATTTCACTCGGCAAAATTTTATAATTTTCAGTGTAGAGAGCCCTTGCATATATTTTGTCACACTTATTCCTAGAATGTTTTATGTTTATTGATTCTATATTAAATGAAATGTTTTAAATTTAATTTTAAAATTGTTTGCAGTTAGTGTGTAGAAATAAAATTCATTGTTTTTTGACCTTATGTCCTTAGAACTTACTAAATTCCTTTAAAAATTAGAGTATGTTTTTCTGTTATTGATTTTTTGGATTTTTGCTTGTTTGGGTGTTTTTGGTAGGACACTTGAGGCAAAGTAATCCCATAAATATGGACTTCTTTCAAAGTACCTACATTTTATGGCTAAGGCTTACCCAGTTTCTGCCTGCTTATGGTCGTTCTCCATGCCTTTAAATAATTGTGTGTGTGTGAGTGTTTTCATTTTGTTCAAAATATATAATTGTTATTTGTAGGAGAATTATTCTGACAATTTACTTCCTCGTTGTTGACCAGCAATTTCCTTTTAATATTTTTCATTTTATGACAGTGAATTGGTGAAACAACTACATAGTACTACATTCTCTTGTATCTAACATATAATAACCCTTATACTCTCATAAAAACTTGGAGTGGGTGAGATCAAGGAGCACTGGTGAAGAACATATTGTGACTTTCAAAATCAGGAGATTTACAAATGTAGTAACATGAGTGGGGTAGTTTGTTCTGTAGGCTTGTTTTTCAAACAAGAATATTTGAACAGTAACGTGTTCAAATACCTTTTCCTGCCAAGTCAACATAATCAAACAAATAGATTAAGAAGGCGACAGAGCACTCAGAGGTATTATAAGGTAAACTGAATAACATTCCCACGCATGAAGACTGTTAAACAAATGCAAATCATCTCTCAGGGAAACAGTGCCAGTCCCCAAAATCAATTTGGTCCCCTCTGCCTGAAAATAAGGTGATTTCTTTCTCTTAAGGTACTCAAATTCTTGCTCGCACTGCTACCTTTGGTAATATTTTCTTCTTATCAGAGGTGGGACTGAGGTGGCAATTGTTACAGAAGAGATAAGAGATCCAGGGGTTTGGACTTAAAAGCAAGGTTCCAAGTTAATTACTCTTGGAAAGGGTTTAGAGGAATTTGAGTCATAGGTAAAACCATCATCAGTGAGTCGTCATCCCATGGTGCAAGTAGGATAAAAGGCAGAAACAAGGGGCCAAAATATCCACTCTGTTCAAGATTAAGAGACAGTTTCAAACACAAATAGCTAATGAGATTTTTTTGGCAGCAGCAAGGGGCCCAAATAAGAGTGTTATCACGGGGGGAATGTGATATCTAAAATAGAGAAGATATCATGCAGGACACATATCACAAAGGCATTTTCAATAGTGAACATAATCTTCTTTCAGACCTCCTGCTTTTGAATGCCAGACCCATCATCTTGTAGTCAGAGGATGTGAGGAACGTTGCTTCCTCTACCTGTGTTCCACTGTGACATCTGGGAACAGGGATGTTGTGACCAAGGATCAGACTTCAGTGTCCGGAGGTCCTCCCAATTCACTGATCCATGACTGAGTCTCCTCACAATGTAGCCTTTTTCAGTTCCACTCTGGCCATTTCAAACTCTCCTTTCTCTACTCCTATGTCCTATTGTCTCAATCTCTCTGACTTTAGATCTAGTGTCTCCAAAATTAAATTCAAATATTTCTAACTCCTTTTAAAATCTATCTTAAATTAATTTTCAAGTGAGCCTATACACTTCACTCCAAAGGCTGCTCTTAGAAAACCATTGGTCCAGATGAAACTTCCTCTCTTCCTGCAGATGTTTCACATCTATTTATGTAACTAAACAGATACTACTGCTCTAAGCACTTTACCAGCACTATATCTAAGCATTCCATATTCCTACTTTGCTAAAGGCAATATCCCAAAAGTGGTACTAAAAACACAAATAAAGGGAAATAAACACAGAAGTGTCTTCTGAAACCTTACAAAACCTGTTCAGAAGAGCAGGCACATTTAATTAGAAACGCTGCAAGACTGCAGGGGCAGCAAAATGCGATTCCTTAAAACATAATAGGATGTGCTGATTCACAGGCTGGAGATATAAAACCTGGAATCTGCCTATATCTGCAACAGCAATTCCGGTCCTTCCAACTCTGTTTCTGAAAAATCAGCCTTCATGGGAACTTTTACACCGAAGCCTGGACTCTTCCAGAAGCAAAATGGGCATATCTTTTCAGGGTGTGAGATGACTTATTTGTGTGATTCTCATTTAGTGCCAAAGAATAGAAGTGTGCCCTATCCCTGAAAGCTCTTCTTGTCCTTCTAGGATTGTGGAGATTTCTGTAGATTGTACCTTTGCTTAAAAATCCTTCAGGCCTGTAACAAATATTTTGAAATGTTTAAAATGCCATCATGAAAAACACTCAGTTTGGTTTATTCTGCCCAGGAGAAAATGAAAGGGAAGTGACTATTATCAAATAAAATCGAGGAAAGTGCCTTGTCTCCCATGCCTTGGTTTACACTGTTTGAGGATCCTATGCCTTGCATGAGGTTGTTTCTGGGAAATGCTTTCCAGCAGATACAGAGTCACTGCCTGCCTGTTGTCAGGCACAGAACCCACAAAGGCAGCTCTCACAAGACAAGTCATCCTCAGGTAGTACTGACATAAACAGGCATCTTAATTTTTAATTTTATATGTCCAGTATTCATCTGAGCCACCACACAAAAAATGCAAAGGACCACTCTGCACCTCTAACCTAAAACACTATAAACAGTAAAATGCATTATTTGAATGTTTCCAATAAAAAGGAAAACAATTTCCTATGAGGCAAAGATTTCCTCTTGCCTCTGAGATGTGCCTATGTGCATCCCAATAGAAGTGGTGGATGTTACAACATAGTTTAATTTTAGTAGTTCCTAACAAAGGTTTAGGAGTATTCCTGGATACAATCAAAAGAACAAGTAAAAAGTCTTATCCTAAATGACTCCTCTTCCTCTGCTGTAATAATCCATTCTGACGGCTAATGTTTGTGTCAATTTGTCTGGGCAAAGTATGGCCCAGACAGCTGGCTACACATTATTTCTGGGTATGTTTACAGGGGTGTTCCCTGAAGAGACTACCATTTGAATTCATGAACTAAGTAAATTAGATGGCCCTCTCCAATGTGGCTGGGCATCATCCAAGCCACTGAAGACTTGACTAGAACAAAAAGGCAGAGGAAGGTTGAATTCCTTCTCTGCCTGAATGCTGAGCTGGGATATCCCTTCTCCTGTCTTTGGTGCTCCTGATTCTCACACTCTCAGAACCAGACGGAGTCTCCACCTTGTAGACAGAAGATTAGGGGACTTCTCAGTTTTTATAATTCCATGAGCCAATATGTTATAATGAATAATAAAATATATACTATTGCTTCTATTTCCCTGGAGACTCCTAATAAAATTAATAACTTCACAAAATTCTCACACTTCGGTATGGTAAAAAATAATACAGCAAATTTTTAAAAATTGCTTATTGACTGTCCACTAAGGAAAAAAAACACGAGGATAAGCACCGTGGCATATAAAATAAAGAAGATAAATATTTTTTTCTCTTAAGAGGTTACTGACATTTTACCAATTCCAAAGTATAATCCAACTTCAAAAGATGAGAATTTATCATAAAGGCTGATACTTAAAAAAATAAATGTGTTGTTGGCTTTATATACAATTCTCTAACATTATTCTAATCAACAATGAAGCAAGTAATCCTAATGCATCAGAGGCAATAATATCTAGCTGGATATGTATAACTGTAAAAATGTTTATTTGAAATTAGATAAAAATTTATTTTAAACCTGTCACATTATAGTCTGTCTTTGATTCATATTGAATTCATTCCCCTATTTCCTGCAATTTCTAGTCTTTGAATCAAATTCATGGGATTTTAATAGGTATTTCTGGTCTTAATAGGATCAGTATTTCCTATTTCAAACTCCCAAATTAAACAGAGCCTTTGGGATATAACCATTGATGTGAAAAAAACATGACCTCTGAAATCAGAGGGCCCTGGGTTCTCATCCCAGCTCTCAAGCCATCCTTCTGACAATGTGACCAGGGGCCAGTTACCTACCTTCTCTGAGTCATTGTTTTCTCTGTATGCAATTTCCCTAGCACACAATACATTTTAACAATTCTGAATACAAAACATTGCTTATCTTTGTTGAGGATCTGACATTGCCTCAGGGTGACCAATCTAAAGATCTGTGACTACCAAATTCAAAAGCATTTTAGTGCTGGAAAGGGAAAGGGCCAACCTCTTTATTTGACACAGGAAAACACTGAGATATAGAGGAAGTAACCCGCCCATGACCACACCCTTAGATGGCAGCTGACCTTGGATCAGGTCTTGACACTGAGTCTAGTCTTTTTTTTTAGCAGTATGGTAGACATGTCTGTGAGAACTATAGAAAAGCAGACTGACTCTACTATAATGGTCTTTGATATCCACAAATTAAGGATTTGCCTAGTCTTAATACCCTCTATTAAAAGATGGTTCCTAGATCTCTGAATTTAGGTAGAAAAACAGGTACTAAGCAGTAGTCCATGAGCCTTATTTTCTTCCAATATAATAAGAGGATTTTTAACTTCATAAATTTGTTGTGTCATCACTTAGCTATTCTTTTAAAAGAGAAAAACAAACTAAAATATGGATAATTGAAAGTTCCAGTTAACTGGTTCCTACTTAATCTAGGTTTTATTATTTCTAAACCACTTCATTACAAACTCTTATTGGTATAATTGCTTTAGAGTTTGTTCCATATGGTGCCCTTCTGTTCTCTAAGCTGAACTGACCCCAAAATGAAGAACCCTTTGAATTCTATCTGAGAGCTATACTCAGTTCTTAGAACTAAGATGGCATTGTAGGCTATGTTTTTGAGCTAGGGTCTTTTCCCATATTTTTATTTTTAAAAATCCAGTTTGAGCTCTTTGCCTCATGCCCTCATCTCAGACACCATTAAAAAAAGTGAGTAAAAGAAAACCTTTTCCCACAGAAAATCTCACATATAATGATGCCAACAGGCCTTTCCTTTTACTGGTTGCCTGGCTGACCAGTACACTGGAAATAAGTGAAGATGGGAAAATAACAAGGAACTAGTTTCTGTTGAGGGGAACAAATTCTACAGTTATGAAGTTATAAGGGAAAGCACAATGAAACATAATTTAGGATCACAGAAGAAAGCAATTCTCAGCAGTAAAGCAGTAACAAAGAACTGAAAATCTTAGGAAACACTCAAAATAGACAGTAATAGCACAAAAGCATTACAATGTTTTAAATTGCAAGGTGAATTGAATGATGGAGGGACTGTCTGGAGAACTCCTGAGATTAGTTCTCAGATATGTTTTATTTTCTTTTCCTTTTTTTCCCCTAAGCAATGATCTCATCTGTTTAGGCCTTCTAGCTTCTATGTCAACAGCAACAGGGAAAGACATTTAAGATATTCAGTAATTAAGACTCCTTGTTCTACTGTGAAGGATAATCACTTGTTACCTTAAGATGGGAACTTCTGACTTAAAATATTTACATAGCACTCTCTGCTGTGAAGTTAGACTTTAAAAGTCGAAATGATGACAGGAACTAGCTAGATCTTTTAAATGAAGCAAATATTTTTCAAATTTCAGCAGAAGAGCAAGAAAAATCTTTAATCAATTAATGGAATGGAACAAGTAGCAATTCTGTCTGACTTTCTATATTCCACATCACTTGTTCTGTATAAAACAATGACAATAGTGTTGTTTATGTGATTTTCAAAGAACTAAAGAGAAAGGGAAAGCAACTTGAATTCTTCCTATATGCAGAAAAAGTCAATAGCAATGATAAAACAGTAATAGAGACTTCTGGTTAGATAGTATTGGTGTTTCAGGTACCAAAAATGCTCTCTGATACCACATTAACCAAAGGTACTTTAATGACATCTTACAAGTTGAGAAAGTGTCAAGGATCATCTTTCTTTTACCAATGAGAAAATGGAGCAGAGACAGTTCTGTGATTTAGCAAAGATCAAATGTCAGTAAGCAAACAATCTCAAAATCAGAACCTTTCAAGTCTCAATTGACAGTCGTGGCCCACAGGGTCATTTCTCTAAGTATTATGTGAGAAAATCATCTGAGACCATTAAGGCTCAAGGTCTATGGGCTCTCGGTTTAGTTCCAACCATTTTTTTTTTCCTGTTATGAGACCTTTTGTTCTCCTATGCAAAATTAGAATATTTGTCTTAGAGGATCATCTGAAAGTCCTAATTAAAAGTTGGTTATTTGGAGGGGGGAAAAAAACCCCAAATGTGTATGACTCAGTTATGCCTCATGTTATTTTTACAATTGATTTCTTACTCCACTATTAGTACACACTCATATGCTTTAGGGAAATATAAGGACGGCATTTTAAAGTAAGCTTATGAAAGGAATTGCATACCTCCTGGAAAGCAATCCACATGCATTAACTCTTTCCTCTTTTGCAGATTCTGTGCTCTGAAATCCCATTCAAAGGAATCATTTGTGCTTTTGATATCAATGGTAAGACCGGCTCAAGCCTTTATATATGAAGAAAATAGCTAGGAGGATTTTGTCGTATGGTATTGTAGCTATTACAGATTTTCAATTAACCTTTGTGCCTGCTTGGCAAACACCACAATGGTCAGACTCCAGGGCCACAGACTATGTCACAGTGCACAAGATACTTCTAAAGATTTAACTAAGTCTTAAAGGCAGTGTCTGCAAAGAAAAGATGTAGAAATCATCCTCATTATTTACTTGTATAGAAATATTGATCAAAACAGGAAAAGTTCTCTGTTTCTCCCAAATAAATACCTATTATGCTCTGTGCAATATTAAATATCATTAATTTATCCAAGCATAATATCATCATTAAGTTATATTTTAATCCAAGTATAAGTAGGATATTGGGCTTAGGCATACAAAGTACATGAAGGAGATATAATCCGGTCCTTTCCAGAGGTCAAAGGAATGACACTTCTTTTGATTGTCTGTTTTTGTAGAATGATAACACTTCTATATGCACTGAAAGACACACATTTGTACAATACACAAATAAATGACACTAGGAAAGACTGTCCTTATTTTCAGAGCTAGTTATCTGTGTCCTGGATATATTTATCACTAAAGTTGTGCATAAGAAGGAGAGCAATTGTTCTGTCCTTCTGTAAAAGGCTAGCTCTTAAATTTACTTTTCTCCAATGTCAAAAAAGTTCAGAATGAAGTACAAAGAAAACCCAAAGGACTGCAAGGTAGGGACTGCCTTTGATATTTACTAGTTTTGCCTTATCAGTCAAACCAGTGAAGGGCATTTCATTCTCTGGAAGTCTTCTTCTAACGTATCTTAGAATCCATTTGATTACTTTAAGGCTTCTGAAGCATCCATTTGAGCCACTGTGCCCAAGGGCTCTCTTATACAGATAAAGTGTTCCTCCTTAAGATACTAGAAGATGGCATGCCTTCTAATCCTCATTTATATCCTAAATAACCTATCTTATTTCAAATAATGTTCATTTCAGATACTAAATCAATAGATTTGGTAATAATCTCCTAACATGAGCTATTTATATATAGAATTCAAGCATTCCTAAATAGGAAGTTACTACAAGGGAACAAGAGTGAGAAACATTATCTGTTTTAACTGAATCAAGTTCATTACAGAAGCAGAAAATCCATCAAGAATGGGATACCCTTTTTGAAATACATTTAGAAAGCTTCATGACTGAAAACAGTTCAAGAGCTGCAAAAATTTCTGGAAATGGTAGAATGAGACAATTCCAAAATATGGAAGATTTGGGGTATTCATCTTTTGGACTTGAATTGTAAGAGGCACTTTACTAATCCAAAGAAAACTGTACCAGTGACTCATGGAGAAGGCAGGCAGGAGACCAAAGGATGGATCTGCCAAAGCAGATGCTGAACCAGACCTAAGGATATCATAAGACAATCTGCTCACGAAAACTTGTATCTTCCTGAGAAACCAGAGGCATGGGGAGTGGTAGAGGAAAGAAGTGTTCTATTAATATTTTTTCCATTTTTCCTACCTTCCCATTCTAAAGAATGGCCTCCTTTCAAGTAAAGTAGGTATCACCAGAACACAAATGTGTTAGGGTATGGGATTGTTGAGTAGGTGTGTATTTAGAGAAGCTTCTGGTTTTCCTCTTACCTGTCTGATTCCTCCTCCTACTTTTCTTTTGCACATCTCAAAATTTAGAAAATGCCACAGTATTTATTCTTTGGTCCTCCTTTCTTCTCTATCCTTACTCACTCCCTTGGTGACCTGATTCAGTCCCATCATCTATATGACATTGACTCCCAAATTTATCTCTCTAATCCCAACCTCACTACCAGCCTACTGCACTATTCTCTTTGGATACCTACTAACCATTTCATATTTAACTTGCCTAAAATTAAATCACTGATCTTCATACACACACCCACCTACCTCCAAAAATATACACTTTCACCTATAGCCTTCCTTATCTCTGATAATAGCGATTCCTTCCTATTGTTCCAGTCAATAGCCTTGGAGTCATCCTTGACTCCCACCCTCTTTCTGCAACATTCATCCAATCTTTCTACAAACTCTGTTGTGTCCACATTCAAAATATATCTAGCACCTGACCCTTTTCCACCACCTCCATTGCTTTCACACTGTCCAAGTCACTGTCATCTTGTTCTCTCTCACCTTTCAAGTCTTTGTCCAATACTAGGAGACTCAATGTCTCTTCACAAAGGCTCAACAAAACCTGAACTGTCTTGTGGTTCCACAGATTTTCCTCTTTCCTTTGCCTTTAGTTTTGGAAAAGACACATGTACCTAGTCTTTAAGTTGGTGGAAGCAGATGTTTTTTTTTTTTAAAGATTTTATTTATTCATTTATTTATTTTAGAGAGAGAGCACAGGTGAGGGGAAGGGGCAGAGAGAAAGGCAGAGAGAGACTCTCAAACAGACTCCTCACCGAGCATGGAGCCTGATGTGGGGCTTGATCTCATGACTCTGAGATCATGACCTGAGCTGAAATCAAGAGTAGGACGCTTAACCAGCTGAGCCACCCAAGCACCCCGGTGGAAAAAGATTCTTATGAATAAAATGCATATTTTTCCAAATCTGTTGTTTACCGAAGTCCTATATGATCTTTACATTTGATACTCAATAGCCTAGATTTTCAAAACCCCAAAATCCTTGTCTCTGCTTTGGTGCTACAACTCTGTCCTGTAACAGTGGATGCTTCACAAATTCTACCTAAATAGAGGGAGAACAAGTAGAAAAGTAATTGCTGGGAATGAAAAAAACATGCAATAGATGCCTCTCCCCATATATATATGTAGGCAGATTGAAGGGCAGGTCAGTATAGCTGATGCTGCTGGAAGGACTCCTCCTTGGCCAGGAAGAGATTTGGCTATTTTAGAAATTCAAAGTACCCAACAGCCTCAAAATTAGTCTTTCATATTTCTCCCTTTCTTCCTTTACCATTTCTCCCGAATCTAGGATTTCCATTACTAGGGAAATTTAAGACATCATATAGCTCTCTTTCACACTAAAGTTTTCATTGAAATCCTTACTAACCTCTGAATCCCCTTTATCTCTACACACTAAAGGCCTCAGAGGATAACATCCATTGCTTCTAGGCTAACTTGGGGCCAGGGTTTACAATTAGTCTATGGTGCAGAGATGGCTGCCATGAGGATACCTGGAAATTCTGAACAGACTTAACTTGTAACAAGTGTGAATAATCGTGGGTCCACAAACTCAGGGGTTCAAGAAAAACAATTTGCTGTTTTATGGCTGAATTTAATTTCTATTTTGAGTACCCAATGTGCTAGGTGATAGTCAATTCAGGTTCTCCCCCACCTTCTTTCCCCCAGATTCCATTTTATATTCTGGTCAAATGATAAAAAGAAACTACCAGGAGAAACAACATCAGCAAAGTTGGACAACATGTCTATAGAGAGATAAACTTCCCAGGTCACCGAGAGAACAGGGTCGGGGCTATGTCTAGGGCTGACTGGGCCTTGAAA
Source organism: Callorhinus ursinus (assembly GCF_003265705.2). Taxonomy (NCBI): domain Eukaryota; kingdom Metazoa; phylum Chordata; class Mammalia; order Carnivora; family Otariidae; genus Callorhinus; species Callorhinus ursinus. Next base: position 37,743,610 of record NW_027397068.1, on the reverse strand, counting down.
ACAAGGACAGGGACTTGCTGATGCCTCAGTTGATTAAGGAACTAGAAAAGTCTCATGTTTGCAGACATTTCTTTAAATGGAATTACCAACAGTGTTCATATAATTCTGCAGTGTTACAAGCCCCAATAAAAAGAGCAGTGTCTGACAAAAACCCACCTTCGTTTTCACTCTGGCAATATCTTAGCTGTGAAGAAAGTTCACCAGCTACAGTTGCCCCATATAGAACAAGGGGCAAGAGAAAAACTATGCAAAGATATGTGACTTCTGTTTCTGTTCCATATAATGACCTTGCTCTTGGTTTTGTTCTTGGCTAAACAAACTGGGAATTTTAGCAGGTGTGTATACGGTCTCTTCTTGCCTAGTCCACATCTTACCTGTAATGCTACAATATCAAAATACCTCATCTGGTATCTTGGATAAGTCACCTCTAACATGAAACCTAGAAGACGCAGTTTGGTTCTTTGCAAGATCGATTATAAATGATAGACAAATAGACAGATAGATAGATATGTAGACAGATGATAGATAGACAGACAGTGTTGATTATTGGGTTGCCTACCAGCTATAGATATTTCCCTTGATCTGACACCGTACACAGCAGGCTGATGGGCAGCAAGGGTTTACAAGACTCTGAACCTCTGGGGTGAAAGGCAAACCCTTTTTATCTGTTACATTGTTGCTGATGCCTCACCTCTTCCTAGACCTCCGAACTCTGGGGTTCTGACCCAGGCCTTGCTCCTAACCCAGATTTTGTTCTGTTGTTGCTGATTATGAGCTCTGACTCTGATTAGCCTGGAAATAGCAAATCTAAAACAAGTCACTGCATCTATGCTCCTGTCAAAATTAGCCCAGAACTTTAAGTCTTGAGGACAAGATGACTATAAAAATTGCTTTGTGTGTTTAATTTTATATAAATTATTAGTTTACCAAGTCATTATCAGTAACGTGAGCTTAACCTCACTTGTATATATTAAATAAGATTTCATTTCTTGTATCTAACACTGGTTTAGAGCCCTGTTGTCCAATGGAGTTGCCTCCAACCATGTGCAGCTATTGAACACTTAAAATAGATATTTGATTTTATGTAATGTTAATTGATTTAGACTTAAATTTTACAAATGATATTCATTTCAGTTATCAGAAAATTTCAAGTATTTTTGAAACAAATATGAATCTATTTTTTCTGTTGTATATTTTATGAAATCTAAATTCAGATAAAATATTTCCAATTAGTATGCCAGTTAAGGTATGCTGTAAGTGTATAATACATACTGGATTGTGAAGACTTAGTACAAAGAAGGAGAATGTAAAATATCTTATGTTTTGAACTAATATTTTGGATATATTGGGTAAAATAAAATATAGCATAAAAGTTAGTTTTACCTGTTTTTTTTTATTTTTTTAATGTGACAATTAGACAACTGAAAATTACATATCTAGCTTGAAATATATTTCTATTGGATAGTGCTGCTCATTAAATTGCCTTGGTACACTATAAAGTTATATTATTTTGTGTGGGAGTTTAATCTGAGTCTTCCACTGCAAAAAATAAAACCTCTGTGTTCTTTTTTTCCTACAGAAAATAGTATAGGAAAACCTCTCTTTCTAATAGGAACAACATAGGCTCAGTTATGCAAAGCACAACAGGAAGAATTACTTAGGCTCCTCACTCTTCTCCAACATTTGCATCCAATAATGCATTCCCAACATTATTTCTGCAGCTTCTACCATCACTGGAGCTCTTTCTGTTGAAAATCCTCCTGAATGAAATAAAGAGAGCAGATGAATGAATGAAACAGATTAGGATGTTATTTCCTTCTTCTTTTGTTAGTTGCAAAATGTACCATATGGACTTATCACAATGCGCCTTGCAGTAATTTGAATCTCTGATAAAGTTTAGTGGGTTGTTTTTTTTAAAAAATGACATAAAGTACTTACTCATGATGAATGAACTTTGAGCATTAAGTGATGAATGATTTTTTGAATAACCATCTTTTCAGACGATATATCAAGTTTCTAGTAACATAAGCATCTAAGTTTTGCTTAAGTGACTCATAATTTCGGTTTTTGAACAAATCTAATGCTTCTATAAAATCTTACAGTGAAGTAAAACCTACACATTCCAGTGTTTACATATGGACACATTTGAGGATTTTCAAATTAAGATGTTAATCAACTCTTTCAGTTTCTTGAGTGAGGAAACTAAATCAACTTTGCTTTGGTTTTTAAAAATATTTTATTACAGATTTGAGTAAATGCTATCATTGCTTAGGAATATTGCTAAGATAATACTATTATAAACTTGTGGAATACACTACTTGGCCAAATATATATTAAATCAAAGATTTACTGGGCACCTTAATTTTACTAACCAAATAAAAAATGAGTTAAAAATACAAAAGTAACTGCCCTGACTCTTCAGGTATTACAACATAGTCCCAAAGGTCAGAAATACACACAGAGAACATTGATATATTAGAGTTGGTAGGTTTTGAATAGACAGAGTGTAATAAAAAAGAAAAGTAATGGAAGGGATCAGCATAATCAAAGACACAGACAATAAAGAAAATCTTGGACCAATGAAAAGAACAATGCAAATATGTTCCAAATAAGGCCAGTATAATTACTATAGTTCAGCTTCAAATATGTTTTTACTTCTCTTTCTGGTAATATGGTGGGCTAAACACCTAGAACAACTTGTTGAAAATAATAATCCAGGGACGCTTGGGTGGCTCAGTTGGTTAAGCGGCTGCCTTCGGCCCGGGTCATGATCCCAGGGTCCTGGGATCGAGTCCCACATCGGGCTCCTTCCTCAGCAGGGAGCCTGCTTCTCCCTCTCTCTCCCTCTGCTTGTGCTCTCTCTGTCAAATAAATAAGTAAAATCTTAAAAAAAAAGAAAATAATAATCCAGTATGTAATAAATATTTTTAAGTGTTCTTAAAAAACAATAAACTGGAAAGAATAAAAGAAATTCTCAAGTGAAAAAAATCTAATCAAAAACGACAACCCAAAGAAGGAGAACACTTTCACCCTCTGAGATCATCTGCCTAACTAGGTAAATGAAAGCCTCAATTTTCATAGACTCAAGAGGTTTTACAGGTTGTAACTCCAAAGAGATAAACCTTCAGTTTAACAGGCAACCAAAAATAGTCTGGACTCTGTCCAAAAGTCCAGAGGTTTGCAAGGAAACTTGTGTATCTCAAAACCTAATGCTGAACAAAAAGGAAAAATCATCAATGAGAATTCAGAACCACAAGCCAACCCTCACCAATATCCAGAGGACAAATGTACACTGCCTCAGTATTTGGAAAAGCTTCAAGTCAAAGATTAAAATTCGATATCCGGAAAGAATTTCCCCTAGCTGTCAGAGACAAATGGAAATACTCTCAAAACAAAATAAAACAAAACAAACAAACCAAAAAACCCACCACCTCCTGTTTCAAAAAAATCATCTCATAAATAAAAACTAAAACCAAAAGGAAAAGAAACACCACGATTGAGAACCAGCAGGAAAAAAAAAAGAATTTAAAAGGACTTCTGATAATGAATTCAGACACAAACTATGAAATAAGCATATTTAATATGTTTAAAGAAACTTTTAAAGTCAGAGAAATATATGTGAGTTGGACAAAGCATATTTGAAACAAACCAAATGTAATTCGTAGATGTGAAATTTAAAGACTAGTGGATAAATTTAACAACACATAAACGAGAGAATTTACAAACTGAAAAATAGGTATAAAGAAATGATCCAGATTACAGGCAGCATAAAAGGACAAAGATAAAAAATAAGAAAGAAGATTAAGAGACATAAACAATCAAAGTGTAAAAGCATTACTACATCTTTTGGAGTTCAAAAATGAGACACAGGTAGATGAGGTAATATTTAAAGGAATGTCAGTTGAAAATTATCCAGAACCACTGAAGAGCTCTAATCCAAAAATTTAAAAATCCCAACAAAACCATAGTAAACCTGAAGACCAAAGCAAGAAAATGGATATTAAAAGCAGCCAGAGGGAAAAGACTAATTGCCTTCAAAGGAGCAACAATTTAGACTAACAGTTGACTTCTCATCAGTAACTATGGAAGCCTTAAATTAGACTGATGTATTTAATATGCTGAGAGAAAATTATAGAATTATGTACCTAGCAAAAATAGCCATCAAGAACAAAGACAAAATAGGATATTTTTATAAAAACAGAATCCAAAAGTATTTATGCTCAGCTCTTCTTCACTAAAATTTGGTAGGATGAATTTAAGGAGAAAGCAAGTGATCCCAGAAAGATGGCGCAAGCTCAAAGAAGAGATGATGAACATAGAAATCAATGAGCACAGTAAAAAAAAAAAAAAAAAAAATCTATTTGAAACTATAACATAATGTGTTATAGAATAAATAAGATGATTAAAATATAAAACCACCAAAAAGCAAAAATTTACTAGGAAAGGGGTGAACAGAGTTAACATGTCTAAGGCCTTTCATATGGTCCAAGACAGCAAATGAGGTATTAATTAAATTGAGATTTTGGTAAGTTAAGCATACATACTACCATTACAAAAAAATAAATAAAAATGAAATGTATAGTTTCTAAACTGGTAGATGGAAAAACAAAGAAAAGTTAATCTAAGAAAAAAGAAACATAACAGAAGTGACAGAAAGTTCAAAATAAAATAGTAGAGTATATTACTGTATCAAGAGTTACATTAAATGTAAAAGGACTAAATGTTCTATTTAGAAGACAGATCATTTCAGAATGGATTTTTTTAAAATATTTTATTTATTTATTTATTTATTTGAGAGAGAATGAGATAGAGAGCATGAGAGGGGGGAGGTTCAGAGGGAGAAGCAGACTCCCCGCTGAGCAGGGAGCCCGATGTGGGACTCGATCCTGGGACTCCAGGATCATGACCTGAGCCGAAGGCAGTCGCTTAACCAACTGAGCCACCCAGGCACCCATCAGAATGGATTTTTAAAAAAATGAAAGCCAAATGCTGTTTAAGAAAGACACATTGGAGACTTCCACTTTCAGGAATATGTTGAAGACTTACTATTCCCTACTCCCACTAAGTACAACTAAATAGTTGGGACATTATATATAAAACAAACATAAGATGACCCTGAAAGATGGAGGGAGGAAGGCACATCAAGCAGGGAATCTTGAGACCCAAAGAACAACACAGTAGGGTGTCCTCTGGTTTTCTTTTTCCTTTGTAAATCTCAGACTTATTGCTGAAGAAGCTGGCAAGCTGGGAATACCAATAGAGTCCAAGAAAAAGCCCCAACAAAAACCTGCTTTCTTTAGCCAAAGGACCAAAAATGGGATCTAATAAGAAAGAAAATTTTTATTTATTTATTTTTTTTTTTTAAGATTTTATTTATTTATTGGAGAGAGAATGAGAGATAGAGAGCATGAGAGGGAAGAGGGTCAGAGGGAGAAGCAGACTCCCTGCTGGGCAGGGAGCCCGATGTGGGACTCGATCCCGGGACTCCAGGATCATGACCTGAGCCGAAGGCAGTCGCTTAACCAACTGAGCCACCCAGGCGCCCAAGAAAGAAAATTTTTAGATGACAGCTCAACTCTGAGCAACCACCACAGAAAAAACTGGAGCCCCACCCAGAGCAGCAAAGGCAGAGTGGAAAGTCTAGACTTGCACCCTCACCACACTGTATATAATGAGGTGCTCCAACCTCCCCACCTTGCAGAGGTGGTGTCAGATAAGACCAAAGAGGGGGCTGTGACTTCATCCTTCTGGGTAGGAAGTAGCTCCCATTCTGCAATGTCAACAAGGATCACATGAAAAGCCTGGATACTTCTATCCCTGTCTTGGGGTAACAAGGCTCTGCGGAGGCGTCAGAGAAGTCCTAGCAGTAAGACAAGATTTTCATCACTGCCCATCCACCTGATATGGGGAGCAGTAATGAGTCACTCCTACCTTTCCCAGCCAGGAAGGTATCTGTGTAGACCTTAACAGGAACTAGAACTCTCATCCCTGACCCAAAATTAACAAGCGAGGCCCACCCTCCACCTCCACTTCCCCTGTCAGAGAGGTGTCAGAAAAGACCTGCTAAAACAAGAGGTTTAAATAATGTACAGAATCTCATAATGTAAAGCCCAAAAACGTATACATTTCAATTAAAAATCATTCACCATACCAAAAGTCAGGAAGATCTTAAACTGAATGAGAGATACATCTAAAACATAAAAACATAGGAAAACTAAATGTAAAAATACAAGAGGAAAAAAGATAGGTCAAGTAAGAATTAACCAAAAGAGAGATGGTTTGGCTATATAAACTACAAATACAAATGAACTTTAAGACTAGAGCTCTGGGTCAGATAAAATAGGTCATTTTATCTAAAAATTTCAATTGATCAGGAAGACAAAATTTTAATATTACCTAATTATACAGCCTCAAATTACCTAATAATATAGCCTCAAAACTTACACTGTCAGAACTATCAGGAGAAATGAAAAATAGAGGCCTATTTGTTAGCACAGCTGGCCTCTCTCACTGAAATCCCTGCACAACCAATTGAATTCAGCAAGCAGCTTTGTTTAATTCAGGAGAAGTTATCAAGTATTGAAGAAGCTTTTTTCCGAAAAAGAAATATGGTTTATTGTCACCTCAGCCACTTGTGCACCTCTTCTACTCCTCTGGTGTTCTGAGGAGGTGTTTTGAGATGTCAAGTTGACTGCAGCCTTTCTCTTCTGGAGGCCGGGCTGGGTGAATTGGGAATGAAAAGGAGCACCATAGAAAGCCAGCTATACCTGATGCTCACTGCAGATTCCATGGCTATAGAGTATGAGGCGTAGTGAAACTCAAAAAAAAAAAAAAAAAGAAAAGGCATTAGACATTTCCATGAATATGAATAACATCTGTTAAGATTATGGCCTTTCCTACAGAAAACACAACAGTAATGATTACAGAATGCTCCCATTAGAATACCCCATGAGTCAGTCACTCACAAGCAAATAAACCTTGAACACCCCAAGTTATCTAAAGCATAATCCCTTATTACTAGTTCTTGCCATTATGCTTTCCTAGGGTTGCCTAGACTCTTCTGTGAGCACTAATAAAAATATCCTAGGGGGAATCATAACTTTTCCTTTCCCTGGGAGTCGCTCAAATGACAGCATTAGAGAAACAAAGGAAAGGTTCCCCTTACCAACCACTAGTGACTAAGGGAAGTACAGGAGTAAGCCCACAGTTTCTCATCACCTAAACTTAAACAGTCTCAGAGGCAAAAGCTGAATGGAACAATCCTTTAACGACCCAGTAGTGTGTTAACAGAGACAGTATCTCTAGGCAGGACATCAGAAAATCCCGCAGATTTTTCTCTCTGCTCCCACTGCTCTTGCGAAAGTAGCTCTCATCCGACAGTGTGAGGGCACGGGATGCACGGCCCGGCAGGCTGCAGCTCTCAAACACACCAACAGGGGGCACCCAAGGAAAAGTCAGGACCCTAAATAAGACTGTCAGGGCTAAAATCCCCTCTCAAGGTCAGTCTTCCATAATCTACCTTTGGCTAATCACCTGGACTGTACATCATAAAGGAAATTCATGAGATATCAGATAATTGAAGAAAAGAGGGGAATCTACCCTTGCTGGCATGATTCCAATGACAAGCAAAGTTGAAACCAAGCCTGGTAGACACGTTTCTCTCTCCCAGCATCATTACCAGGAAACCACAGGAGAAACAAATGTATTGTTAAAGGGTTTTCTTTTAAGTCTAAAAGTATCGATCACATGGATTGTACCTAGTCTTCTTTACAGAAAGACCTTTTTATCCCAGGCTATAATCTAAAAGAACTAAAACTTCACTGCCTGCACTGCTGGAAGCTTTTCCACTGAACCACGTGCTTCAAAAAAACCTCTACACTTTGGTTTTCATCTTCTCAGCAGTGCAAATTATCCCATCAGCCTGTGGAGAAGTAGGAGGTTATTGTTCATGAAACTATGAAAGAGCATAACCCAACAATGCAAATGAGAAGCTTGAAGTCGGCTTCACCAGTTAAAGCTTATCCTAGAAAATACTCATTCTCAGAGAAAAGAGTAGAAAGAATACACTGCAGCCTTTATATAGAAAGTTCTGAGAAGCATATTAGCACTGTATTTAAGGGAAGCAAGAAATAGCTATTCAACTCACTATCTCCCTCCATCATTCCAAGGCCACTTTTTAAACACATTTTGTTGTTATGAGACAAAATGAATGTTTTCTACCTGTCTGACCTAGAAAGGTATGTTACTCTATACTTCTATAGCTTCTGCCTAGAATGTATTGACTGAAGGCTGTAAAAAATTGCTGAAGGACATAAGCTATCCAGTATTCAGGCAAACTCACATTTCCTACTCCCATGTGCTCTCAAATAGTCACCAGGAGCATCTACTTTAGGTAGCAGAGGCCTTCTGTTGGAAAGCTGATGTGCCATCTAGAAGCAAAGTGCCAGGAGGAAAGGAGAGGAAAATTCATTCTGGTTTCCTGGGTACCTCTGGGTATTCCATGAATTCTCCCTGTTTTTCAGAGACAGTGAACAATTTATTTAGACCATCCACATCCTGGGGTAAGTCTTACCTGGTCTATTTCATGCTTTCTGGAGACTAGTGAATGCAAGCCTCAAGATACAAGTACATGAATTCAGGAAGAGTCTTCACCTTTTTGAAACCAACTGTAATGAGAAAAGTTTTGTATGTTTTGACCAATTAAGGAATAGCCAGAAACCGGAAGGCCACTTGGAATTCCTCAATTGTTGCAGGACAGAGGAGAAAGTCATATAAGGCACACAAGACTTGTAGCAGGCCCAGAAATAATGGATTCTTAGAACCCTTTCCAGGCCCACCTTAAGTTGGGTGTCTCTGATGTCTCTCCTTACCTCCCAGACAGCTTCCTCTTCTGCAATGCTGTTTATCATTCCTAAATTCCAGGAATGTAACTATGTATTTAGATGTCTATTCCTCCCCCTCCCCCTCCCCCTCCCCCTCCCCCATAGGCAGTTTACTCACAAAAGGCAACCCTTGACTTTTTTGTGCATATATCCCCAGCTTTGAGCACAGGTTCTGGTACTCAATATTCAAATGAATTAGGAGTGTTTTTCTTTTTTTTTTTTAAAGATTTTATTTATTTATTTGACAGAGAGAGACAGCAAGCGAGGGAACACAAGTGGGGGAGTGGGAGAGGAAGAAGCAGGCTTCCCACTGAGCAGGGAGCCCGATATGGGGCTTGATCCCTGGACCCTGGGATCATGACCTGACCCAAAGGCAGATGCTTAATGACTGAGCCACCCAGGCACCCCAGGAGTATTTCTTTGTGGTCCTCTAACCTGAAAGAACTAAAACATCTATTTTTTTTTTAAGATTTTATTTATTCATCTGACAGAGAGAGACACAGTGAGAGAGGGAACACAAGCAGGGGCAGTGGGAGAGGGAGAAGCAGGCTTCCCGCTGAGCAAGGAGCTCAATGTGGGACTCGATCCCAGGACCCTGGGATCATGACCTGAACTGAAGGCAGATACTTAACGACTGAGCCACCCAGGTGCCCCTAAAACATCTATTTTTGCTCCCAGATCACTTGAGAGGGCTGATGAATAGTCATGATGAATAGTCATGATAAATAGTCTTTAGATCCATTCTAAACACAGTTACCAACCTCAGGGGGCTTTTGGGGATACCCAGCTGTTCTATCATCTTTCCCACTCCCTATCCTATCCCCAGCTCCCTTACAGCAGTTTCAAACTTTTAATCTTCTCCTAATCCTCCTAAAATCAATTCCATAATCTGATTGCCAACAGATGTCATAATATTATACTAAAAACTAGGCACCATCATGCACAAATTTCTTCCAAGTCTTTCGTCTTTACCTCCTTACCTTCTTATTTAACTCTATATATACTCTCCCTTTTTTCTTTTTCCTTCTCTCAGAGGAAAATGTCACATCCTTTCCAATGTAAACCACCTATGAATGGATTCCCTTCCTTCCAACATACTCTGAGATTTCTCTCCATCAGTTAGTCACTTCATTCTTGTACCTTCATTTTCTCTGTCTTCACTGGGAGCTTTGAAGACAACAGACCTTTCTGGATATACCATCACTTTCAAGCTCCATAACCACAGACAAGCTCTCTAACCTCAGTTTCCTCATCTGCAAAATGGGAATAATAATCCATGCCTCACAAAAGTTTGGGGGAGGATTAAATGAGATATTGTACATAAAGCAGTCAGTCCAATGCTTGGTACATATATGCTCACTCAATAAATACACAACCTTTTCCTTTCTTTCTTCCCCACCCAAAATAAAATCACTTCTAAGGACTCTGCTTCCCAGTCTTGATTACAACATCTTTCTTTTTTCCCCTTCCTTCCCAACCCTAAATTCTGTGCCCAGAGTTCCTCTCCTCTCATTTGCTCCACAGCCCACTACAATCTGGCTTCTCCCCCATCGCTCAACTGAAACACCCCTTACATGAAACCCTAAATGCTTGGAGTTTCACAGATTTAAATTTTTTCTGAAAAAGCCAAAGAATGAATCATGGAACAAAAGATCAGATGAATGCATGAATAGATGATATTCTCCCTAGTTGATCTTATCTACTTTCATGGATTTAACTTTTGCCCATATTCGATGATTTCCAAACACACTTCCTGAACTCTCTCTCCTAAACTCAACCACTTATGTATTCAAGAGCTTTCTAATACTTTCTACCTGGATATATCATGAGGCACAACAAAGATTTAGTCAAGAATCTACCCAACTGCCCAAGTTGGAAACGCCAGCACAGCCCATTCCCATGAAGCCTCCTTTTTCTTACCCCACAGAGATAATCAGTCACTGTCTAGTCAATTCTATATTCAAACTATCTCTCAATATTAATCAAATTTCTGGAGAAGAAGGTTTTCTAAATGTTAACTATATGTTCTAAGACTCAACCTCCTAAAAGTACAACCACACTAACTTAAATAATCCACATTCCTTTTTTCTTTGCAACATATATGTGTGGGCTCTCCAGTATCCCCAACCTGCCAAGGGAGAGCCTTAAATGTACTCTTCAGTATCCCCAACCTGCCAAGGGAGAGCCTTAAATGCACTCAGAAACCATCTGCAGTTTTTGTTCTCCCCTGAACAAAACCTTAGCCTCTCTCATTTTAAGTATCAATCAAGAGTGATAATTATAAAACACCTAAAGGTAACATCATGAGCAGGCCTCATGCCTAGAATGTTCTCCTCCAAGTTTTCCAAAGACACACACTTGGGAGAGACATCAGGCAGTGTCATATTTTATGTACGAATGAAAAAATGGCCTTCTACCCCACTCAGGTTGCATACTGTCTCTTGGCCTGGAAGCAAAATTACTGGTACCCAGCTGTATCTTACAGCATCTTTCAGAAATCCACCCCATCATCTTTCTTACCCTTCATTCCCTAGAACTACTACCCGGTCCAAAAAATCAAGGAGAAAACCAGTGGTGTTCAATTCTCTCTGCTGGACTAGTCAGTCAGCTTGCACCTCTGACAAAGACCACCTTCTCATTCTTTGTCTAACCAATTCCTCAAGTGACAATGAATATCAGCTCTAATAAATACATGCTCCATAAATGATGTGGCTCCACCCACAAGTTTCACAAACAGCCAAGCTCAGAATCCTAGTTTAGGTTACCTAGGATACTCTATTATGTTTACTTAAGGCATGGATACATGGAAAAGAAGAAATAGAAAATAAAAAAAATTCTTAAAAATCATTAGCTCCTTGGCATTAAAAAAAGAAAAGAATTAAAGGAAATTGTGTGCATGTATGTGTGTGTGTGTTCCATATATATGGAACACTATTGCAAAGGGGTAATACCTTAAAATTATAATAAATTCAAATAGATAAGAAAAACACTAAAAACCCAGTGCACAAGTGGGCAAAGAATGTGAACAAATTATTTAAAAAGATGAAATCCAAATATCTAAACAAGATGTAGGAAAATATTCAGACTATTAATGAAAAAATTATAATTTAAAACAACAGTAATATAATTTTTTATCAGGTTACTAAAATTTTTTAAATGAAAGCATCCAATGATCTTAGATGAAATAATCTCCCCATATACTGCTTCTAGGAGTACAATCACCCCAGAAAGTGATAAATAGCAGTATGTATCAAGAGTCTTTTAAGTATTCATTTCCTTCTTACCCAGTAATTGCTCTTCTGTGAAAATATCCCAAGAAGATAATCAGAAATGTAGACATTTATGCAAGCAAAGGGGTATTTATTTCAGTATGTTTTTCATAACCAAAAAAAACAAACAAACAAACAAACATGAATGTCCACCATTAAGGAACCGATTAAATACGTTATGGTACATCTCCCGATGGAATATTAAGATATATTATGGAATATCAAGTTTCTGAAGTTTTGAATGATAAGAGAAAATAAATATAATGTAATGTTTCCTTTAAAAGTAGAATTTAACATCTTTTATATAATATGAATTCAACTGAAAAAAACATTTTTTCTGATTTTGTCACTCCTCTGCTTATTAACTCTTAAAAATCTGTAAGGTTCATAGGTTTAAACCCAACTCTTTAAACATGAGTTCATAATCTAACCCTGTCCTCTTTTTAACTTTATCTCCCACAGTTTCCTACCCATAACTCCCTATAATCTAGATTTGCTGCACTGCACACAATTTCACAGATATGACAATGTCACATCTTGGTTCTTAGACCCCCAATGACTTTGGCCCCATCTATTAATTGATTTGAGAAATCCATATTAGGTAGCCACCACACGCCATGTAGTAGGAATTTTCCATTTAAAAATAAATCACACATTTTAATACATACATACATACATACATAAGGGGCGCCTGGGTGGCTCAGTCAGTTAAGCGTCCAACTCTTGATTTCAGCTCAGGTCATGATCCCAGGATTGTGAGTTCAAGCCCCTGTCAGGCTCCACAATGGGCGTGGAGCCTATTCAATTCTCTCTCTCTCTCTCTCTCTCTCTCTCCCCCTCTCTAAAAAAATAAAAAAATAAATCACATCTTTCAACTTCCAAAATCTCAATATGTCCATCAGACATATGTAAAATAGTAGGTCATAGGTGCTGTTATAAAATCTTACACAGAGTACAAACGGGGCAAAAAAGTGGAAGGGGTCAATTTTACTAAAGGCTTGGGAAATATTTCAAAGCAGAGGCACCCCAGATTCTTAAAAACATGAGCAGATGTTCCAGTATCCTGCCCCCTCTCACCTCCTCTAGCTGCCTGATGAAATTCTATCCGTTCTTCAAGGACCAGTATTTCCAGACCTCAGGAAACCATTCACCTGTTACTCTTTGATCAGTGAATTGTTCAAAGCATGTTACTGTTTGTGCCTCTTTGCCTTTGCAATGGGATTAGACAGAGTCTGCTCTTCTACTGGCCTACGCCATCCTGGACTGGCACACTCAGAATAACCTTTGTGCTACTGGTCTTTATGCAAGGATTCCTATTATTTATAAAAGGCTTTATAACTTTCCAGATGCTTTTTCTCACATTATTGTACTTGAACTACACTGAGCAATTTAGGCATATGCAATTAGTTCCATTCTATAGATAGGTAAATCAACACAAGTGGTGAAACGGCCTGCCCTAGGTTCCACCGTGGGACAGGGAACTTCAGTGCATGACTGAGAAAGAGCACAGAGCACAGGTGGCCGACTCTTGGCGGTACGTTCTCCAAGGGCACTGCCCTTTCCAACAGCACATGTAGTCTACTGTTGCTTTGTCACCTTTCTTCAGGCAATGCTTCAGTTTCTAAATTCTCTTTTATTCACTATTACTGCAGTACAGACTTCTGTAGAGGATGTAAATGTGGGAAAGCGCCACACTTATGTAACAAAAACCACAACAACAGAAAAAATTAAGATGACTCCAAACCTCCTAGTGTCCCAGCTGAGGTCAGTATTAGCCATAATCCTCTGGTGACTGCTCTTTGCCACCTTGCCTTCTCTAGGCTGCTGTTGATGTTTGGGATAATCACTAATTTATTATCATAGCACCCTTTAGCTATAATGACCTTTCCAATACTAGTTTTTTGTCCCCATCAATATTTATTGCATTTTACTGCAGCTATTTTCCATTAGGAAACACAAAGAGAAATCAATATTAAGATCATTTTCTAGGAGTACTATGTCCTCCACACTGTCACTCCTTAATAAGTGACTTTTAGTAAGCCCAATATAATCTGCTGTTTCCTAAGACCTCAGTGATAAACTCAGCCCCTGGAAAATGCTTAAATTTTAAAAGTAAGCCAGTGCACTTCTCAGGGCTGTGTTTATAGTGTGAAACTTCACTTCATGCATCTCAACCATGCTTATCGAACTTGCTAAAAAAAGATACTCTCACCTCTCCCTTTCTGAATCAGGCAGACCCATTTAATTATTTCCCCATGATTTATTTCCTTCGTGAGAATGAAGGGACTAAAAGACACTTCGTGTCTGGGCCTAAAACAAAGCACATCTTTTTCCCCAGCACCTGTGTTTCAGGACATTTTACACCTTGAAAGCTACCAAATTGTGTCAAATCTGAATATCTCACCAGGTTCCAAATTCGGAAGTGACACAAGGGCACCTGTGCTGAAAGCTTTGGCCCAGCCACCTGCAGAAAGTGCAGGACGGCTCCTGGGAAATGAGCCTATGCACAGCACATGGCAGGGCTGAGCACAGAGCCTTTGATAACACACCAGGTGAGCCTGTGCAGCTGTTACAACATTAATATCAATAAGATGGGGTCTACAGAGTATTTCATGAAGCTGTGGGAAAAAATGAGATGGAGGCACCAGTTGTCAAAGCTTATTAACCTGCGGGATCTTTCAGATGCATGGCTAAATAGCCATCAGTAGGGTTGTAAATTCCTCACGGGGTTGCTGCTTCCGGGGATTTCCCTGATTTAGTGTGAGGCTTCTCTTCTTTTGTCTCTCTGTCCTTCCACCCTCTTTCCTAGCCCCTCCCCACCACCATTTTCTTTTTTTTTTTCAGTTTCAGGCAACTACTGAAATCTCCGCACTGTGGAAAGGCTTCTCCACCAACAAACAAGGAAGATCTCTGCTCTCAATTTTCGCTTGCCTATGGGAGGTAAGACTCAGAACCTGGAGGCTTGGGAAGAAGACAGGAGGACCATGAGTGGGAGAACAGCACCCAGCAGGCGCACATATGGCAACAGGTTTTTCCTCTGCACAAATTTACCATCACCTGGTACCTATGCATTCCCCCTAGGAACCCAGCTGGCTACACAGTGTTAGTAATGGGGCAGACTGGAGCTACCCATGCTGACCCACCACACCCAGCCCCCTTTCTTCTGGGGCTGGCGTCCATCCCAGTCTAGAACAGACAGCACCAGGCTATTGGAAGTGGGCTTCTAGGCTGGGGGAAACCTCCAGCTGACCTCACTGGCCACCGAAGCCCAGTAGGACACACTACACAAGTTCAACCAACGGAGCCTAAAACAAGTACTGATGGGATGTTCCCTGACTCCTTCCCTGGGCATCCGAACAGACCCCTCCTGCAATAGTCACATGAATGGCATTAAACTTCCAGCTGCTGCCCTCCGCCAGCCTGTTACGGGATCAATATTTAGTCATACTGCATGAAACCATCCTATTCCTCTGACAGAAAATTAGTACATTTTGATTTTTTTTCCCTATATTTAAATCTGTGCAACAGAATCAGAGCAAGCTTTAGGAATAATGATTCATTACCTCCCTAAGTGCATGTCCGGGATGCAAAGCCATTCCCAAAGCCCCTAAAAAGCAATTTGGGGTAGGAAAAATGAAAAGATGATCTAGAGAAATGACTATGTTGTTATTATGCTGCCTGACTTCCTGACTAAAATAGAAGCCGTGCCCAATGCCGTGCTGGCAGGTGAGCTAGATGCTTCATGTCCTTTGCATTTGGGAACCTGAATTTAAACAGACTTTGGAGTCATAACTAAAAGCTATTTCCCAAACACAACTGATGCACATCACAAGCTCCTCGCCCTCCCGAGGTCATTGTGGCTCCATGTTTATTGATGAGTATGCTCCATCCTAATCAGTATTCAAATCAGAGTGTTTGGCTTATTTTAAATGCAATTTTATATATACTGTGGTTTTAGAAGTTGTTTTAAAAATGAAACCTTTACTAACAGCACAAAAATAACAAGCATGCACTAACAGAAGGTTTTGCAAAGACTATAGAAAAAAGGGGGGGAAATGCCAGTGATTACTCAGGAAAAATCTCTGAAAAACATTCTGTGCAGAAACAATTTCTGCTGATGTGTCATGTCTTGCAAGTTTTCTATGAGGCATCAGTGTCTCTTTAAAGAAACATTTGTCAGGAAGGGTGAGCTCGAAATGTGTCATCTTAATTATTACATGAATAACCTTCAGATTCAAAATGATTTTTTGATTCACCCACTGAGTGAATACTTGAAAGATAACCCAACTTTTTTTTAACATTACCTAGATTTTCTGCTCCTGTGACTTCCAATCCAAATAGCCTAGCAACAGTAGGACAGAGATAACTCTAACAGTTAAACTCTGTTCTCCGAACCATGAAAAAAATCAATAAAAAATTGTTGCTGGTGTGATGAGAGTGAGGATAAAGACTGTCACCTGCACCAGTGTCACATATGAGCAGGTTAAGTCTCTTGCAGGTATCTGTGATCGTGGAAGAATTCTAATGCCCTTCAAGTCCTCTCTAAAACCTGAGCAATCTACAGAGGGAAACATCTGGAGAAACACTGAAGCTGCTTCTGCTGGTTTCTCTGACTGCTGTGACCCTAACTTTCCAAGTTGATCTTAACATCTGTGAAACAAAGACTGGGAAACAATGTGAATTACATTGGTTCATTTGACTTATATGAATTACTTTAATGGGACTGGAAGACACCAGCCATGTGAAAACATCTGCCTTTAGGACTCTGTAGAGCCTCTCAGCAGATAAGCGGACAAGCTTCAGGTGGGGGATCAGCACCACTGTGAACAGGTCTAACTGGTAAATTATAAAGATGCTCTGTAGCTGCTGGGAGGTGTCAGAGAGTAGGTCTATACGTGCCTGGGGAATCCTCATGGAAAGACGGGTCAAGTATAAGGAAAAGGAATTCAGCTGCAAACTAGATTGCACCATAACATCCTAGAAAGCAGAAATTGAGTCTCTAACCCAGTTTCTAAAGCTTCCATAAAACAAAAACCCAAGTGGCAGAGAAGAATGCAAATGGCAACCCACCATAGTCTAGAGAGGTGTGGAGACTGGACTGTGAAAGAGCCCTATGTTCTATTCAAAACAAGATCCAAATAGCTTTGAACTGTGCTGGTTGTTTCAAAATCAATACAAATAAGTAATATACCCTGGAATGAATATTTATTGGTTGTAATATAAAATCATTTGAAAATTGTGTTTCATAGAATAAACTTTGGGTATTTATTCTGTGTGCACTGAGGGTACCCAATTGCGGATCTGAGAAGCAGTATTTTAACCTATCAGGACTCAGTCTTTAAGAAAAAAAAAATGTGAGATAGATGATACATCAATGGTTTAATCTTGTCTTTAATAACGTGTTTTTAAAAAAGAAAAGAAGATTCCCACCATAATGTAGAAAAAGTCTGCTCAAGTGACTCACGGATCAGTGTTCCTTGAGTGTCACACTGAGACAAAAGGGGGCTAAGTAAGTTATGATCAGTCTTAGAACACACAATGCACCTTCAATTTAGAATTTAAAGTATTTATAAAGATAAAACTACTAGCCTAATATAGGCCTATAAAATATGATTAACTGTCTTTGGGGGATTTTAAGGGATCGGGACCTACAAAGAAGGCAAAACATGGTAAATTTGATATTTGCAAAATTGTATCTAAAGAGTATGGGATAATTTGGAATCAGTCAATATCACCAATTATCTCCATACGTTCTTCCTCCCCCAAAACCACCCTAAATAAACAAAAAGTCTAGGTAGAAAATATAGGATTCTCTGAAGTCCTTACCCTCACTTCCACCTAGATGGCTGTTCTAAACTTTCCTCCATAGAAGTTCTGCAACCAGCACAATATTTTAGGTGGTAGTAACCATAGGCAAGCTGTATTTCATTATACTAGAGGCATCTGTTGTCATGTAAATTATCTGCTGTAATGGCTCTTTGGTATGTATGCACATCTGAATTGACATTTAAGTTTATTCCTTTTTTTTTACTATTAAAACACCACTCCATTGAGTTTACCTTTGTATAATTATCTCTTTAATGTGAAAAATTTTAATGAGATTGAACTGTTACATATAAAGCCATGAACATTTTACATTTTGAAACCGTCTGGAAGACCTGTTCGCATTTACTCTCACTAATGGTCCTTAAGTCTGAACATTTTCTCACACCCTTATTTCCACCCTTATTTTTTTTGCTCTTGACTTTTTCTCATAAATACATTGGCCATTTTTATGTCTATTTTTTTTAAGATTTCATTTATTTATTTTAGAGAGAGAGAGCACGAATGGGTGAAGGAGCAAAAGGGGAGGAGCAGGCCCTGAGCTGAGAGTGGACTTACCCCCAGTGCATGTGCACCTGCAGCAGGCACCCCGGCAGCAAGCCTCTGCCTTCCTGGATCCACAGCACAATGAAATACAGGGCAGAGTCAAGGAGCCAAATCAAAAATGACCATTTTCTGATTGTATAGATGTTACCCCAAGTTCCATGACTCCCCACAACCATAACATGTAAGAAATTCAATTCTAAATCAGAAGCTTTGTGAAATCTCTCTTTGAGTAAACAGCTCATAAAGTACAAAGTAAATGAGATACTTGCTAGACAGTGACAAGGCATGCACTAATAGAGGGGGAAGACCAAAAAGTCTTTCAGATACCTACACAATTACTTCTCTTGGGCTGATAAACTCTCAACTTGCCTAGGTTTCTCTTTTGCCCTAATTTGTTGATTTACTCATTCATTCATTGTATATTCATTAATATTTGTTTAAGGGTTATACATATAGATGTTTGTTTCACACACACGTTTACGGAACAAAATAGTATTAAAACTTATCTATGTGATACTACTGATATTTCACATTTATATGATTCATTTTCATGAAGAGGAATTGGTGAGTTAATAGATTTAAAGAAAAAAGGAAGGGAACAATGAATCAGGGCAGGAAGGTAGAAGGCAGGTGAAGAAATGAGAAAGAAAATCAATATTTATTTAGCCACCATGTCCCAAGAATTGCAAGAAGCAATGACATGGGTTCAAGCCCTCACTTTGCAGTTTAATAGCCAGATGACTGGAGACTGGCTCAACGCCTCTCTATAGCTTAGTGCCTTTAGCTGCAAAGGAGAAATAACAAAAATGCCTACTGTTCAAAAGCGTGGCAAAGATTAAATAGGACAATGCATAAAAGAGGTGTTTTGCAAACCGTGACACAATAAACAAATGTTAATTATGGGTTTTATCATCTGTAGTTCCTTTCTTTCTTATTAGTGTGAAATTAAAGGACATGAATCATTTTCATAATCTCCTTTTTATACATTGGACGTTTGAATGTCGTTGACTGATTTAACCAGTGAAGAGAGAATATCAGAACTAGCTCAATCTGAGAAAAAAAATAACATTAGCTAAAGAGCCTGGGTCAGCTTTGCATATGGACAAATACTGCTGAACTCCTGAAGGACTATAAAACTGAAGGACTACAAAACAAGAAATAGTTAAAATAACTACTTCTATTTCCTGGTTCCTGCCTAAAATTTTGTTATATATTTGTCTCCTCAGGTAAAATCTCTAAGACCTCTAAAATGAAAGTATCTTTGGAAGGGCATCTTCTCCATCATTTCTTTTCAATCATTTGCCAAGTCAGATTAATGAAGGACCGGGAAGATAATCTTGGTGGATGTGGGACACAAGGACATTTGCTCTCTTAGGATGAAAAGGAGAGACTACTCACTGGGAAGACTGGTAACCAAAAGAACAAGCTGTTTACATCACTACTTTGCTTGCAGTTAGTTTCTAGCCCAACTTTCACTGCATTTTAGTGATATTCTCCACTTTATGAGTTTGAATACTTCCGGGAATTTCTTGAATTAAGACGTATTTCTCATTTGTGTAAGATATAAACTGTAACTAAAGTTTCTGAATAAAAATGGGTATTTGCAAGTGCCCCAGTCAGGAGATACCCACTTTTTACAATTTTTTTAATGCAAAACCAATTGAAGTGAGAATAGCGCCTGAGGTTTTTAACACAGCTGTGGTTAGAAGCTGAAAACTTCAGACCTGTCACTGTTAAAAGGTTCTCACTAGGTTAAATGCATATTTTAGAACCCTTTTCTGCCCAAGCTCTGTGGAAGGTAAAACTTGAATCTGTGCTTAGGACAGATTCTACCTATTGTCATATGTTTGTTCGTTACTATTTTCAACTAGTAGAGTTTTTTTCTCAAGCAAACCAATGATTTTTTTTTAAATTACATACTTAGTGAGAAATGCAAAGAACAAAATCCAGTGTGAAGGTACCTGATTGCCAGCCTATATACAATGTTCCTTCCAAAGTTATATATTTGTGTGTATATACATATGTGTGTATATATATGTATGTATATAAATGTATGTGTGTATATACATATATATATTAAAGAATATAAAAGCTCTGATATAATGAAGTAATTAAGACTCTAGAGTCAGTCAAATCCCAGTTCTGTTTGTATGAGCTGCTTAAAGTTTCTTAAATTTTCCATGTCTCCATTTACTCATCTGTAAAATGGATATAATAACATTTATTTATAAACTTATTGTGAAGTTTAAATGAGATAATTTATATAAAACAATCTAAATAGTGTCATCACATATTTGTATTTCAATAATTTTAGCTATTATTATTATTACTGGAATGGAAAAAAGTAAATGATCTGGGTGGAATGCCTCACAAAATATGAACAAAAATATCTTTCAAAATAGCTACTTAATTCCTGCAGTCATGTGAAAATATCTCTACCATATCTTAAAATCTAAAAACCATATTTCAAATTGACAGGCTCAATCATGCACTCCTCCAACTATTCAGGATGGAACAAAAGGAGAATGTTAAACACAAGTTAAAAACAGGAGTCACGGCAACTACAACATTTTCTCAAAAAAAAAAAAATCTTTCAAAACTGCCAAAAAGTTTCATATGCTGGTAATTATGGGAATTTCATAGATCTAGTTATTTCATATCAGAATATCTGAAAGTTAACGAATATATTTCCAATCTTGTCAGAGGTAGCATACATCTTTATGGCACACTATAAAGACCTTTAGAACTCTGAGGATTCCTAACAGTGATAGCTTGATAAATCAGATACTTTCTTAAATATTTCATTTATTTGAGAGAGAGCGAGCGAGAGAAGTAGAGCACAAGTGGTGGGGAGGGGCAGAGGGAGAGGAAGAAGTAGACTCCCTGCTGAGCAGGGAGGCTGACATGGGGCTCCATCCCAGGACCCTGGGATCATGACCTGAGCTGAAGGCAGATGCTTAACCCACTGAGCCACCCAGGTGCCCCGGTAAATCAGATATTTTTAAGAGTTTACACACTTACGAATAAGACTACCTCAACCTAGTTTAAGAGTACTGGCTAGGAGCCACCCACCTGAGGGTCAAACTTGTTTTAAAAACACAGGTCATCTCATCTCCTTACAGTTCTCAACCTTCATCAGTTGCACCTCACGGTGCCTGATTGACTTTGCCCTCTAGGAAGAGAAGCTAGCCTAAAAGGGGTAGCTTGTGAATAACCAACAGGAAGGTTCCCAGAGCAGGTGGCCATCCCAGTCTCAGCTCCTACTCCAAGGGGCCAGCAAAGGGAAGCACCACCTATTCAAACCCACATGAGCAGTTTTCCTCAGAGACACACCAGGGCAACTCAAGTGAATATACAGTTGACCCTTGAACAATGTGGGGATTAGGGACACCGAACTTCAGCACAGTTGAAAATCCACTTATAACTGTTGACTCTTGCAAAACTTAACTACTAAACGTGTACTGTCAACTGGAAGACTTACTGATAACATAAACAGTCAATTAACAGATATTTTGTATGCTATGTGTGTGTGTGTGTGTGTGTGTGTATACTGTATTCTCACAATAAAGTAGAGAAAAGAAAATGTTATTAAGAAGGCCATAAAAATGGGACACCTGGGTGGCTCATTCAGTTAAGCATCCAACTCTTGATTTCAGCTCAGGTCATGATCTCCGGGTTGTGAGGTGGAGCCCCGTGTTGGGCTCCCGGCTCAGTAGGAAGTCTGCTTGAGATTCTCTCTCTCCCTCTCCTTCTGCCCCTACCTGCCATGCTCTCTCTCTAAAATAAATAAATAAATCTTTTTTTTAAGGAAAATCATAAAAACAAAAACACAAATACAGTACTGTATTTATAAAAAAAAAATTCTCAAAAAAGTGGACCCACACAATTCAAACCCATGTTGTTGGAGGATTAACTACAGATGCAAATAAGTGACTCCTGCATTTTCTAGTTTTTTTTTTTTTGTAGTGTTCCATGATTCATTGTTTGCGCATAACACCCAGTGCTCCATGCAGAACGTGCCCTCTTTAATACCCATCACCTGGCTAACCCATCCCCCCACCCCCTCCCCTCTAGAACCCTCAGTTTGTTTTTCAGAGTCCATAGTCTTTCATGGTTCGTCTCCCCCTCCGATTTCCCCCCCTTCATTCTAGTTCTTATTACAATAGCAATACATGATTATTAAAGAAAATGGAGATAAGACCAACAAAAATGAATCATGATGTATGATGCCTTGATGTATAGTTAAACATCGATAGCTGAGTAGATTTTTTTTTCAACAAGAATGGAATTACACTGCACTTGGTACTTTGCAACATACTTTTTCAATTAATAATTATGTTATCTGTTTCTCAAGTCAATAAATGTCCTCCTACAAGCTAAAGGCTCACCTTAAAAAAAAATCTCAGTCTATTAGGAATATAGACCTACAAAGTATTCCAGAGATCTTCTTTCAGAAATTTTAAATCTAAAATCTCAAACAGGCAGGAATTTAGTAGAAGTCCAACTCTATAATGTGATGGTAGACTATGAAACAGAACTTCTTCAACTAATGCTGATAGGCTATTCTGGCCAACTGATTACTTGAGTGCATATGAAATAGCAAAATTCAATGTCTAATAAAAGAAATGTTACAACTCAAATGAGAAACATACAAGGAGTGCAGTAAGGGCTAAAAGACTAGGTTCTCTCTTGTCATCCCGGTCATCCAATCCCTGAATTAATTTTATCTCTGATATAATTCTTTGACTTTCCCCTGCTTCCCATTGTCATTGCCTGTGCCCTTTTTCTGTCTCTAGCATCTCTCACCTGGAGTGAGATACAAGAATGTGTAAGGATATAAGGAGGCAGGCCAACTTTCCTTTCCTGTCCCCTTCCTCCAATCTTGTTCTGCTATCTATCTAAAATGAAAATTAAAGCTGCTCAAAATCCCTGCTCGAAATCCTTAAATGGCTCTCAGAGCCTTTGGGATAAAGGACAAACTGCCTCAAATGGCAGCTAAGGTCATCATCTCCCATCATCCCAACCCCAACTCCTCCTACACACCTGCCTTGTAGGCAATACTGAATGTCTCTAATGTTCAGAACATGCCCTGTTGACTCACTCCTCTCCCCTCTGTCTTGGCATATGTAATTCTCTCTGCCTGAAATGTCTGTATAAAAACTCCTACTCACCCGTCCTTCAAATTTCAACTCAAATGTTATATCTTTTTCTTACCTGTTCTTTTCTCTCTGCTCTCATTTTACTTTGAATATATCCATGAGAGCTGCTTCTCTTGACAGTCTGCATCACTAGTATACTATAAAGTCCTCCCATCCTTGGTATCAAGGGTTGTATGTATTTCCCTTGCAAGCAGTGGCTGGCCTGTAGAAATTCAAGGAAGGAAAGAAGGAATGAAAAAAGGAAGAGAGACAAAGAAAGAGGGTAAGCGGGGGGGGGGATATACTTGCGAAACTAGAGAATTATTTTTTTATGAAAGACAGCTTCTTGGACTAAAAAAAGATGGATAAACGAGTGGATGAATAGATGACAGAGAAATGAAAACAGGTAGGTATGTAGATAAAAAGGTAATAAATAGATGACAAACAAAATGAAAAGCCCTGATACAATCTTAAGTATCAGGATCCCAGGACTAAATATCACTTTAGTGACCTTTCAGAATTTATCAGTGAAAACCTCTAAAACTTCATATATTGATCTTTTATTGACAGATAAAGAAAGGATGTATTTCAAAAAACAAACAGAGAAAATACATCCAGAGTGCTTTGGAATGGAAATGAAACTGATCATCTCTAATGAATCAAAGTAAATAAAATTCAGAATTTTAACAACAGATAGACTCTGATAAGGGATTATCTCGCTTTGATTGAGGTGTATTATTTATCCTCTGTATCATTTCCTCTGAGGGGCAGAACTGGGGACAAAAAGGGAACTGCATGTTTCACAAACCTAGAATGGTTGTAGGAGCACTGCTCTGTGTTGAGAAACTAGCCTGGATTTGTGAAGGGAGCTTGTCAATAGATAAAGGATTATACCTTTTTTTTTTTAAGATTTTATTTATTTGAGAGAGAGAGAGAATGAGAGATAGAGAGCATGAGAGGGAAGAGGGTCAGAGGGAGAAGCCGACTCCCTGCTTAGCAGGGAGCCCGATATGGGACTCGATCCTGGCAGTCCAGGATCATGACCTGAGCTGAAGGCAGTTGCTTAACCAACTGAGCCACCCAGGCGCCCCAAGGATTATACCTTTCTTTCTATTTCACAGAATTTCTCCTACTGTTAGGATCTGACATGGCCGAATGGTAAGGACATGTTATATATCTTAATAATCCTCTTTCCTATATCTTTTCACACATTACTATAAGTAAATAACTCTAAGCATTTTAGCCCACCTTGAATTCTGAACTTTATTATTCTGAACTTTTAAATTTTAACTTTGATGTTTCACAGATATATGGTAGGAGAATATCATGAAGATTTAAGCTCTATTTCTAAAGATTTGAATATTCAGTTCAAGTCTATAAATAGAGTCTATAAATCTGGACTTAAGTTTACAATCTAGGAGGAGAGATAAGGCATATACATGTCACAGTAATGAAAGAAAAAAGTAGAATCCATACTATAATAGAGATACAAATACATGTGGTATAGGACCACAGAAAAGAAAACAATTCATTCTACCTGGAAAGATCATAACTATGCATAAAAATTTATGTGGAAGAAGACTGTGATTCATTCTCTAAAATTTCACAACCTGATTTATATGTCAAGACAAGCTCCTATCATTGCTCTTTGTGTCTAGGACTCAACTGAGATATTTCTTCCATAAATTTGGTTTGGGTGTAAGATGGCATGTCAGTTGGATGGTTGCAGACAGCTCCATACATCATTCTCCCTTCCCCATCTGGGTCTATATACTCAGCTATGCATGGGGACTTGAGTTTTGTAGTTAGAGAAAGGGGGGAATCTGACTGTCTTAGGGGAGAGGGGAGAAAGGAAAAGAGAATGACAATTATAGTGGATTTACAGCCTGCCTGGTCTGTGGATTGATTTTAAATTTTATTTAACAAAAAGGGAGTCAGAACCCTCAGAATTTTTCCTAAGAGAGACTTACTGAGATTCTGGGCAAGTGGTAACCAAGAAAACCCAACAGAATCTTTTAAGAGTAGCTATGGACACAAGTAGAGATGCTTTAGGCCTGAAGTTTAAAAACAAGTAACCTGGAGTCCATAAGAATTCTGTTCCGCACCTCACTCCCTCTCTGTCTGCACTCATCAGTTGGTTCCGCCTTGCACAAAACAAGCTGTAGGCTCACCTTAAATATAAATAGTGGTGCTTTCAGGGAAAGAAGGAAACAGCAGCAATTCTTTGTCTAGTCAATGCTACAGAGCTGGAGAAGAGTAGGCAGGATGCCACAGTGGGGCTACAGCTGACTGACTGGTTACAGTTCCCTGTCACCCTGCTCTAGAGATGCTGGAAATTGCTGCAAAGCCCCTTAGAGATTGCTAGTTCTGGTACTCAGGTGGGGGGCTCAAGCCTTCTTTTGTAGACATATGTCCCTGAGGTGTGGGACACCAGCCTGACCTCAGAGTCAGGCAGACCTAAGTTCAAATCTCATTTCTAACATCAATGAGCTGAAAGCTTGAGGTCTTAGCTAATTTAAACTTCTTTGGTTTCCTCAACTATAAAATGGGGATTAAAATACCCGTATTGAAGGACTACTGTCAAAATTAAATGAGACATAGATAATACCTAGATAATCCCTGACATAGGAAAAAAAGATTCATTAAGGCATAGTTAGTCATATCTTTGGCATTACTGCTTTATAAACATGTTAATAATCATTAGTTACAAAATAATGGCATCTACTCATGTTGACCTTTTAACTCATTAAGCATAGATTTTTAGAGGTGAAAGCTAATTTTTCAATTACCTCATCTAGCCCTTTATTTTACAAATTAAGAAAATGTGGCCCAGAACAGCTACAAAGTTTTCCAGAGTCATAATTGATAGAAGAGCAGAGTAAGAACTCAAGGAGTCTATTGTGCTTTCTATTCCAGGTTTTGTGCCTCTTATTCTAAAAGATAAATCAGCTTTTAATGTATCTTTTAACACTTAGAAGCCATGAATTTTTGTGAACAAAATAAATCCAGGACCCCATGTGGTTCAGCCTCTCCTCAAAGTCACATTCAAAGCAGCACAGCCCAGCAACTAAGAGTAATTTAAAAGGAATTGCAGTCTTTACTTGCATATCAAATACAATTTTTGTGATTTAATTTATAACCCATAGCAATATTATTATTTTCTCCTCTTGCATTGCAAACATTCTCTTTCGTTTCACCCACCAATCCAGAAAAGCTTTTAATGCTATGACCAAAATTCTCCAGGGACTTTACCCTTCTGTTTTACCTCTCCCCTTCACTTCCTGTCTCACTCAACATCACTTCCCACACAGGAAGAGCCCAAGAGACTTCAGTTCCCACCCATTTCCGCCCCACCAGAGCCACAGGCACCCTTCATGTTGGGCATTCCCGGTACATCTTCCCTACCCAGTTCCCCTCAATGTGACTGTCTTTCTCATGAGAATTTCTTTTGAAGACTTTCTGGTGAGTTGTTCACCTCGTCACTATTTCAAATTTTAACTGTTACATAAAACTAGAAGTTTCACCTTATGTTCCTAAAAAATATATACTTCAAATTCAATAACTAGAAAACTAAATATTTTGTGCTCTTTGAGCTTCTGGCAATAGACTACAATTACCCACATACTACTGGTGAAAGAAAATCTCTGAAAAGGTAGTACTCTTCATTTGAATTTACTTCTTTGGAAGGAATCCACAAAAACTAGTGAGGGAAGAAGGCAGCCACTTAGGTAAATGGATCAAATTGTAGATCAATGGGTTTGCCACCACTGCACTTACATCATCCTTACATCCTGGCCTCCATGTTACTTATGGTACTTTAAATACAGTGCTATAAACCATGTGTTGTATATATCAGTGTAAAACAGTAATGCTGGACTAACAACAGGGCAATTATAACAGACAGAATATCATATTCAGGTAAGAATAAAATTATCAGAGGAAGCTCTTTCTCTGTCAGTTCGAATCTAACTTAAGCTTATTCCACTGCCAGGCAGTTTAGAGGATAAGATACAGAAGCAGCTGGAGGGTCTAGCTAGCCTCTTTGGTGGTACTCTTTTTATTTGAATATACAGATATTCATACCACTTATTGGGCCTATAATTTTAGTTTCTGGTAAGAGTTTTATCTTCCACTTACACTCTAAAAACTCATGTCTTAAAGCTCTCAGCCAGGTCCATATGACTAGTACACACAATACCTAGCCCTCTTTCATACCAACAAAATTTTCAAACTCCTATTTACATTTATTGAAAATTAAAAATACTAGTTAGAACACTTAGTATGGAGATTAATAATTATTTGCTTATTAACTTTTACAAACAACTGAATGCACTGTTTCTCCTTAAGAATATTTCAATACTCTTTATTTTCAAGTTAATAAAAATATTGTCCATGAGTATTTAAGTGGTAATGTGCAGTCTTACATCCACTAACTTTTCAACAAGCTTAATGAAAATTACATCAAACCTGATGGAGGGGCAGTGGCTTGAAAATTTGCATTTCTTCCACCTAAAATATTTACATTTACATGTATACTAGCAAATGTTCTGAATTACTTAGAAAATCCATATATTAGTTATTAACAAAGTTCTTTTCACCTTATAAACATCCATTTCATTAAATGATACCCATGTTATTACTAAGTACCATGTGCACATAATGACTAATACTCTAGGTATTCTGATGAAGGAAAACTCATTTATCCCTCATATATTTTATAGCTTCTAAAAGGAAAAGAAAAAACAGTCCATGCAAAAGGGAAAAAAGCCATGAGAGGAAAAACAATAGTAGAGAATGAAGCTGATGCTAAGCCCTCTGACCTACTAATGGATTCTTGAAGAAAGACTGAGGAGATTAATTCTGTGGAGCCCTGAGCTGTTATCCGTTGAACACTCTCATTGTGCAGTAATGGGAGCTATTTTCTCAGTAAATGTGTTGCCAAAAGTCAAGATCACTAAAATATATTCAACCATTCCCCCATGAACAATTTATAATTGTTCAAGTATGGACTCCCTCCTTCTCCACGGCCTTTTCATTTACCTCCTCATTCTCCCTCCATGGTTCTGTTTCTTTATGAACACAGATCATTGAAGTTTGAAAACAAAAATGTCCTAATCAAGAGTAGCCATGGGATTATGAAACCAGAGCAAGAAGGAAAACAAAAAGGAAACCCCATTTCAGCCATCATGCTGACAGCTTCAAGCCTGGTACTGCTTGACCAGAGTGCTCAAAGAATGCACAATGGTAATCATGAGACATTATTAACAGTAATATTACTTAATAATTATCAAGTTAAAGGTGTACACTATTAGATGTGGGAATTAAATGCTTGTGAGTTCTGAGATTTTTTTACTTTCAATGGTTTCTTGTTTTATCTTACCCATGGATTAACTTTTAATAATGAAAAATTGATGGATAAATTATCCATAATAAATCTACAATCATTTTGCACCCAAGCAGGAGGGGGGAAGAATGAAGGGGGGGGAAATTGGAGGAGGAGACAAACCATGAGAGACGATGGACTCTGAAAAACAAACTGAGGGTTCTAGAGGGGAGGGGGGTGGGAGGATGGGTTAGCCTGGTGATGGGTATTAAAGAGGGCACGTTCTGCAGGGAGCACTGGGTGTTATGCACAAACAATGAATCATGGAACACTACATCAAAAACTAATGATGTAATGTATGGTGATTAACATAACAATAAAAAATTTTAAAAAACACTTATATTAATAAAAACAAAACAATCACATTTACTAAATCAAAGACAAAGTGTTAATGATGAAATGGAAGTGAAATTGGCAATAATAAAGTTTATAATAATAATAATCAGATAAAAATCTGGAAATTTTCTGTAGTGTAATGTTAACAATAAAATGAGGTCTATTATGTTCTAAGAGTAATCGTGGAGTTGCTTGTTACCACAGTAATTCTCCTGCCCATACAATTACAAACTGTAAATGAAGTATAAAATGCAACTGTGTAAAGGCACTGGAGAGTAACCAAAAGCAGACTGAAACCGGAGAGGATTCAACTCTTGAGAGAAAGGAAGCAGACTAAGTAGGATCATATTTGTTTGGCTTTTTCCTAAGAGCATTCCCCAGTCCAGGTACAGAAATCGAGATCAAGGAGAAGGCTGTACTCTTATTGCCCTGGGAAGTCAGAGGACACATTTAGGACATATTTAGAGCCACAGAAATTGAGGGACCCATAGTGGAAAATACCAAAACCCATGTAGATCCTTGCTTGACTCCAGACAGCTCATGAGACAGTAAGATTCCAAAAAGCCCAGGGGAGTTATCAACAGTTGAAAGTCTGAAAAAGCTGAGCAAAAATTTTTGCAGCTTCCCATAGCAAGAGGAACATTGGAGTTCATGTCTTGCCAAGTTAGAGTGACTTCCCATTGAAACAAAAATGAACCATGATTTAAGAGTCAAGAGCAAAATCAAAATATCTACCTAACAAAGTCTAAAGCCAAGCCTCCATCATACTAAAGTAATCTCTCATAGTTTAGCTGCCTGCCAGAACAAAACTCAATCTGTTCAGAGAAAAATAATATCTAGAGTCCCCACAGCATACCATTTCAAAGAAAACAGAATGAAGGATTTAGTAAAAATAAGAGACAAAATCAACAAAATAAAAAATGAAAAAGAAATCAGAAATTCAAATGGGTTAATTAGTCTTTGAAAAGTCTAATAAAATTATTAATTGATAAAAGTAATAAACCCCTACCTAATAATCAAAAAAAAGAAGGTAAAACACAAAAATTATCAATATCAAGAATGAAAGAGAAGATATCACTGAAGACCCTGAATATCTAAAAAGATCATAAAGAAAAATTATGGAAAATTAAATTCAACAATCTAGTCAAATTTTCAAATTTTTTGGAAAATTTAAATTATCAAAACTAAGAACAAGAAGAAAGAGTAAACCTAAATAGTAACTAAAGTAATTGTATTCATAATCCAAACCAACTAAAGTAATTGTAGTCATAATCCAAAACTTTCCCATAAAGAAATTTCAGGCCACACAGTATTCTTGGCAAACTATATTAAACTTTTCAAGAAAGAAACAATAATAACTTCATGTAATTTCAGAAAAGAGAAGGGGAGGGAAGAGTCAACAAATCATTTTAGGAGATAAGCACAATCCTGATACATTTTTTTTTCTTAATTACCAATAGAACTGTGAGTTTAGTTCATGGTTTTTACTTGTTTTTGAAGTTTTATATTTTTGTTTGTCTGTTTTTGCCTGTGGATGTCCAATTAAAGTTGACCCTTAAACAACACAGGGGTTAGAGGTGCTGACCTCTGTGCAGACGAACATCCATGCATAATGTGTGACTCCTCAAAAACTTCACTAATAGCCTACTGCTGACCTAAAGCCTTACTGATAACTTGAACAGTCGGTCCACAAATGTTTTGTATAGTACATGTATTACATACTACATTCTTATAATAAATATGTTAGAAAAAATAAAGTTATTAAGAAAATCATTTTAAAAAGAAAATACACTACAGTACTATACTGTTTTTATCAAAAAAAAGAAAATATTCTGTGCACAAGTGGAGCCGTACAGTTCCAACCTGTGTTGTTCAAGGGTTAACTGCAACAGCATTTGTTGAAAAGTCTGTCTTTCCTCCATTGAATTGCTTTTGCACCTTTGTGAGAAATCAGTTGTGCATTTTTGTGTGGCTCTATTTCTGGATTTTCTATTCTGCTCCATTGATCTCTGTGTCTATCCCTCCACCAAAACCAAGTGGTCTTGATTATAATAGCTATACAGCAGAATTTAATATTGGATTTCTCCCACTTTTTTTTTAATTCATTTGTATTTGTTATAACCTTTTAAAGCAGAATGTGACTTGAGCACTACATTTCCACTCACAGAATTTGCTGAATTACTTCTTGAACAGCTTTACAACATGCCTAAATAGGCTTAGAATTTTGCTACTCTAAACCACGCTCTTCTTTGGAAAACAAGCCCTGTACATAGTCACTTCCATCCAGTTGGTTGAGTTTAACTACTAGTTTCTAGAGGCCTGGTACATGCAGTTGATAACTACAGGATTTCTCCCACTTTATTCTTCTATTTCAAGTTTGTTTTCACTATACTAGGGACTTTGTCTTTCCACGTAACTTTTAGAAAAAGCTTGTCTGTGTCTTCAAAAAACTTTGCTTGGGGGGCCCCTGGGTGGCTTAGTCGTTAAGCATCTGCCTTCGGCTCAGGTCAGCATCCCAGGGTCCTAGGATCAAGCCCCACATTGGGCTCCCCGCTTGGCGGGAAGCCTGCTTCTCCCTCTCCCACTCCCCCTGCTTGTGTTCCCTCTCTCGCTGTGTCTCTCTCTGTCAAATAAATAAATAAAATCTTTAAAAAAAAAAAAAAACTTTGCTTGGATCTCATGAACCCTCTGATTAATTTGGGGAAAACTGATATCTTTATTTAATGTTGAGCCTTCCAGCCCATAAACATAACATTTATTTAGATAATTAATTTATTTAGGTCTTCTTCAATTTCTTTCATGAGCATTTTGTAATTTTTAGCATACAGATCCTATACACATTTTATTACGTTTATAACTAATATTTCATTTTCTTTGAGCTGATTGTAAATGGAATTGTATTTTTAATTTTGATTTCCATACAGCCATTACAGTATGTAGAAATGTGACTGATTTCCTGTATCCTGTGAAATTGATGAGCTAATTTATAAATTAGCAGAAATCGTATATGATTCATTGGGATTTTCTTCAAAGACAAGCATGCCTTCTACCAATATAGATAAATTAGTTTCTTTGTTCCTAATCTGTGTCTTTTTCTTGCCTTATTGCAGTGGCTAGAACTATCAGTACTATGTTGAAAAAAGTGGTTAAAAACAGACATCCTTGCCTTCATCCTGATCTTAGAGAGAAAGCATTCAGTCTTTCTCCATTAAGTATGATGTTAACTATAGGTTTTTTATCGATAGCATTTATCAGTCTGAGGAAGTTCCCCTGTATTCCTAGTTTGCTAAAAGTCTTTATCACTTATCATTAATGTTGAATACTGTCCAATACTTTCTCTGCATCAATTGATATATTCACATGATTTGTCTTTTTGTAGCCTGTTGATAGGATAGATTATATTGATTGATTTTCAAGTGTTAAACTAGCCTTGTATTCCTGGAAAAAATCCCATTTGTTCCTGGTACATAATTCTTTTCATACATTGTTGGATTTGACTCAATATTCTGTTGAAGATTTTTGTGTCTAAATTCATGGAAGATATTGTGTCTGTAGGGTTTTTCTTGGTGGGGGGGTACTATCTTTGTCTGATTTAGATATCAAGATGAGACACCTTATAAAATGAGTGAAAAGATTTTTTTTTGTGATAAATTATGTAAAAATTGTTGCCAATTCTTTAAAATTTTGGTAGAATTCTCCAATGAAACCAACTGAGCCAAAGTTATTTTTCAGAAGATTTTAGTTACAAATTCAATTTCTCTGATGGTGACAGGACCATCCCGCTTATTTTTTTTCACCTTAAAGTTTGATAGTTTGCAGTTTTTGAAATTTTTGGTCTATTTCTTCTAAGTTGTCAAATTTATGAGCATAAAGCTATTCATTGTATTCCTTTATTATCCTTTTTATGTTGGCAGGATCTGTCATTGTATCACATACTTTATTCCTGAAATAGATGGTTTTGTTAGTCCTGCTAGAAAATAATCAATTTCATTTTTTTTAAAGAAGCATCTTTCATTTCATTGATTTTTTTCTATTGTTTTTCTGTTTTCATTTATTTCTTATCTTTCCACTTGCTTTGGGTTTATTTTGCTCTTCTTTTTCTTGTTCTCAGAGGTAGAAATTTAGATTATTAATTTCAGACCCTTCTTTCTTTTTTCTAATGCAAGCATTTAGTACTAGAAATTTCCCCCTCATCTTCAGTTGCATCTCAAATATTTTGATATGTTGCATTTTAATTTCATTCAGTTTTATGTTGTTTTCTATTTCCTTTGAGATTTCCTCTTTGATCCATGGATTATTTAGAGTTGTGTTGTTTAATTTCCTCATGTTTGGAGAGTTTCCCATTATCTTGCTGTTATTGATAACTAGTTTGCTTTGATTATGGTCAGAGAATAAACTCTGTATAATTTCAATTCTTTCAAATCTGTGAAGGTTTGTTTTATGGCAGAGGATATGGTTTATCTTGATAAATGTTCCAAGGCCATTTGAAAAAAAAATGTATTGTGCCATTGTTGGGTAAAGCATCCTATATATGTCAAATAAACCCTCTAGGTTGACTTTATTACATGGCTCTTTTATATCCTTGCTGACTTTCTATTTAGTAGGTCTACCAATTGCTGAGAGTAAAGTCTTTGAATCCACAGCTGTAATTGTGGTTCTATTTGTCCTATAAGTTCTATAGTTTTTCCTTCATGTATTTTGAGATTTTTATCATTTGATGTATATACAGTTAGGACTGTTACATCCTCCTGGTGGATTGATCCTTTCATCATTATGTAATGCCCTCTTAGTCCATAGGAATTTTCTTTGCTCTAAAGTCTATCTGAGGGGCACCTGGGTGGCTCAGTCAGTTAAGTGACTTTTCATTTCAGCTCAAGTCATTATCTCAGGGTCATGGGACTGAGCCACATGTCAGGCTCTGCACTCAGCACAATGTCTGCTGGAGGTTCTCTCCCTCTCCCTCCCTCCCCAAAATAAATAAATAAAACCTTTAAAAATAAATAAATAAGGGTGCCTGGGTGGCTCAGTTGGTTAAGCGACTGCCTTCGGCTCAGGTCATGATCCCGGAGTCCTGGGATCAAGTCCCGCATTGGGCTCCCTGCTCAGCAGGGAGCCTGCTTCTCTCTCTGACCCTCTCCCCTCTCATGCTGTTTCTCTATCAAATAAATAAATAAATAAAATCTTTAAAAAAAATAAATAAGGTCTATCTGATATTAAAATAGCCATTCTTGCTTTTTTCTTTAATATTTGCATGGTACAATTTTCCATTCTTTACTTTCAACCTACTTATGAGGTTGTACTGAAGTGAGCTTCTTAAGGAATTGTTGAATAATTTTTGTTTGTTGTTTTTAGTCCACTGTACCAATTTCTGCTTTTTAAGTGGTGTATTTAGATCACTTACTTTTAAGGTAACTTGGTTTTTGAGTATATAAACTTTGTATACTTCTCTTAGTGGTTGCTCTAGGTCTTTCCATATATATACACAACTGATCATAGTTGACTAATATTAACATTTTACCATTTCAAATCAAATGTAGAAACATACCTCTATTTAAGTCTCTTTATCCTTCTTACTGTTTAAATGTAATTGTCTTAAGTATTTCCCTCTACATATATTGAGCACCAGATCAGCTGACATTATGACTTTTGATTCAACTATCAAATATGATTTAAGAAACTCACTAGAACTAGGATAGCCTATTACATTTACTTCTATTTTTATCTATTCTGATGTTTGTCTTTCCTTTTGGAATTTTCAAACCTTCTATCAGATTTCTATTTAAAGCACTTCCTCAATGAATTCTCTTAGGTTTCCTTCATTCAAGAATTTATTTCCCCTCTATTTCAAAAGGATATTTTTCCAGGACATAAAATTCATGGATTTTTTTTTTCTTTGAGTACTTAAAAAATGTTATGCCACTTCCTTCTGCCTTCTATGGTATCAGATGAGAAATTCACTATCATTCAAATTGGTTATCTCCCTGTAAGTAATATGTTGTTTCTGTCAGGCTGCTTTCAAGATTTGTTTTTTATGTCTTTAGTTTGTAGGATTTCAAATATGATGTGTCTTGGCATGTATTTCTTTGGGTTTATCCAATTTGGGATTGTTTCTATCCACCGGCTTATGTCTTTGGGCAAATTTGG
Organism: Callorhinus ursinus; assembly: GCF_003265705.2. NCBI lineage: Eukaryota > Metazoa > Chordata > Mammalia > Carnivora > Otariidae > Callorhinus > Callorhinus ursinus. The sequence continues at coordinate 37,708,089 of NW_027397068.1, read as the reverse complement.
GGAAATTTCAGCCTTAATTTCTCCAGCTAATTTTTCAGGTTCACTCTTTCCTCTCATTCTAGGAATTGTTATGATACAATTGTTATGATACAAATGTTATCTCTATTGCTATTGTCCCACTGGTCCCTGACAGTCTGTTTTTGTTTTTTCTTTTTCATTCTATTTTCTCTCTATTGTTCAGATTAGGTAATTTCTATTGATCTGTACTTAAGTTCTCTGATTCTATACTCTGTCATCTCTACTATTAAGGCTACCCAGTGAGTTTTTATTATATTTGTCAGTTCTATAATTGCCATTTGGTTCTTTCTCAGAATTTCTATTTCTTTGTTGAGAGTTCCTAAACTTTTTTCATTTGTGTCAAGAATTCATGGTTACCTGTTGAAACATTTTTATTACAGCTACTTTAAAATCCTTGTTAAATAATTCCAAATCTGATTCATCTCAGTGTTAGTGACTATAGAATTTTTTTCTTATTCATGTTATTTTCCTGGTTCTTGGTATAATGAGTAATTTTTTTTATACCCTAGACATTTTGGATATTATATTATGAGCCTCTGGATCTTACTGAATCTTTTTTTAGCAGGCAGTCTTCCTTTTTAAGTATAGCAAAAAGGCTAGGTCACTATGTATGATCAGCTTCTCCCTGGCCCCTGCCAATACCACCCCAGCCAAAATGTAGCACTGACTTGCACTGCCATTTTGGCTCTGAATGATGTTGTAAGATCACCAACTCTGTGGGCCCCACTGCCACTACAGAGAGAGTAAACAGAGGGTTGACTCACACTTCTTTATTGCTACATGGTGGGGTCAGAAACAACTCTGCATTGGGACCCACTGACACTAAGGGAAGGGATGGAAAAATAAGGTGCCAACTAGTCTTACTTTCCACCATCTCTTTCTATTTCATAATGACAGATGAGGGTGGAGGCTCAGCTCCCTACTAGGACCTGCTGATATGCAATGGCAGGTGTTGAAACCTAGTGTCAACTAGCCTCACCTCACACTGTCAAGTTGGTCTTGTTGCTGCTGAGTAGGGGTGGAGCCTGAGGTCATCCCACCAGATCCTGCCAATATACCCTGACAAGGGGGAAATTAGAGCATAATCTGCTTCCACCAAGTGAAGAATTCAAGATCTGCTTGTCCTAGGCTCACTGATACTACCCTGGCAGGAGCATAAGAGGACTGACTACATCTGCCAGGAGGAAATGGAAGATCAGCTGTCCTTCCATTCTGCCAATAATAAACCAATAGGGAAATTAGATACATAGCTGCTGCCTGCTTCCACTGGTAGAGACGGAAGAATAGCTCCCAACTGGGTCCCACTAATACCACATAGTAGGGGAATCAGAGTGTGCTGCCTACTTCCCCAGGACAGAGGGTAGGGAGTGGTGGTAGAAAATCAACTCCCAACTGGTCCCAGCTGAAACTGTGAAAGGCAGTGAGGTGGTTTTTCCACTGGTCATTGGCCAGAGTAGGGTGAGTATTGCCAAAAAGATTTTCCATTGTTAGACCACACTCTTTCAATCCTTTAACTAAAGGGAAAAGGTTTCCTTGGAAACCTCATTCCTAAGGTCCTGAGGATCCTAGGTTGCACACTTTCTTATTTCCACCTTTCAGTTTTCCTATGCTTGTTATTGTAACATATCTAGAGTATTTTTAGTTGTAAGAAGGATAACATGTGAGTGATGATGGGGCTACTCCATTTTTTGGTAGAACAAGAGAAATTCTTTGTCTTGGAAGAACCAGAAGCATACCCTTCAATTTTTTTGTATAACGATTTTATTGAGATACAGTTGAACACAATATAGCATATAATTCACCCATTTAAAGTGCATAATTCAGGGCACCTGGGTGGCTCAGTTGGTTAAGCATCAGCCTTCGGCTCAGGTCATGATCTCAGGGTCCTGAGATCAAGATCCGCGTCAGCTCCCTGCTCAGCTGAGATTCTGCTTGTCCCTCTCCCTCTGTTTCTCACCCCCGCTCACGCTCTCTCTCTCAAATAAATAAATATTTTTTAAAGTGCAGTGGTTTTTAGAGTATTCATAGAGGTGGGCAACTATCAGCACAATCATTTTCAAACATTTTCAGCACCCCAAAAAGAAACCCTGTATTTATTAGTAGTCATTCCCCCTTTCCCCCAAACCTCCCCAGTCTAGGCAACCACTAATTTAATTTCTGTCTCTAAGTATTTGTTTACTCTGGACATCTCATGTGAATGGAATAAGACAAAGTCAGTCTTTAGTGACTGATTTCTTTCACTTAATGTTTTCAAGGTTTATCATAGTATAATACATGTCAGTACTTCATTTCCCTTTATGGCTAGATAATATTCTATTGTATGAATATATTATACATTGTTTAGCCATTCATCAGTTGAAGGATATTTGGATTCTTTCCATTTTTTGGCTATTTACTAATAATGCTACTATGAACATCTATATACAGATTTTGCTTGCGGACATGTGTTTTCATTTCTCTTGGGTATATATCTAGAATTGCTGGGTCTTATAATAACTCTATGTTTATTCTTTAGAAGAAATGCCAGACTTTTTTCCAAAGTGACTGCACTATTCTACATTCCCACCAGTGGTACATGAAAGCTATAATTTCTCCACATCCTCTCTAACACCTATTATCTGTCTTTTTTTTAATATAGCCATACATCCTAGTGTATGGTTTTGATTTTCACTTCCGTGATGGCTAAGAATATTGAGAATATTTTCATGTGCTTATTGGGAATTTGCATATCTTATTTGGAAAAATGTCTGTTCAAATCCTTTGCCCATTTTTTAAAAATAGAGCTGTCTCTTTTGAATTGAGTTGTAAGATCCTTTATACATTCTGCATATAAGTTCTTTATCAAATATATGATTTAATATATATGATATGTGGTTCTGTGAGTTCTTTGTTCACTTTCTTAATAGTATCCTTTGAACAACAAAAGTTTTTACTTTTGAAGTCCAACTTTCCTTCAATTTTTAAAAAGCAAGTAATGCTTGCTTTTTCTTAGTAGTATATGTAGTACATATTTGCTGGTCTATTCTTATTCATATTATATTTGTTGAGTAGGTATCTAGAAAAAATCAAAACATTCTTTAAATATTTTCTAATAAATGAAATTAACCATTTCTCCTTGCTCTATGCTATCTTTTAAGCTCTTTAAAGAGTATCTGTTTGGTACAAACCTTATATGACAATTATACCAATACATAGTCTGTGTGATGTTTTTTATTGTTATTTTATTTTGTTTGCTTTTTCCTTTTAACAGTTTAAGAATTATCTGAAACATTTTGGTCCATGTATATACTGTGTCATGAATATAAATTTCAACTGTCATGTGTGAGACAGAAGAAAAAAGAATGAGAAATGCATTAATCGGGGTTCTTCAGAGAAACAGAACTGAAAGGATACATAGAGATATACATAAGAGGAGATTTATTATAGGAATTGGCTCACACACTGACGGAGGCGAAGAAGTCCCACCACCTGTCATCTGCAAGCTAGAGAACCAGGGAAGCCAGAGGTATAACTCAGTCTGAGTCCAAATGCCTGAGAATTGGGGAACTGATGGTATAAACCTAGTCTGATTTTGGAAAGCCTGAGAACCAGAAACACTGACGTCTGAGGGCAGAAGATGGATATCTTAGCTCAAACAGAAGGAGAGAGAATTTACCTTTCCTCTACCTTTTTGTTCCATTCAGGCAAGGGGCTATATGATGCCCACCACAATGATGAGGTCTATCATTCATACTCAGTCTGCTGATTCAAATGCTAATCTCTTCCAGACACAGCCTCACAGACACTTGCAGAAATTACTTTCTGAGCACCCATTGGCCCATTAGGCTGACACATGAACTTAACCATAAGAAACTTGTTTATGGTCATCATAGATGTTTGTATTTAGGAAAGGACCAAAATCCTGACACTAAAGTCATACTCTATCTGAGCTAGATCTGGAGTTCAGGCTCTGAGAAATGCTCTGTAGGTGTCATGGATGCCATCTTGTATGTGACATGAGGCCTCTGCTAAAATCTTATGAATGATGGTGAGCTACCAAACCACACAGCATTAACAGTTCTCTGTCACAACAGAGATAATGGATTCTGAAAACAGTAAAGGAAGGTGATCAATATTCTATCATGTTTCATGGTGTTTTGTTTTTAAGAAAAATAAATGCCAACTAAACTGCTTTAAAAATGAGCTGCACTCAAGGAAAAAAGCCTAAAACTTGAACCCAAAAATCATTTCCTAAAACAATTTTATAGCGGCATAAAATTCCAGCATTATAGCATATTATGTAATACTATTTTATAGTGTAGAGTATTAGTTTAGACATTACACTTTGTTCAGTAATAGCTTATTGAATATATAGCATGGAAGAAGACAATAATAAAAACATGGACATTGCAAAACATGGGTTTGAAGGTTCATGCAGTCCCTCACCTTGAAATTTTACAAGCATAGTTAACAGACAATATTTTAGAATGACCTGTCTATAGAGTTTTGTAATTTACAATCAGGGATTAAATAAACTACAAAACAAACTAATTAGCTGAGCTCAAAGGAATTAAATCTTATTTGAGATGGAATATGCTTAGTATTCTGGGATTGCAATTACTAAATATTATAGAACAAATTATGTAAAAGTATTTTGATGCCCAGGATACTCCCTAGAGATATGTGTTTCAATTTCTTAAAAACTCCCCCACACAATGTTTGGCTGGCCAATTAACTAGCATTACTATCTATGTTAGAGTTGCTAAAGAAGAATAAGAAGGAAATAAGTGGTGTTTGAATATAGGCTCCTTCAAAAGGAATGGCTCATGAAAGGCCAATGATACAAACGGGCCAGAGGATTTGCATTCCTTTGCCAGTGGCCTTTGGAGTAAAGAGGTAGAGGGCAGCGGCAGTGGCCTGAAATCTGTACACAGGACCCAAGCATTGTACTTTTTAAAAACCATTTTTTAATAATTTATGAAATATATCTGTTATAGAAATTTTGAAATAACAGCAAATCATAAAAAAATTAAAATTACTCATATTCTTACTATCTAGGCATATATTACTATCAAAACTGATTTCCAAACTGTTGTCAGTGTGTGTGTGATATGCATCATATATAATGTACAATATATAGTACAGAATGACCCCATGCCATTGTCACGTTGACCCCAAGTGACATTGAGCTTAACACTGAGTAGTGGTTACAGCCCCTCCCACCTTAGATACTAGCACAACATCAAGCTCTGGAACTATTACTAAAGATATCATTGTGCATAAAAGAAGAGTTAAGAATGGAAGGAATGGTTGAGCTACAGGTATTGAATTACTAGCATTTTCAGTTATAATAAGTGAGACTTACAGATCCCAAGTATGCAAAGATACAACTTCCATTACACTGTATTTCACTGTATTTAAGACATCATGGTTTGTAAGATGCACTGTTGCTTTACATACCATTAAGAAAGAAAAATCACTGCCAGCTAAACTATGATATGCCATGGATTGTGAGCTGCATTTCAATTTCAGACATGTTAAATGTGAAAAAAATGTGTGCCTTGGAATCAATGAACTAAAGTATTTCCATAGTTTTACTTAACTCTCAAACCCCATTTTTACTGATAACAGGAACATCGATTTTTCCAGTTCAAAGTAAACTGTGTTTTCGGGATTTTACTATGTTTCACTGGGTAAAGAGTCAATTCAGAATTCTCCTGGAGACAGTTCAGAAGGGAGGGGCTGTTTTCTTAATTTCAAGGGGAAATGAAATATTTAGCCACAGTCTTCTCAGGCCACAAAAACCTTAGCTGAGATGGAGCTCATCCCTCCACGGCCTCCATTCTCCTGGTCCAAATATTCTGATGCCCAGTGTGATCAAACTTCAAAGTGCCTCCAAGTCCACCAGCCCCTTTGGTCATCTCTCAAGAAGCTCAGGTACTCCCAGCTGCTTTTCCCACCCTACAGTGAGAGGTAAGCCCATCTGCTGTACATCTCCCTCAACTAGGAACACACTTCTGCTCTGGCTCCATTCTAGACCCAGGGCTTATCACAGAGAGGCTTCTCCTGTCAGAGGGCTTCTCCTGATTACAACCTGAGGAGAAAGGTATAGATCCCTCTTTTTACAGAGCCTCCAAACTTTTCTTAGATTTCTATTATTCCCCCCCAACAAAAAGGATTTCAACCCCCAGGATAAGTTAGCTATATATACCCATTTCTCATGGAGTCAAATAACCAATATTTTTCTCTTCTTTTCTCAATTTCACTCCTACCCTCAGTCAACTGACTTTATCTTTATTCCCTGAGGCAGAAAAATATGGCTAGGTATTCAGACTAACCTATCGTTTATGCCAGAATCATGGCTTTTGATGAAGTTATAAGTTCAAATGCCAAGAATTTGACTCTTTTCTTGCTCCAGATAATCCCTCACCCTGAAGGCAACTCATACAAAAAGCTGAGGAGAAAGGAACAAGAGAGCTGAGCTGTCAGAACAAGGAGAAGGAATCTTAGTTAGCATGTCAAGATACAAGCCTACTAAAACAGTGATTCTGTGATACCTGGCTATATTCCTCCTGAAACAAGGAATGGATTAAGCCTCTTTTCTGAATATAGAAAATTAACCATATCTTGGGTTAAATTTGCAGAGCAGGTACTTTTTGGAGGAAGTTTAGGGCTACCAAAGCACCAGACTTTAATGGTGTGCTCCAATCCCAAAGAGCTGAGTTATTGGGTACAACAATCAAGATAAACTCCAATATATTTTAGGAGTGATCTCACTATTGTCAGTAGCAGACAATGGAACCTATATGTAGCCATCCTCCAATGAATGCCTTGAGATAATACTGTGCTCCCTCTGAGAGGAAATGGAAGGATCTAAGCCACACTGAACTGACCACACAAATTGATGCAATAGATCCCCCCCAAAGTCATCTATATTCATTCCACTAGGAAAACCAACTTCTTACAGTTTGAGATTGTGGTAGATTGATGATAAAAACGTCCCCAATTCTCCACTCTTTTCTTTATCCACACCTTTGAAATGTGATTTGGAAGTTCCTTTCAAGAGGTAAAATCTCTTTTCCCACTCCTGGGATCTAGGTTCGCCTATGTGGTTGACAGAAAGGGCAGAAGTGGTAGTGTGCCACTTCTGAGTCCAGACCTCCAAAGGTTTTGCACATTTCTACTTTCTCTCTCTTCAAACTCTGTCCAGCATCATAAGAAAAATCCCAGGCTAGTCTTTCAGACAATGAATTGCCCCTGTTAATCAAACAACCAACCACCAGACATCCCATTTTGGGCACCAACTCAAGAACACTACACCAAAAACTAATGATGTACTGTATGGTGACTAACATAACATAATAAAATAAAATTTTAAAAAACCACATCATCCAGTTGATCTATAAACTTATGATCACTAACAAAATGCCTATTGTTTAAATCATTAAATTTTAGATGACCTGTTGCATAGCAACAGAATAATATTCTACCAGGAGGATAATAAGGAAAATGTTGTCAAGATTTTCCATCAGGACATTGGGGAGAGTATGTGTTGTGGTGAGCACTGGGTGTTGTGTAAGACTGAGGAATCACAGACCTGTACTCCTGAAACAAATAATACATTATATGTTAATTAAAAAAAACTTCAGTTGAGGAGAGGAAATTCATGGGAATCTTTTTATTCTGCCCCTCACTCCATTGTTGTTTATCCCTATAATCGTGGTGATGTGATTCAATGTCTGAGATGGAATCCTAGTACATGAATTTTTAACAATAGGAGTAAATTCTTTTTTTAAATTTTCTTCTTTAAAATAAAGAAGTATTATCTTTGCAGTAAAAAAAAAAAAGATTTTCCATCAGGTCTGGGACCTACCTTATATCTTTCCAAAAAAATTATTTTTCTGTCTGTTAACCACACTCAGTTTCTGCTGTTTGTACCTAAACCCCTAATTTCTTTCTTATTGAATTAAAATTGACATGAAATAGTATATGAGTTTCAGGTATATAACTTAGTGACCAATATTTTTATACACTGTGAAATGACCACCATTATAAGGTCTAATTATCTTGTTTATAAACTGATCTTTCATAAAGTCAATGGACATTTTATAATGGTGAAATATATACTTAAAAATATGATATTGACTATATATATATATATATATATATATATATATATATATATATATGAAAGAGAGGGAGAGAAATTTTAGAAGGATCTTTTTAGGACCAAGTATGTCTTATAAAGATTTATCTGGAATTCAATAATTCCATCATTTCAGTAAAATTCCATTTTTCTTCAGTAAAATTCAATTTTCAAAATCATATTTTCACCTTTTACTTTTTAAATCATATGCATAACCAAGTCTATCTGCCTAAAATTGTTTCTATCATTCCATATATATTTATACATAAAGATATATCTGAAATTATGCTAATCAAACATAAATCAGAATTTGCAGTTACAGTGCTTAAAGCAAACAAGTGACTCCAATCAGTTTATTCAAAGAATCAGGTCAGGTAGGACAAAGATTTTCAAGCTTTTTTTTTTGACTGATTGATGTATTGAATTAAATCAACATAATAAAACTCATAGGTCCATGAAATTAAGGATTAATCATATCAAACATATTCACTGATGAAAAACTCTAATAAGATAAAAAAGATTTGTGCCTTCATATTTTCCAAACTTTGAGGAGGAGGTACAAAATACAGCATAATGTGATGCTTACTTCACTTCCTATAGGACCAGCATATTTTAATTCACTTATTCTTCATGACCATTATCTAATAAAGATGATCCCAAAGAGGACATAGAACACTAACTGTGGGTGATTCATAACTTGACAATCAGGTTTTTACTGAAGAATTCTCCGTAGGAGTTTCATCAGGAATTCATAGAAAATCCTTGTAATATTAGTTTTCTTTTCTTTTCTAAAACAATTTTGTTCAGGAATTATAATCAAGCATTTTCTTTGGACATGTAGAAATCATGGAACACTGGATTGCTATCAAGTCAAGATCATCTTCTGATCTTTTCTTTTTAACCACAATTTACATTTACTTATTTCCTCTTAACGTAAGCCATGCTTCACAGTCTACAGACAAAAACAAGGTCATATTAACAATCCCAAAACTCTATTTTATGTGGATATGCTTACAACGGTGTAGAAACTCTTCCCTCAAATCTCACAAATAAATCTAGTAGTCTGTTAAATGCCATTTCTGTGCATCTGACCTAAAGTTCTCAGTTACCATGTAACTTGCAATCAACATTTCACTGCTGTGATATTATTTAGGCCATCAATGCCACTGGCAACATGCTATCAAGAGCAGAGATGTTGACAGTGCAGCCAGCTGGATCCAGCAGAGCTTGGGAGACTGAAGATGTCTCACGGAGGCTACTAGTTTGGGCTGTCCAGGCATCCTGTGTCTTTCTGCTGGTGCCATTTCTCCAAGGCAGACTCGTCTGCCCAGCTACCAGTGCTGCTGGAACCAGTGATACTGATAATGTCTTATATTTTCAAATACTGATGGGAGATTTTGGTTAAATGGTAATTTTGGTGCTTACTTTTAGCTTTTAGTATTTGCTCACTCATATTTAAGGGCTCTACCCTAGAACCCAACCTCGGGACTAGCTGACCAGCTGGAGGTACCACAGCCAGAATGACCTTTCATCTTTGACTTTAAGCAAGGCAATGTGCCTCAAATCTCTCTTACACTATGATGGCCCTTTTGTCATACAAATAGTCCCTTCACAAGACCCTCAGTTGTTCAGACTGGCCTTAATTCAAGAATAAAATATAGCTTGGGCACAAGCTGGGTCTCTTCTACTTCTGTAAGAGCAAGTGAGCAAGTGGAGGGGGGAAAAAGAAACTCTAACTCATTCAGTTACTATTTAGTTGAAGTAGATTTTCATATACATCAATATAAGCAAACGTCATATAAAATTCACTATTCATAATGCCAAAACTCTTGTTCTTAATTACCATAATCTAGAGCCACAAGGGATATATCCCACATAATAAATAGGATTATAAACACGAGAGTTACCCATCTTCATTCATTCAGTAAGTATTTAATAATTTCTAGCTATGCCTTAAGCTATGCTAGACACTTGGAAACCTGATGAACAAGATGGTCAGTGCCTTCATGAAGCTTACATCCAAATTTTTTTTTCCCCATCCTTCTTGGCAGATAATCTAAGACCACCAAATGAAACTTCAGCAGGAGAGGAGTACATGAACTTAAAGTCAGACTATTTTCAAAGGGTAATGAGGCATTTGACCTGTAGGGAAACATATACTGCTTGAACTTTCCTGAAAGGTACAGCATAAATCAAGGATCAGCACCATCATACTCTTTTCATCACAGGAGTTTTTTGTTTGTTTGTTTTTGTGCAAGGTGCAACATGGAAATACATGAGTTACAATTTGGCATTGCTCTGAAGAAAATCCTTTTTTTAGTAAAAATGTCAAACTCAGATCAATTAATAAACAGAGCCATCTACAGAATGATGAGTTCACAATGCAATTCCAAAATGAAACTGTTTCTGCATCGTCTGCTCTGCCAGCTAACTAATTTAGAATATACTACTTGCAAAACCAAAAATACTATCTTTAAAATAAAGCAGGCCTCAAAGAATCTCCAGTTTCTAGCTGATATATTTCCCAAATACTGAAATTTCTTACACTTCCACTTAAAAGGACTAACAGAAAAAGTCAATGCTGTTTCTCTCCTGCAGAAATATTGGATATTGCCTTCAATTACTGACAATCTATATAACTTAAAGACTAATTATATGTGCCAAATGGGACTTGGAGAAGGGAGTGGGATATATTTATGTGATTTTCAAAATAAAGTGAAAAATTTTAACCACATTGATTCACCAAATTTTCAAAAATAATAACCAAAGCGGGAGTTTCCTTGACTTCTATTTTACGTCAAGAGAACCTTCACCAAATTAGAAATAGGAGGGAACTTACTGCTGGCCCAAAAGACACAGAGCCTGTATTTCATGTTCTTCCAGTCAGAAAAAGCTTTCCTGCTGTACTATTATGTATAAAATTAAAATGAAAGAAAGAGTAAAAAATTCAATCTATTTACATGGAGGAGTAAAGCCTGTCATGCAACTACGTGAGATTGGCTGAGTGACCTACTGTGAGAAAAAAACCGAACAAGCAGTGCTGCAGAAAGGACTTCATAGATTGTTCTACAATTTAACAGCTTAGGCATGAGTATCTCCTCCTGAAGAAAGAACTTGCATTTCATCTAAGGAAAGGACAGTAAGATTGGTTTTCTTCCTACCAGTATCGTATATAGTAAACATTTGGCCCCCATAGTATGATTTGAAGGGCTGAACAAATCTCACCATCAAACCTATCCCCTTTTTCCCATATGCCTAAAATTCCACTATTATCAATTCAGTCCTTTGTATCTGATAGGATTTTGATTTTGAAAGCACCATCATCTTTTGTGGCCCAGCTTGTTGTGGTATATTTGCCTTTGGCATTTCTGAGTTTCTCTGTAATTTCTCCTCTGTATAGAACTTCATATGTGTTTGGATTAGCATACTTGATTAATTAAGGTGGACTACAAACATGATTTTGAAAATTAGATATGAAAGTACAGAAAAATTACTAAACCTTAAATGGAAAATAAGCTAACTTACAAGGTCATTATATCTATTCCTCCTCTTTCAAAGATATGAATGTATTTCATTTTTTAAAGATTTTATTTATTTATTTATTTATTTTAGAGATAGAGAGAGAGCACGAGTAGGAGGAAGGGCAGAGGGAGAGAGAAAAATCTCAAGCAGACTCCTGGCTGAGTTCAGAGCCTGACAAGGGGCTCAGTCTCACGACCCTGAGATCATGACCTGGGCCGAAATCAAGAGTCAGATGCTTAACCGACTTGAGCCACCCAAGCACCCCCAATCTATTCCATTTTTAATTATACAACCTTCAGGAAACAACTTAGACATCATATTCTGATATCTAAACCAATGCTTCACAGCCATCACAGATAGGTAATTTTCTCACCTAAGTGATAAGAAGTTTCCATTTGGAAGCCTAAGTCCGTATCTCCTTAGTATAGCTTAAACATTGTGAGCATTTACTAATGCCCAGCCACTGTGCTAGGCACATAAGAGAATACATGATCAGACATGGTTCCTGGAGAGAGACACATAAATTCAAATAGTTCTAAGGCCGGGCCGACTGTGACAAATGCATCAGAAAAAGTACAAACAAAATATTAGTAAAGAAGGCTAGAGATGCAGATTACCTTAAAATTGGGGCAGTGGAAAGACCTTGTAGAGAAGGTGAAATCTGCTAAAAAATCTATTCTGTGCCAAAGCATGACAGGAATAAATAAGGCAACACCCGCATTTATGAAAAATCTCAGGCTATCAGGAGAACAGGCCTTAAAAGTACCACAGTGGACCAACACAGCACAGCAATGGTGTGAACAAATTACATCCCATGGAAGAAAAGAACACAGAGGGCCTGTTCTTCTAGAAAGGTTGGGGAAGCATCTTCCTTGAAATAGAAATAAGTTTCACCAGATAATAAGGGTGGGGAGGATTGGGGGGGGGGGGAGGAGGAGGAAATTCCAGGCAGCAGAGTATCACATAGTCAAGAAACCTCTCCAAAAGAAGGGTCTGAGTTTCATAAGGTAGACAGTGACAGGGATTTCAAAGACAAGGGGGTAAAACACGACAGTTCATTACTGTCTGCAAAAGAATGCTTTTACAAATTAGAAGACAGCTATTGACTCAACTTTGAATTTTCTTCTTCCTGGAATTTATTTTCTAACTCTTTCATCTCTGCTGTGAGTAAGCCCTACCATGGACCCTAAATTCAAGTAGATTTTGAAATTCACACTTTCAATGCCTCTCTACCAAGACTATGGCCAGTGATGACCTCCCAAATTCTGTACACTCTACATGTTTTGGTACAGTTCAAGTCTGACCTCTATTTGGCAAAGGCAGAGGAACTTCTTTGCTTACAAGGGTCATATGGTTTTTCCTTGTACAATTAGGTAATTAGACTATGTTTTCTACTATTAACACATTTGTACCATTATTCTAGACAGCCCAGACTGGAGCATGTCTCCATTAGCCACCACCAGTTTGTGTTATCAGGCCAAACCATAAGACACTTAGTCAACTACAGAACTCTGGCTTGGAACTTAGCTCGTTCCTGCCACAGTTCCTTAGGAATGGGTGCTCACCGTTTCTGCTGGGTTTTCTTTTGTTGTATTAAGTGTTTGTGATTTGATCTCGCTCAGGAAAGCATCTGCCTGGTAATCTATTCATCAGAAACCTGTCCACTGGGAAGTTGCAAAGACCCTCCTGGAATTATTATCATCTCCTTCTACCTGTGGTTGGCTTCCCCCAGGGAGGCACGAGGCTACAGTTTCTGGCCTCTGACCCACCAAATAGTAACACCTCTCCTTGGAGGCCAAGAAAAGTAGAGAGCACCTTGTGTTGGGCCCAAAGTGGTTTCCACAAGTGCACCTTGAGAACAATGCAATTACTTGATATTTATCCTTGCCCTTTTTAACATTATTTCAATGTATATGGTTCCAGGTTACTCTACTTTCCAAGAAAGCCACTCTCTGGCCCGTCAATTTATATATTCATTTAACAATTCTTGCAATCACAAAAGAGAAACAAGTTAACAGAAAGAAAATAGATATAACACCTTTCAGTAGAATAAATATACATACCATTTGCTGTTATGAGGAAAACCAAGGGAAAAGCAGGTGGTGGCTGAGATACGGAATTAGTGAGTCCCTGTATCACATTATAAGGTGATTATTGGCTCTTTATACACTTGAGTCTTTAGAGTTTCCATTCCAAATTTGCATGTAAAGTCAACTGCCAATTACTTTGGTTACAAGAGGCAAGTAATGAGAAGGGCAATACAAAACCTATTTACATTTTATCCAGAGCTGATTTTAGACATCATTTTGAAGTAGACAAAATTTATAAAGTTCCGCAGCCTCTAAATTCACCTCTTTTCCAGGTCACCGAACCTGAGTAGAAAATATATCCATACAACTTCATTACAGCAGCCAATATGGCTGTCAGGGCTAGGCTGAAGTACCAAGTAAACACCAAATAAATAATATCAAGACCATGATAAACCACCACTAACAATAATCTGTTCCTATCTAATCCTCAAAGCCAAGGTGACTTCACCAGAGGAGAATTTCATGACCAAAAGAATAACTACATTTTTTTTTGTATAGTTTTGGGGAGTAGGCATGTCTTAAAACTCCTAGAAGCTCTGTCTAGAGAATGGCTTTATGAGAATATCTGTATCATGTGTATATATATGTATATGTATGTATATATACACATACACACTAAATGTATATATACATAAACATCTAGAAATATATATGTATATAGCATATAGATAAAATGTATGTGTGTATATACACATACAGTAATCCTTTTGTAAGAGGATTCCTGAGATAAATTCTTCTCAGAGTGTAGATAGAGACTATATTTTCTTTATATTTTATCTCTCCTTTTGAGAGTATATGTTTCTTTTGATCTAGGACTAAATAAGGTCTATAAATCTGATCATGTTGTTATTTTGGCCTTAGATATCAGAAATCTTAGAGAGAAAATTAATTCACAATTATATCTAGTGTTCTTAACTTGTGTTTTTAATCAAATTTTCTTCCCTATTTCAAATTTTCTCATCCTCGTTATTTATGTCTTGATTTACTAACCTAATTCTAATTATTGTTTTGCTTATATACCTACTATTCTTAAACACTTCATATCCTTTTCATTTGTGTGATATGTGTAGGTAATATGAGATGTATGAGATAATACAGGTATTTCCATATGTTTATATAATAAAAGTAAGATAATAGCTATTATTTACTTATACTTTATATTGAAATTATTCTGCTCTTTCTCAAGTGGAATTTTGAGAGTGGGTTTTAATATGGAAAAAGGGACCTGGGGTAGAGGAAACAGAAGACTCAGCAACCACATGGAGGTGGCATTCTTCTTTGTCACAGGAGTCACAAGTCAACTTTGCCCAGGGAAGAACTCTGGTTGTGAGCAGGTTCAAGGTGGGTGGGGAAGAAAGAGCTGAAGAAGAGTACGTTCTTAGTAGTCAGGTGATTGCCAAATGGGAGCCAAAAATTCAGTTGCCCCCAATTGTACTAGAGCAGGCTCTAGAGCCAATTCCAAATCAGAGAGCCACCAAATAAAAAACAAAAGCCCTATAATCAGCTCTGGAACTTTTTAGTCTCTTGGAGCCACTGAACTGGAAAGAATAATGGCTGAAAGAAAAGCAGTCACACTTTGAGTTTTACTCCATTGCGGGGTGAGGGTAAATTGACAAGTGGTCACGTAATGGTACTTTACATTCTTTATTATCTCAAAAGAATTTTCCTGCTAATAGATAGAATATATTTCACATTTGTTAAATAGAGAAGATCAACTCAGTTATAACCACTCAACTCAGATCATGTCTAAGATACCTGATAAGCCACTGCAATTAATGACTGATCTCAGTCAATTTCCTGGTTTCTGTTATAGCTGGCCAAGCCCAGGTAACATTCTGAGACCTTTAAGACCAAGCAATCAGGGGAATCTAACAGTAAGGTGAGGCCACTATAGGAAGATCAGCAGTCTCATTGGAGCAGGGTGAACTTAAACGAAGCCTAGGCATGTTACAACATTTCTAAAATCTCATTCCAAGGGGCAGGGAAAGGCACACAAAACAATGCCCAGTCAATGAAGAGCTGTCCAACTAAGTAGAAGTTCAGAATAATATTAAGAAGGTCTATTTAAGTCTCTTCAAAAGATGTTAGAAGCAGGATCCAGGCTCAGAGAGAAAAGCCTGGCAGATCTTGGAAAGAAGGTTCAGTCACAGCCAAGTCCATGATCCAGAATTCAATCCCAGAAGAAAACTAAAGTAGGAACCAGAAGCCAAGAGCCCATCAGACAGAAGATCCAAACAGCAGACTGGCCCCACTTACAATGAGATGAAAACAAACAAACAAAACAAACAAACAAACAAAAACACACAAAACAGAACAAAAAAACAGAGCTGAAGATATACTTCACTGCCTAGCCAGACACTGAATCATTGTCGCATACCAGACAATGAGTGCAAGGTGACAAACTATTTACAGATCTTGCCGGCTGGTGGGAAAGAGACCCTCAGTGTACTGCCAGTCAGGCTTCAGCTGGTTCAGGAACCAAGCAGGGCTGCATAAGCCTGAGGCTGGCAGGCCTGGATACCCAGAGTCACAGTTCTTGCCAGCATCTGACATGGTGCCTTCCCTTTTCCTGACACAGAGGCATCTGCATAGGGAGAGCGTGAAATAGCCCAGCCAGAGCCACGGGGAGCACAGTGGGAAGAAGAACACATAAAGGAAGATTGATCAGTTCAGGAATTCAGTCTTAAAAAAAAAGAATGACCTTCTCAGCATAATCGTATATTGAATTTCAGGCTATATTGATGTTACAAAGGATAATTTTATCATAATTTTTATGAATAATTCTCTGGAACATCTATTCTTTCTTTAGAAACTTTTCCATCTAAATATTTTATATAAGCCCTTTTTTTCTTAAAAAAAATCCAGCATTTTTATAATACATCAGCCTGATATATTTTATAATCCATGCTGTTTGAGTTAATGAAAATCCGGAGATAAAACTTATTACTTAAATTATTTTAAGGTACATTATACTGCTTGTAGAAAACTGCCATCTTCCCCTCAGGAAAAACCACTTCTCTCTGGTTTTGCATGATAAATACTTGCAATTCACAAATTCTGGAATTATAAATCACTGTATCCCCTTGAAACACAACCAGTCAATTGTCTTCCTTAACTAAAATGTATTGAGTTGCTATTTTATGGGATATTATAATCCAGGATACAAATTAAACTAAAATTAACTGTATGCAAAACCTATAACAAAGGAGTTTATAAACCTATCACCTTAAAGTTTTAAACAACAAGAAAACACAAGAGGAAGATTTAACATGAAAACCATTATAGGGAATACTTTTTGTATTTTTTTGTAATTTTTGTAATTTTTTAATTAATAAATGACTAGAGTTATCCAATACTGTAATGAAATTATGCATATAGTTAGAAGTAATGAGCTTTATTCTTTAAAGAATGAAAGCCCTGCACAGTAGGGGCCTTTTTTTGCGGCATAGTAACAGTTGGAAGAAGGAGCAGAATCACCTGGTCTACCTCATATATCTAATTTTGGGAACAAAATATATTTTCTTCATGACATTATGTGAGACAAAGTTAACAGTAAACTGTTCATGCATACAGCCACACTCAGAATGGGTCCTGCATTTGGCTTAATGCTCTACTATCACCATCTTGAAACTCTTAATAATTTTTGAGCAAGGAGTCCCGCAATTTCATTTTGCACTGGGCCCCACAAATTATGTAGCCAATTCTGCATACAGGGAAACAACTGCAAGTAAAGTTACATCATCTCCACTGCCATGGGATTTAACGTGTATCTGGTGCATGGCATGCAAGCAGGAAATGTTCATTGAATAAATGAAATCAAATGCATTCCCTAATTTCTGAGATAGATTTTAATCCAAATAGTTAATTTTCTTCAAATCAATTTATGGGGGGTGGGAATCAGAGGAGGGAAGTTTCCCCACTGATAACCCTTTTCCATATCAACTTGGTTACATTATTATTCTCTTCTCTTCTTTAACAATCAATATGCAAAACTTATTTGAACTTATTCAATTGTACTGTGTGACCAGGATTATACCAGTATCCAAATTGTCAAGAGCACCTCCAGAACCCCCAGATACTCAGGCAGGCCACCAGGACTCCTTTTATATGAGGATCCATTTCTATAAAGACTCCTCTAAGGAAACAAGAAAGGTAACTTTCTTTTTTGACAGCTGGTTCTCTGAGGCCCTTGAGCTCTCAAACTCTTGATTCCAGAAAAGCAGTGAGTCATCCTGTTTCAGAAGGAGCTAGGAAAGTAATTTGATTTTGGCCAGGAGTATTGCTACGTAAGTAAACGTCCTTCATATGCACCTCTGCAGGCAGGTTTGGGGATTCCTGCCCAATCTAGGTTATCTTTTCTGTTACAGCACAGGATCAACTTCAGAGTAGGTCTAAGTGGCCGTGTTTTAACCCTATGACCCCGTTCCTATGGCCACAGGTGACTGGGCAACACATGGGCACTAGTTTCAAGGGCAGATCCTTCCCCAAGACTCTGAACTAAGACCTTACAGAGCTGGAGTCAGAGTGGGAACTCCCACTGAAAAGTCATGAGGATGTGGGGATGGAGTGACCATTTCCAACCACATGTCCGTCTACTTATGTTTAAGTCATAGAAAGCTAAATTGCACAGAGAACTAAAATAGGGCAAACACAGCAATACAGTTAAAGCCAGAAAGCCAGAAACCCAGAGAAAGACAGAGAGAGTAGTCTCCATTCCTAACAGCTTTCCAGTTTTCAAGTCCATCCTCAAAAGACCCAGCTTGTTTCCATTTTTCTTATATTAAATAAAAATCCTTTCACTAAACTGGCCTGAGTGGGCTTCATTCCTTGCAATCAAATGTCTAGTACAGCATCCCTGAAAAACGTATTCTAAGTTATTTGATAGTACTTACTGTGAAACACCAAAACAGCTGAAGTCACCAAAAAAAAAAAAAAAAAAATTAGACCATCCAGGATTGGCCATAAGAGCTCTCATTAGATTGGAAGAAATTTCTTCTTCCAAACTTCCAAACTGAAAATCTTCGCTTCTTTCCTGTGCCCATTCCAGCTGCTCCAAAAGTACCCACCCAGTGCTTACCAACCGCTCTCTTCCTCTCCTATTACCTAACAGGCAGAGGGAGGTCCAGCCCTCCCTAGGACTTCCCAGAGTCCCAGTTCTTGGGCAGTGGTGGCCAGAGTACCAGCTATAAACGCCATGACAATGATACCAATTGCCCAGAAGTGCTCTGGAAACCAACAGAAAGAAAAGAATCTCAAGAATAGGGAAAAAATAAGCAAAAGCCTATACTCAACAGCTATTCTGACGGTTATCCATGTCCTTGCTTATCCTCATGACTTGTGCAATCTGAGAAAGTAAGGAGTAGTTACATATGTCAGTACTCTTGACTGCTTTTTGTTGAATTCATTTAAGATCTTTGCTGTGAGCCTTATTATTTTTTCATACTGCTTCATTTATCATCTTCCCCAAACACTTTCAAAGGCAAGATAATGCTAAGAATTATCTTTTATCTTACACAACATTTGGCACAAAACTGGACACATAGAAAGTTTTAAAAAATATTTATTCAATTGAATTAATTGAATGACTAGTTTCTCAAGAGGGGTTAATAAATTTCTATTTATCATATGGCAGATTCTAGCCCACTATCTTGATGGATAGAAGAAAAAAGCCTAAAGCACAAGGGAAAAATGCTTCACCTACCCTAACCCCTAAACCTTAATTGATTCTCAAGTGTTTGCTGAGTTTTCCCCCCAGTATTATTTTTTTTTTTAAGATTTTATTTGAGAGAGAGAGAATGAGAGATAGAGAGCATGAGAGGGAAGAGGGTCAGGGGGAGAAGCAGACTCCCCGCTGAGCAGAGAGCCCGATGTGGGACTCGATCCCGGGACTCCAGGATCATGACCTGAGCCGAAGGCAGTCGCTTAACCAACTGAGCCACCCAGGCGCACCCCCCCTCAGTATTCTTTAGGACTTTTTCACAATGTGGATTTCTGCCAAGCCAAGCTTAAAAAACATTATTTCAGTCTTTCTCCCTCTCACACACATGTGCAAGAACACACACACACACACAAAATCATACTGTCTTTGCCTAAAGCAGATTCTGTTTGTTGAGCTTTCCTTTAACACAACACACAGCATCTTACACAGTTGTCTGCATACACTAAGTACTTAATAAGTGTTTTGCTGTTTTAAGTAGCTGACTGTCCATAGAATGTCTTCAAAATAGCCTAAGGCTAAGGGTAAAAATGAAATCTCAGTGACTTTTTTAAAGAAAGTGCCGAAAAAAGAAATGTTAATAGTTATTGCTCCTTTTCCTCAACTACTGTGTCAAAATATGCCCTTAAAAACAGAGTTCCTTCATGTTTATGGCTTCCTGTGGTACGTACCTGGCTGAACCCTGAGCTCTGACCATCTGGACGGATTCCAACCTAGCTGGTCATTACCATACCATGGTGGTTCTCTCCTTGCTTGACTTGCCTCTGTTGTTGATTTGCTGAATCCTTTATCTCCAAACTCAGAGTAAACTCAGACACACTGGTTTCCTCTTACCCTTGTGACAGGAACCTGGGGTTTTGGATTTCCAACCTACACTTTGTTATCACTCACCTGAATGTCTGACACATGGCTACCTCATGTCTAGCCACATAACAACCCTGGTGCTAGCCGTCTTTTCTTTCTTTTCTCCTTCCTTCTTTAATTTTCATGCTCCCTTTTAACAGACATTAAATGAGGATTTACTATGACTCAGAAGAAGCAAAGAGGAGTAAGACAGAGTCTCTGATTTAAAGGAGCCCATCACCCAGTGAAGGAGACTGTCAATTAAACAAGCAATTAGAATACAATATGAAAAGTGTTTTTCTAGATACATACACAATGAAGTGCTAGATTCTTTTGGGAGGAGCCAGGGAAAACTCTGTAGAGAAGATGAAGCCTGAGCTAAATTTTAAGGACTATTGATTATATTGCCCAAATGTTATGCTATTAACCAATGTTTTTATATATTGCTTCTAGGCAATATGAAGAAGAGCTACAAAATTAGATTTACAGTCTAGAAATTTTACTCAGGTAGGTATGGTGATCTGGAGGGTAAGGGTAGAAAAATATACCTGTGTAAATTTTAGAGTTTTTTACTTATATTTAAGTCTTTATTTTTCACAGTTAATTATATTTACCATTTTCCTTTTATTTAATAAAAGTATTTAATGATATATTAAAAGCCACAATGAAAGTAATAACAAAAAGATAATCTTGGCTGTTTGTGAGAGATTTTTCTATTTTTTTATTGCTGAATACAAAAATTTGAGTAAAAGGTCTAAATTATTACTAATACATACATTTATTTTTATTGCTAATAAGATTTTTTAATTATCACACAAGTCCTTCTTATAACATATGAATAATAAAAATTGCATATATAAATTACACATATAACTAACCAAAACTGCCCTTATGTTTGGGTAAAATTTTCCTGCTGATTTGAGAATTCTTGTTCCTGCTGATTTGAGAATTCCTGTTTATCTCCCCTATGAAAGTATCTGTAAGTACCTGATACTTAAGTTTAAAATTCTACTCTTAGAGATGAGGCTTTAGATTTAACATAAAGTCTCTTCTGGAAAGATACTTAAAAGTGGCCATGGAATACTGACTGAGGAGATAACCATTATCAGACAATAGCACCTTATAGAGAATTAGTTTATCAAGTGTGTTTCAAATGATAGCTAAGTTCAAATAGATTACTAAGAAAATAGGATTCTTAACAAGGCTGGGAAAACACTAAAAAATAGATGAGAATCATCCTGGGTGAGGTTGTTAATAGCAAACACTAGAAAGCCAGGAGTAGAGATGAGAGTATTTTGTGTGTTAGGAAAGAGGGGCCAGTATAAGGGAAGAGAAGCAATAGAAAAAAGAAAAGCGAAGAACATATAATTACAATTTTTTTATGACTGACCCCCAAGTGCCCTTCTCAGGACATGCCTTTAATTAGTATCCTCATTTTAAAAAATTAAGGAAAGGGCATGATTTTGGAATTAGCACTGGATATAAACACTCCACAGTCCCTTCCTGTAGTTAAATACAACTAAAAACTTTGTCAATTACCCAAGGGCTCTAAACACCTAATAATAGTTCTAAGAAGTAAAACCAAAAGAGGCAGATTGCATAAAAGAAAGCTAGGAATGGTTCCATTTGTTTTCTCAAAGCCTGGTCCCCAAAGTTGAGCCCCAGTCATATACAGTGGCTTGGAAGTGGCAGCAGCCACAAAACTTTCAGGTAACCCCACATTTCTGGACATAGAAATAAGAGAAAGTAGATCCAACAGGCTGAAGAGTATAAAGAAATCCTAGAGCGCTAAGAGCTAGACAAGAGATTCCCTAAATCCGTAAGCTTATGTCAAGTTTCAGGCACGCCCCCTCATCTATGCATGTATAGGACAGACCCAAACTGATACAATAAATGCTCTGAGAAATAAAGGGAGATGTGAACCACTGCCCATGTCTCAGACTAAACCCTGAGTTACTCATGTGTGGAACAAGCCAAAACTAACATAGAAAATGCTTTGAAAACTGCATTGAGATATATATCAGAGCCAGAAAAGACCAGACAGAACATTTAGTCTTAATCTACTCAAGTTCCTCAACATTCTCCAGAGGATTATAACCAGACCCAGTGTCTACACAACATAACATTTCCATTGTGCCGAATAAAATTACTCAAAATACCAAGAACCAGAAAAATTTGACCAATTCTCAAAGGAAGATACAATAAATAGATGCCATTCTCAAGATGACCCAAGTGTTGGGATTATCAGGCAAAGACTTTAAAGCAACTATTATAGCTATGCACTATGAATTAAATAATAACAGAGTTGAAATGAATAAAAAAGATAAGACTTCTTAGAGGAATACGTACTATAAAAATAATGAAATTTTTAGCTGAAAAAATCAATATCTGAAATTTAAAAATTCACTGGATAGGTCCAATAGAAGACTGGAGATGACAGAGAAAATAATTCTGTATATGTGAAGATAAATCAATAAAAATTATCCAATCTGAAGAAAAGGGAGAAAATGGTTTTTTTATATTATATTTAAAGTTCTGTTTAAGAATATTTTAGTATCTATAAAACAGAAAAACAATTTTTAAAATGGTAATCATAAGTCTTTACCTACCAATAATTACTTGAAATGTAAATAAGTTAAATTCTCTAATCAAAAGACATAGAATGTTTGAATAGATAAAGAAACAAAATCCAAAGACATGTGGCCTACAAGAGATTCAGTTTAGCTTTAAGGATCTACACAGGCTGAGAGTAAAAAGAATAGCATATGGTAATCAAATGAAAGCAAAGGGTGGCTATACTTATATCAGACAAAATAGGCTTCAAGCTAAAAATGTTCACAAGAGACAAAGAAGGTTATTATATAATGATAAAGAGGTCAATTCATCAAGAAACTACAACAATTGTAAATATGTACGCACTCAACATTGGAGCATCTAAATATATAAAGCAAATACAAGCAGAACTAAAAGGAGAAATAAACTGCAATACAGTAATAGTGAGGAATTTTAATATCTCACTCTCAACAACGGATAGATCATTCAGACAGACCATTAATTAAAAAACAGTGAATGTGAACACTATAAACCAAAAGGACCCTTAACAGACATACACAGAACATTGCACCCAACACCATGAGTATACACATTCTTCTTGGATAGATCATATATTGGGCTACAAAACAAGTAGATAACAAATTCAAGAAGATAGAAATTATATCATTTATCTTTTCCAATGACAATAGTATGAAGCTAGAAATCAATAACAAGAGAAAATCTAGAAAAAATCACAATTGCATGAAAACTGAACAACATACTCCTGAACAACCAATGGATCTAAAAAGAAATCAAAAGAAGGGGTGCCTGGGTGGCTCAATCAGTTAAGTGTTCGACTCGATCTCAGCTCAGGTATTGATCTCAGGGTGATGAGTTCAAGTCCTGCACTGGGCTCCATGCTGGGTGTGGAGCCTACTTATTTAAAAAAAAAAAGAAGAAGAAGAAGGAAGAAGAGAAAAGAAAGAAAGAACGGAAGGAAGGAAGGAAGGAAGGAAGGAAGGAAGGAAGGAAGGAAGGAAGGAAGGAAAGAAAGAAAGAAAGAAAGAAAAAGAAAGAAAGAAAGAAAATCAAAAGAAGAAAACATAGAGAAAAAGCTACTTGATATGGTCCTGACAAGATTTTCCAGAAATGACAGCAAATGACATAAGCAACAAAAGCAAACATAAATGACTAGAACAACCTAAAGAATTTCTTCACTGCAAAAGAAATGATTAACAAAATGAAAAGGCAATGTACCAAGTGGAAGAAACTATCTGCAAGTCATATATCTGATAATGGGTTAATATCCAAAATATATAAGAAACTCAAGAGCAAACAAAAACAAGTAATCCAATTTAAAAATGGGCAAAGGGCCTGAATAGTCATTTTTCCAAAGATATACCAATTATCAATAATTAAATGAAAGATGCTCAACATCACTAAGCATCAGGGAAATGCAAATCAAAACCACAATGAGGTATCACTTCATACCTGTTATCAAAAAGACAAAACATAAGTGCTAATGAGGATGTAGAGCAAAGGGAACCCTGGTACACTCTTGATGGGAATGTTAATTGGTACAGCCACCACAGAAAACAATATGGAGGTTCTTCAAAAAATTAAAAATAGAACTACAACATGATCCAACAATCCCACTTATAGGACCTGAAGGAAATAAAATCACTGCCTTGAAGAGATATCTGCACCCCCATTCTCATTGCAGCATTATTTACAATAGCCAAGACATGGAAACAACCTAAATGTCTGTCAACAGATGAATGGATAAAGAAAATACACATACACACAGACATACACACACACACACACAGAATATTATTTGGCCTTGAAAAAGGAAGGAAATCTTCCCATTTGTGACACCATGGATGAAACTTGAGGGCATTTCGCTAAGTTATATAAGTCAGATAGAATAAGACAAATACTATATAATCTCATTTATATGTGGAATCTAATTAAACCAAACTCATAGAAACAGGAAGTAGATTGGTGGTTGCTGGTGGGGGGGTATGGGGGGACTGGTGCTTGGTCAAATGGGTAACTTTGGGTCAAACTTCCGTTTATGAGTAGTTTCTAGAAAAAAAATTAACAGAGCATCAGAGACCTGTGGGACATCATTAAAAAGTCTAACATACATGACTTTGTGGAGTCCCACAAAGAGAGAAGAAAAAGATTAGGGGTGAATGCCTGAAGAAATAATAGCCAAAAATTGATAATTTTTTGATAAAAACCATATATTAACAGATCCAAGAAGTGCAGCATGTTCCTGTTGGAAGACAATTCTCTATGGCAGTTCTGCACAGTCTGTATCGGCTTTTGTTTCAGACTATCTTTTCAGGCATGTTTGTGTAGCAAACAATCTTAGATTAGAGAGATAGTATCTCCCTCTGAGACAAAGAACAAATTTGTTTTGTGACCATTATAATAAACACTGTCTCTTTTTAGGCAAAAGGTGGGCAGGTTTGTTTTTACTACCCTTCAAAAGATTGGGGTTTCCTCAGCTGTGACTCAAATCCACTGCATGTACAGCTTCCTCCTAGACTGCCCTATGTCACACCACAGGACTTGAGAGGCAAGGGGAATCAATATGAACCTGAAGCGGGGCTCACACTGTCTAAAGTGCCATGAGCAATAAAATCTTTTGTCTCTTACCCAAGAGTATCATGTCTTCTGTTAACATCCATGAAGTTATATCAGGCTAACTTGTTATCTTAAAAGTAGGGTAAAATCTCAGACCTTTCACAGCTCTTGACTACCCAAAACAAGATAAATTCAATAAAAAATAAATCCTGACTCAGAATAACCTAACTTCTGAACATAGAATATAAGGAAAAATTGTGAAAGCTGTTAGAGAAAAAACTATGACATACACAGTGGAACAATGATTTCAATAATCATGGATTTTTCATCAGAAATAATGGAGGCCAGGGTGCCTGGGTGGCTCAGTCATTAAAGTGTCCAGCT
This sequence comes from Callorhinus ursinus, assembly GCF_003265705.2. Taxonomy (NCBI): domain Eukaryota; kingdom Metazoa; phylum Chordata; class Mammalia; order Carnivora; family Otariidae; genus Callorhinus; species Callorhinus ursinus. The sequence continues at coordinate 37,682,264 of NW_027397068.1, read as the reverse complement.
CTGAGTTTCAGCTCAAGTCATGATCTCAGGATCCTGAGATTGAGCCCCATGTCAGGCTCCAGGCTCAGCATGGACTCTGCTTGTTCTTCTCTCTCCGCCTCTGTTTCTCCCTGCTCTCTGTCTAATAAATAAATAAAATCCTTAAAAAAATTTAAAAAAAAGAATGGAGGCCAGAAGACAGTAGAACAACATCTTTAGCGGTTGAAAGAATGGTCAACCCAGAATTCTATATCGAGCAAAAGTGTCCTTCAAAAATGAAGGAAAAATGAAGACATTCTCCAATGAAAGAAAACTAATAAAATTCATCAGCAGACATGTTCTACAAAAAAAATAAATACAATAAAGTAGATTTTTCAATTTGAAGAAAAATAACACCACAGGAAAACTTGAATCTTCAGAAATAAAGGAAAAACAACAGAAATAAGTATCTGAATAAATTACAAAGATTATTTTTTCCATGGGGTACTTGGGTGGCTCAGTTGGTTAAGCATCTGACTCTTGATTTCACCTCAGGTCATGATCTTAGGGTCCTGGGATCAAGCCCCACATCAGGCTCCATGCTCAGCAGGAAGTTGGCTTGAGGATTCTCTCTCTCTCTCCCTCTGCCACCCCCTGCTTGTGCGCTCTCACTCTCTCTCAAATAAATAAATAAATCCTTAAAAAATAAATAAAAAATAAAAAGATTATTTTTTTCCTGTAAAGATCTGCTGAAAGCAAAAATTGTAACACTGTGCTGGGATTTTCAATGTATGTAGATACATATATGATATGTATAACATAAAGGATCATGGAAGTTAAAGAGAGCTGTATGGATACAAATTTTCTACATTTGACATGAAGTAGTACAAAATTAACCATAGTTGACTATGAAAGGTTGATATGTATAATGTAATTCAACCACAGCCACTGAAAAATAATGCAAAGATATATAGTCAAAAATTAAGTAGATGAAAGTAAATTAAATATTAAAACAATTCTCAATCCAAAAGAAGGCAAGAGAGGAGGAGTAAAAGGGGTAATAGCTGTGGAACAAAAGACAGAAAGGATAAACAAGTAATAAAATGGTACACTTAAATCCAATTATTTCAATAATTATATTAAAAGTTAATGGTCTACTCTCAAAAAAAAAAAAGTTAATGGTCTACTCTCAAAAGATGGAAGTACAGGGAACACTTCTCAACTGATTTTTTCAAGTCAGTATTACACTGACACCAAAATTAGACCAAGATATCAACATAACAAAAAAAGAACACTACAGAAACCAGTATCTTTTATGAATACAGATGAAAAAATTCTAAAAAAATACCAACAAACTGCATCTAGTAACACATACACAAAAAGGATTATATACACCATGACCAGTTACTTTAACATATGAAAATAATCAATGTAATATGCCATAGCAATAGAATAAAGGAAAGAAAACACATGCTCATCTCTACAGACATATAAAAAGAATGTGATACAATCCAGCATACTTTCACATAAACTAAGAATAGAAAGGCATTTCCCCAACCAGATAAAAACCACCTATGAAAATCCACAGCTAACATCATATTTCATGGTAAAAGATTGAAAACTTTCCCCCTGAGATCAGGAACAAGACAAGAATGTTTCCTCTCACCATTCTTAATCCACACTTTCCTGGAGGTTTTAGCAAAGTCAACAGGCAAGAAAAAGAATAAACAGAATCTAGATTGTAAAGGAAGAAATCAAATTATCTCTATTCTCAGATTACATGAACTTGTATCTAGAAAATCTTAAGGGAGCCCCTAAAAATTATTAGAACTAATAAATGAATTCAGCATGGCATAAGATCAATATACATAAGCTAATTGTATTTCTATACGCTAGCAATGAACAATCCAAAAATGAAATGAAGAGAAAATTCCATTTATAACATCAAAAAGAATAAAATACCTAGGAATAAAATTAACAAAAGGAGAGTAAGACTTAAACATTAAACCTACGAAATTGTTGAAAGGAAATGAAGGTATCAATAAATAGAAAAATATCCCATGTTTATGCATCAGAAGACTAAACATTGTTAAGATGGAACATTCCAAAAGTGATCTGCAGATTCAGTGCTATTCTTGTCAAAATTCTAGCTGTTTATGAAAAAATTGACAAGCTGATCCTAAAATTCATATGGAAATGCAAGGGACCCAGAATAGCTAAAACAATCTTGAAAAAGAAAAAAAGTCAGAGGACTCACACTTTACAAATTCAAAACTTAACACAAATCTACACTAATCAAGACAATGTGATGCTGGCATAAAGATTCACATATAGATCAATGGAATAGAACTGAGTCCAAAAATAAACCCTTACCTTATGTTTAGTTGATTTTTGACAAGGGTGCCAAGACAATTCACTAAGGAAAGAATGGTACTGGAACATCTGGATAGGCACATGCAAAAGAATGAAGTTGGACCCTAATCTCACACTATATGCAAGAATTACCTCAAAATGGATAGGGCTAACTATAAGAGTTCAAACTATAAAACTCCTAGCAAAAAAGATAATATATAAAATATAAAAGTTTAGTGATCATGGATTAGGCAACAGTTTCTTAGATAAGACACCAAAAGCACAAAGAATAAAAGAAAAAATAGATAAATTGAACTTCAAGAAAATTTAAAACTTTTGTCCTTCAAAGGACAACTCACAGAATGAGTTAAAAAAATTTGCAAATCACATATCTAATAAGGGACTGGTATCCAGAATAAAGAACACTTAGAACTTAACAATGAAAAGACAAGTAACCCAATTAAAAAACAGGAAAGAGATATGAATAGATATTTCTCTAGCGAAGACATAAAAGTAGCCAATAAGCACATGAAAACATGATTGATGTCATTAACCAGCAGGGAAATGCAGGTCAAAAACTACAGTGGGATACCACTTCACACCCACTAGGATGGGTTTAAAAAAAGATGCACGATAACAAGTATTGATGAGGATGTGGAGATAACCGAATCTTCAAATATGGTGAGATTGTAAAACTGTGCAGTCACTTTGAAAAACAATTCGGCAGTTCTTCAAAATGTTAAACATACAGTTACCATATCACCCAGACCCAACATTCAACTTCAGCATGTATACCCAAGAGAGTTGAAAACTCGTGTCTACAAAAGTCCTGTACACAAATGTTCACAGCAGCATTATTCATAAAAACAAAAAATGGAAATTAAAAACATCTATCAACTGAAAGGATAAATTAAATGCAGTCATCCACACAATGGAATATTATTTGGCCATAAAAAGGAATGAAGTACTAATACATGCTACAATATGGATGAATCTTAAAAATGCTATGTTCTATGAGAGAAGCTAGTCACCAAAGGCCACCTATTAGATGATCTATTCATATGAAATATCTAGCATAGACAGACCTACAGAAACAGAAAGTACATTAGCGGTTACAAGAGGCTGAAGAGAGAGGGAATGGGGAGTGACTACTAATGGGTACAAGGTTAATGGCGATGAAAATGTTCCAAAATAAGACAGTGGTAATGGATGTACAATTTTGTGAACATTGTAAAAACAAGTGAGTTGCACCCTTTTAAATGGAGAATGTTAAGTTATATGAATTGTATACCAATAAAGCTATTGTTTGTTTAAAAGCTGATCATTTAACCACTTTATCTTTGTTAATCTCTCTAGAGACAGTGAGAGTGAATATAGAAGTATGACCCTACATATGCTACCCAAAAGAGACACACTTTTATTTTTTTTTTTAAGATTTTATTTGTTTATTTGACAGAGAGAGACACAGTGAAAGAGGGAACACAGCAGGGGGAGTGGGAGAGGGAGACGCAGGCCTCCCGCCGACAGAAAGCCCGATGCGGGGTTCGATCCCAGAACCCTGGGATCATGACCTGAGCCGAAGGCAGACGCTTAATGACTGAGCCACCCAGGTGTGCAAGAGACACACTTTAAATATAAAGGCATAAATGCAAGCCAATGAATGGAAGAAGATATACCATGAAAATAGTGAGTATAATAAAACTGGAGTAGATATTTAATATCAGATAAAAGAGACTTCAAAACCAAGTGTATTACTAGCTATTAAAAGGGACATTTCATAGTGATAAAAGGTAAAATTTCTAAGGAACATCTAACAAAAATTTCTACTTCAGAATTTGAATTTAGGGGTTAGGTGATTGTTCATTGGTCATGTACTTAAAATACCTCTGTCTCAAAGTAGGTCTGATTATGCTGATTCTTTTCAAAAAGAGTAGAATAAAATATTATGAGCAAAATAGAAAAAAATATAAATTTTAGGGGAAAAAAGAACAATGTAATGTTATTGTTAGAGAAGAGTTTGCCCATATTTTTCAAATGACAAGATCAAATTACAATCATTTAGATTTTATTAGACATATTTCAAAGAGTTATAATGGTTTCTTTAAATATATCAATACCTAGGGGCGCCTGGGTGGCTCAGTCATTAAGCGTCTGCCTTCAGCTCAGGTCATGATCCCAGGGTGCTGGGATCGAGCCCCACATCGGGCTCCCTGCTCGGCAGGAAGCCTGCTTCTCCCTCTGCCACTCCCCCTGCTTGTGTCCCCTCTCTCGCTGTGTCTCTCTGTCAAAAAAAATAAATAAAATCTTTAAAAAAATAAAATCAGTCAATAATACTTAGTACATATCAGAAATTACATTCTTTGAAACTACTGAAGTTAGAACAATAAATTTTAGACAGTAATTTAAAAATGTATGATGGGATTTACAGAATGAAAATCATTTTGAAGTTATTCAAATACAATAATTTGAAGACTACTGAAATAAAAAAGATTATGATAAATTATGAAATTTACATTTCTGTGATAGAAAGATATAACATGAGAGGAAAAAAGAAAATTCTCCCTCTTTTGAATGTGCAAAGAATGTAAAACAGTTAGCCCCGTCCTGATTCCTCCCTCTGGCATTTCTAGTCCTGCTCAGAGGAAGGCAGGTAAGATGGCTGCTTCCTATGTGGGTGGGGCTCTCTCTCCCCACTTACAAATTCCTTACTCCTTACCAATTTCTTGCTACTCTGGGAAATGATTTCTCACTACACACACCATGACCAACACCATTTCTGAGAGGGAGCAGGGAGGGTGGCACAGAAGTTTGACACATAGAGACAGTATCATCTAGAACCATTTCAGTAATTCCATAGGATTGTTCTAAATTTAGAAAGCTTTTTTACTCTAGATTCTATTAGATACATTGAAAAGAGCAGTGTGAGAGTTTTCTTTTAAAATATCAATAATTATGGGGCGCCTGGGTGGCTCAGATGGTTAAGCGTCTGCCTTCAGCTCAGGTCATGATCCCAGGATCCTGGGATCGAGCCCCACACCGGGCTCCTGGTTCAGCGGGGAGCCTGCTTCTCCCTCTGCCTCTGCCTCTCTCCCCGCTCATGCTCTCTCTCTCTCTGTATCTCTGTGTCTCAAATGAATAAATAAAAATAAATAAATAAAATATAAATAATTATGACCTGCCAGAAAGTATATCCTTTGCCACAGTATAATACTATGATTGAAAAATTTTAGATATCAACTTAAAAACGTAGAGGGGCCACAAAGATTACTCCCCATGGATGGGGGTCTGGAAGACAAAGAACCTACAAATATTTCTGTACATCTGAGCAGATATGGAAAGACTGCAACCCTAGTACCTAAGAATTTTGCAGGAAAAAAAGGAGGTGGAAATTACATAAACTGAGAAACTGGCGATTTTCATCAAAGGTGCCTCCCCCTTCACTTAGTGGCTCTGATTTCCATGACCTGGGTCAGAATACACTCCCTCTGGGCAATCAGCTCCAATATGGCCAAGAGGAATATAGCATTTGGGGCAGAGGGCTAATCTTTCTAAACGTAAAACATAAGCTTTGCTTTCCACTTCTACAATCCTCCCCAAAAAGCATACCGATATCACAGTTTTTCCTTCCAAAGAGGGAGAAAAATTATCACATGGCTACATAAATTATAAAACAAAATTTAGTTCTCTTTGTTGTTTGACCATGTATTCATGAAAAGTTTTCCATTAAGAAAAAAGCAAAGAGAAGGATAGACAAGGAACATCATCTCAGGCAGCTATCTAGGCCACAACAGTGGTTGCCTCTCCAAACGTGCAATGCTTCTTATGCTGGGTGCAGTAAGTGCACAAGGCAGCCAACTTCCTTCTGCTACATGTCAAAGCACATTTCTTGGACTCCATTCAGCTAGAGCTCTAGATGTGATTAAGTTCCACCAATACTTGTGTAATAATTAAAAGGGGGAATTGAGAATGAGGCTGTACCTCCATGCCTTCTCTTGTTTCTGCTAGAAAACACAGTCGTGGTTTTTCTGTGATATTTTCCAAATTGCTCTCTCTTCCAGATCATGACAATTCCCTGGTCCTGGTCACATTTACTGATCACAGAAGAAACAGCTCTTTTGATAACTTAACTCTGTGACATGAGCTCAAAGTAGTCCCTGAATGCTTAACTTTGTTTCCTTTATTTTCCCACTGATTCTGTAGTCAATTTAGTAATTATAATTACTGTAATTAATCCTTTCTCTTAAACAAGCTGGAGTAGTTTCTAACTGATACCCTCCATTGGCCTGGCCCATCTGGAACAAGCTGCCAGTCACAAATTACCTTCCAGATTTCATTTGGCAAGCATTCTCCTGGGGGTCTATTAACATTAGGCTGCATCTAAAATCTGCATATTCAGCCTCAGCTCTTCTCATTAACAGCCCTAGGAGCTCAGCATTCCCTTCTCAAGGGTAGCAAGGTAACTGACTTCCCCATTGATACTCAGAACCCCCTAACTTTCTGGTCTCTATCTGGCTAGTTTTGAGCCTTCAAACAGGAGTCATCTCTGGTCTCCACTGTCTTACATGTGTACATCATTTGTACCTTACTGAATCACCTTACTATGAACATCCCAGTGAGATGTCTCTTTCCTTCCTGGAAACCAGACTATATGAAAATTACCACATTATTTAGTTAATTCACCATATTCCTGTTTCTGTTCATTTAGACTAGAGCTCTATCATCTCTTCTCTCTCCAGGAAAAAAAAAAAAAGGTTTTACAAAAATTATCCCCTTTCTGAACTTCAAACAAGATTCTGTGCAGGTGTCACAGCTTACCGATTTTCTATCTCTAATTCCCTCCTCTTCTGAAAAATTGAAGCCCTCTGCTTGTTTTAAATAGTAATTTTATCAACACATACAAGCCAATGCAATTTCTTTAACATAGGCTATTTGATGCAATGCACAAGGCTCCCAAGAGGAAAGAAAATACATTCTGCTTCCCAAAAATTCACTTCCAACCACAGGCAATCAAGGCTAAATTATTTTAAAGCTGTATGCATTTGAAACTACATCCATCAGAGGATATTAGGCCAGCAATCAAGTCCTTAAGCCCACATTCTAGATCTGCCTATTCACCTGCTAGCATCTGGACTTCTTTCCAATCTACTATTTATATACATAATATTATATACATTATCCCTAAAATATATATATAATACATATTACTTTCTTATTTTATTCCTTCCAGACAGCTTCACCCCTTACACGCCCATCCCGTTTTCACCTCTTCATTGTGTTATGTCACTATAAATAATAGAACTTATCACATAAGTCTACCTCATGACTTCTACTTCCTGGCCACACAATGCCAACCCTCTGTGAGTTCTTCACCACACTCCCTGCCCATTCGTTCATCTATCATGCCCTGCTTTCCTGTGGGTGCTATCGGGGGGAGGGCAAGGGCACTGGAGTTGAGCAGATCTGTGTCAAGTCTCAGTGTGAGGTGAGTGACACTGGACAACTTATTGTTTAAGCCTTTGTTCCTCATCTATAAAATGGGATTCATAACACTTGCCTTAGTATATTGTCAGAGAAAACAAATGAGATAATTTATATAAAACACCTGGCTTAGCACCTGGTGAAATTAAAAAGAAAAGGATGAGTCTTTTGAAATGTAATTGTCCAGATGTGGTTTTATCACTCAGTCTACTGCTCATGACTAATAGAGGATTTGTTTAATATCTCCGGAGGCACTTCCCCAGATGCTATATGATTCATTTCTGGAAACAGTCTACAACTAAACAAAACACATTTTTTATTTTAGGTAATATGTTATAGATTTACTGAAATGTCATAATTATACAGGTAGCAGAGGTGTTGTTGGACCTCGCTCAGCCCTGCCCTCTCAATCCTGCCTTTTGCTCAGTCATTTGATATGCTCTATCACATAGTATTCCTCCAGCAATACTCCTCCCCAGGATAATTCAGGACAGGATCATGTCTTCTGTGTCTTTTGCCTTTGTATTATAAAAGTACATATAAAAGCTCTTCCTCCCAATTCCAACCTTGAAATGCCCGATGCTCTTAATATATTGTTTTCTACAGAACTAGTCTTTAAACAAATCTTGTGTTTGTGCTAAACTTTCAAATGCAAGTAACTTCCCCAAATCATAAAATAAAAATAAACATATAATCAGAAATTATCAGTTCAACTGGTTTTGGAATTGGGGATGTTTGGCTGTGTGCTTTGGGTTGATGGTCTAGGACAAGGGGCCAGCAATGCCTCTAAGTCACACAGGAGTCCAAAAGTTTCTTGTCTGCTTTTATCAATCCCTAGGGTTTGAAGCAAGACCCGTCATCTTTGATTCTTGGTGAAACAAATTTATATGTAGAACTGATACAGGGTAAAATTCAATTTATTTTTTCTCTAAACAAAGAGGCTCACTTTCTATTTGGTCAGCTGTAGATCAAATGTTATTAAAGTGCAGGGGTCACATACCAAATTTCATTTGCTTCCACAGAAGATCCACACATAGAGAACTATACTTAACTAGTAAAAACACTGTAACAAGCAAATTTAAATGACTTGCTATATTTCAGTACACAAAGGAAGAGTGTTTTGATGGTAAATACTTTAGAAATTTGTCCTAAAGAACTAACTGCAGTGTTGTGAAAAATTTATACTGAAGTAAATATAAAAACCCAAACTCAAATATTGGCCTTTGCATTTGTAAAGTCAAATTTTCTACTGACGTGGAAAATGCAGAAGAAAATTAAAATTGTCCATAATCAAACCATTCAGAAATTTTCATTTTTCGTTAACATTTTTATGTATTTCCTTCCATTCTTTTTTCTCTGCTCCCTTTTTAAAATATTTGCCATGACATAACCATTTAACTTATACCTTATTTTTCAATCAAAGTATCATTATAACCTAAATACTCCATATCATCAAAAAATCTTTGTAAGGGATGCCTGGGTGGCTCAGTTGGTTAAGTGTCTGCCTTCAGCTCAGGTCATGATCCTGAGTCCCACATCAGCCTCCTGGCTCAGCGGGGAGCCTGCTTTTCCCTCTGCCTGCCGCTCCCCCTGCTTGTGTACGCGCACGTGCTCTGTCTGATGAATATTTTTTAAAAATCTTTGTAAATTTTAATAATTCCATAATATTACACATATACATAATTTATTTAACCATGATCAGTTAGGATACTTTTGTTTACTTATTATATAAATGTTTTGTGCATTCTAATTTATCAAAATTTCTGATTATTCCCTCAATATAGAGTCAGAAGTGTATAACATTTACCATTCTTGATATTCTAGCATCATGGTTAATAGCACTGATTTTAAAGTTAGCCACACCATGGACTGAGTCCTGAATCCATCAAAGTGATAAGATTTATATTCTTGGACATATTTAACTTCTCTGACACTCTTTCCTCACTTGTGAAGCAGGAATACTATCTCATAAGGAGCTATCCTAGGAGGATTAAACAATATATATGCATAAAGCACAGTGGCTAAAAGCATAAATCTACCTGCTCTGAATCCTGATTCCAGCAAGGACTAATTGTGTGATCATGGCTTAATGTCTCTATGTTTTAGTTTCCTCATCTCTAGAATGGAAAAAATATTAGTGCCTATTTCACTGGAGTAATTGCAAGACAAAAATGAATTAATACACATAAAACAATACACAGCCTGGCAGATGGGGAGCACTTAATAATAGTACTGTTGCTGTTGTTAGTTTTCTAGTCCTGGCAACTGATAAGCCTTCTATTACTATAATAATTATTTATTATTATAAATTCCTTTCTAGAAAGATTGTACAGATTTCCTTACAGCCAATATTAAAATACATATATACTTCATCTACTCCATAGAACAACAAAACAAAAAATTAACAATTCTGGGGGTCATATAATTTACCTTGTCAGTTATGCCTAGGAAATATGGTCCCTTGGAGAGACGGAACATCAGAGAGTTTGTCCTATCCAACCCAACCATTTTACTGTATTTGATCATCCTTATTGAAGAAAGATAAAACACTGTTTTTATTTGTTCTAATTCAAACCCAGCAAGTTGTACCTTTTAAAAAAAACCATTGACCTCTTTTCTCAAGTTTATTCTTCTCACCTCATTGGGCAGAATACCACCTATACAGCTCCTATGGATGTCCAGGTCACTAGGATCAATCACTGAACAGGAATTAATTGCTTACTACTGTGTACAGTCTTGTAAGGGGAATAAAATAAAATATTCTTTATGGACCTACGTCAGAGTATTTTTGAAACATTAGCTGATGTTCCCTCTCCCCAATATTTTCCTTCTCCTTTACCTTCTCTTCTCACCCACTCTTCAGTCAGCCATGCAAGCAGCTGCAAGATATGTATCATTTCCTCAGAGGAGTGATCTAAGAACAGAAAGAAAAAAATATGGTCCTTTCCTGGTTTCCGTGTTTCTACAAGCAAGGCCTTCACAACATATATCACAGATTTCAGAGAAAACATGATGAAAAAGGCCAAGGCTTCCTCCCACCTGCCAGGTCAGAGAGGCCAAAGCTGTGAGGCTACAACAGAGACTGAAGTAATTTTGCTGCCAATCCAAGGTACTTTCTCCTTCACTCTTTTCTAAACTCAGTATGCCTCCCAGGATCTGCTGACAATATTTGATGTATGGGAATGGATGGATGGATGGATGGATGAAGTGGAGGAATGACAGGAATAAACATATTTTTTAAAGGATTATAAGAATTGGATCTGAAATCTGTAGATAATTCAATTTCTGCCTAAAGTTTCTATTTTTAAAAAATGTTCAACTTTTATTCTAATAGCGGAATAGATACTAGGAATTTTACAATATTTGGAACTATGTTTAATCAGTCTTAAACGGTTTTTGTTTGGTTTTTTTTTTTAGAAACCTGGAATCCATGCCACTCAAGGGCTTAATTTTATAAACTGTTTCTAACTCTGCCCACCTAAAAAGAGTTCTAAGTCCACACCACCATTTCATTTCCTGTTCTGCAATAATAATTAACATCATGTTATAATTCACCAACATCTCTTACATACATTACCTCATTTATTCCTCACAAAATAGAACTCTGAAGTAAATCTCCATTTTTGGACGTGGAGAAACGGAGAGCCAGGGGGTTCATTCACTTGCTTTAATTTACCAGTCAATAAGTGGTCATACCTAGACCCACACCCAGGCCTTTCCTCAACACCAACTTGCCTCACCATTGTCACCTGAAGTCCTTAAAAAATGAGGACAGTTACCAACTGCAAAGCTGGGAACATGTCTGTGAAGAGGAGGGTACAGTGATGGGTTAACACATTAGAGGATTTTAACCATGGCAAAAAATTAGTTGTCATTTGAGTAAAAAAGAAAATCTTGACTTTTAACTAGGAGGTAAAAGAACATTCTTTGCTCAGCAACTCCATATTCATTACGTATATTTGGGGGATCTTCTATGTAATCTCCCACAATTTACCCTCCTTTGTTAAATTCTCTCCCTGGGGCTAGAATGCTAGAGAGAAATTTTAAGGAAAAATAATTAAGCTTTGTCACAGAACAAGTCCCCCAAAGTAATTTATCATAAAGAAAAACTCTAACCCAACCTTTCTCCTACCTGAAGTACTAATTTAATTTTCCAACAGAACAGCTTTAGGATCGCAAAAGCAGGATGAGAAAAGAGAAGAGGACCCACCTATTTTATCCTCTTCTTCACCCCCTACTAATACAGGTTTGTTTCATACCAAGAAATCTTTTACACTCTGCTGAGCCTGGTTTTAAGTGTTTCAAATAATAAAGCTTAGGCCACACAGAATGGGTGAGTCTGTGTTGCTAATAACTGGTTTGAGTCCTCTTTCTCCCTTCATGGGTAATGAAAGTTGGGGTAATTTTTTGGGATAGGATTGAATGTGAGGTGTTGTAAGGCAGTCACAAATGGCTGGCATTTGGTACTTTTTTTTTCTTTTAAGTTTTTATTTACATTCCATCTAGTTAACATACAGTATAATACTGGTTTCAGCAGCAGAATTCAGCGATTCATCACTTAAATACAACACCCAGTGCTCATCATAAATGCCCTCCTTAATACCCATCATCCATTTAACCCATCCCCCTGCCCAAGTACTTTTTAAATTCAAGTATTTATGAACCGCAAATGGTTTGTCCTTTCCACTCCTTCCACTCCTTCCTCTCCTCTCTAGTCACACTGACATGGCAACCATGTTCACCCAAAACAGTGGACAGATGAAAATGTTCATTTGAGAGATTGCATTGACATCGCTCTGGGAAAAAAATTTTGGAAAGTTACTGATACATTATGCCAGGCATTTTGATGCCTATGCCACAAAGCAGAAACGCATATTCTCAAATATATGGAATCAGTTTCAAAGGCTTATTTATCTGATATCTGGTAGTTAAAGGAGAATCGCAATTGAACCCACACTCTGGACAGGTCAGGCTGGTACTCCTGCATTCCCACAGCAACCTCATGATGTGTGGATTTTGACATTTCTATTTTGAAGCAGTCACATTAATGCAGCCTCATTGGCACACTCTATCAAAATCTAAATTCACTGTTTTGTATTACCAAGTACTTCTTGTGACCCATTTCTCCAACTCTAACCCAATGCTTAAGCCTTCACCTGATCACAAGGCATTTTTCACTAACTTATCCATACGTTCATTGTTTATGTTTGTGCAAATTCTTGTATTTATTTTATTCTTGGAAGAAGTTGTAATTGTTTTCATTTTAATCTTTCAAAAGCATTTTAGTCCCTAAAGGTTATGTCATTATCCCCCAAACAATCACAATAAAGGAGTTTTATGTTAACCATGGAGTGCATACTTTATTGATTCATGAGAGGAATGTTCTAGATTTTTTGCGCACTTTAGAGAATAAGAGGACATATTTTGGAAGCCTACTAAAAATGCTGAAAAAGCTATCAGAAAAAAAATCCTTAAAGATATCAATTCCTATTAATAAATAAAAATGAATATATATATAAAAAGATCTCAATAAATTGGATTTTATTTTAACAAAAATTATTATTAGAATGTTATACCACCCCTTATAACTTATGTTCAAAGCGTTTGCATTAGCTTCCATGCATTTTTGAAGGTAGCATGTTAGATACTGTCATAAAATATCTATGCTACTATATTTTCTTTTTCTCCTAGTGAATTTCCAGTTAAAAGATCCTATAGTAACTTATACTTTAGATACCTTATTATGTAACTTTATTAATATTTCAATAATATTTCCACATTTCATTTACATATTTTAAAATATCCTATATTTCTATACTTTTTTCTTTTTTAATTTCTTTTTTAATTTAAATTCAATTAATTAACATATAATGTATTATTTGTTTCAGGGGTACAGGTCTGTGGTTCATCAGTCTTATATAATACCCCGTGCTCATTACAACACATACCCTCCCCAGTGTCCATCACCAAGTTACCCCATCCTCCCACCCCTCTCCCCTCCAGCAACTCTCATTTGTTTCCTAAGATTAAGAGTCTCCTGTGGTATATTTCTATACTTTTAAGGTTTTACATTTATGCCAAGTTGAGAATTACCCACTGAATATCAACTATAAGACTATATAAATGTCATTGCTACTGTTACTAAAATGTGATTTTTCCCACACAATTTCATTTATAATAATACAAATTAACACATTCCTTTACATATTTATAAATATCTTAATGACTTTTAAATTGAGAGGTATTTCTAAAAGCACTGGGGATAAAAGATAAATGCATAAACAGGTAAGAAAATCATTAGAATTCTTGTATCATCCTTGTTACTTAAATGTCTGGTTTAAGCATTTCTATACCTGACACACTAATTTAGCTACAATGCAGCAAAACCAGCATTGTGGTAATAGAATATTGATTATACAGTGTTCAAAGACAAAGAACTTACGTTGTACTTTTTATACATGCATGATATTGCAGCAGAATATCCACGTCAATAATTTTCACAAAATGAACCCCACTACCACTATGCTCAATGGTGATTTAATTATGAAATAGTCAATCTTTTGATTAAACATTTTGTCTTACATTAGCCTAAAATACCAGTAACCATGCTGATCTTAGAAGACTTTAGTGTAAAAGCACAGTGAAAATACACTTACCATGTTCATTTTAGTACATTATTTTCCTATTTTATTATTGAGATTTGTATTCTCCTTATGAACACTTGAGAAAACTTTCTCACGGAGATTCTAGTCTTGCAGGGATTAGATATATTCCATTCCCCAGCGTGCGTGTGCACACGCACACACACACACACACAAAGAGTGGTTTTTATCAAGGTGCCAAAATTAATTTAAAAAAAAATTCTTCCTATAGGGCCATTCTTATGGATACAATGCTAATGCCTTTTTTATAAATAATTTAGTCATGAAGAAAACAATGAAAAGATGTCATTTTAGTTATTTGGAAAATCAAACATAAGACCTAATGAGAATTGTAAATAGAAACCAGAAGGTAATCTTGGCATTAAGATCAACAAGTCTTTATTAAAATGTTGTTTTGAGAGAAATAAACAGTGAGGAATGAGGAACAGGAAATAGTATTTTACAAATTTGAGAGTTGAAAAGGTCATTAGAATTTATCTAAATCAAATGCCACCCAATATGAGCCTCCTTTCCAGCATCCATGACAGATATTCATTCAAAATCTGCCTGAATCTCTCTAGGGCAGTTATTTTGTGAAAATGTCATTTCCTACATTGAGACAAAATCTACTTCTTTGTCTTAAACTGGTCTACTATACTACTGGTGAGAGTCTAAAAGGGTACAACTTTTCTGAAGTTTATTTTGGTAAAACAAACCACAAAATTCTAAAATGTATCTATTCCTTGGCTTTATCCTGAGTACATAATCACTGATTATGTACTCAGGATATACCATATATAAATTGCATATATACCATATATAAACATATATACCATATATAAATTGCATATACATATAAGAAATTTCTTAGAAGGAATTTCTTAGATTTCTTAGAAAAGTGAAAATTTGGAAACAAACTAATGTTTAAGAATGGTGCGTTATTAAAGTAAATTAGGATTAATCCATACACTAGGATGCCATGCAATAACCACAAATCAGGTTGTAGATAAATGTAGTCACAGTATGTTTTAATGAAATAATGTATATAAAGTGCTCAGTAGAAGTTTCTGACACAGAGGAGACAATAATCATACATTATTAATTTTCAAAGTAGGCAATAAAGAAATGTATTCAGCATACATGTATAAACATACATGTACATGTATGTATATATATTATGGAAGCCCCAAGTTCGACTGCCCATTGCTCCAAAGGCGAAGACAAGAGGCAAGTTTTGATTGGAAAGGAATATGAACTTTACTTAGGAGGCTGGCCACCCGGGGAGAAGGTAGACTCTTGTACAAAGGCCAGCTCTGAGGTTTCTGCATGGCCCAGGGGTTTTTAAAGGGGCTTAGGGCAGTTAATCAGTAAAGGGAGTGCAGTGGTCCATAACATTCCTTGATTACGTGCAGACTCAACGGTGCCAGCTACAGTCCTTATCTCAGTGCTAGGCGGTTGTGCAAAGGGGTCTGGTTCCTTAGTGTCCAGGGCTTGAGCAAGGGGGTCTGGTTCCTTAATGCTTGGGAGTTGTGCTCTATTCTTTCTAGGAAAGAATGCATGATCTATAGATATACAAAGAAAGGTGAGTCAATCAATCATGCGGGCTAAGGGAGGTTGCTGAAGTTTAAAGACTACTAGGTTATCCAGAAGGCCCAGGCAGCTTCACATATATGTGTGAACAATTAGAAGAAAAACATGACAAAAATTTAATAAAAGTCGTGTTCAAATGGTGAGATTAGAAGAGATTATAGCTTTTGTTTCTCTTCCTGTTTTCCTGTTTGCCAAGTTTTTTGCATTGCATATGCATTCCTCTTGCAATCTAAAAACTAAATGTTATTCTAAATACATTTATTTCAGATATTTAATGAATATCTACTGGATGCTAGATAACAATGAATAAGGCTTATAATTCATTATTTCATTACATAAGCATACTAGATATGGATTATGAATATATGCATATATTGTGTATATACATAATATACATTTATATATATATATATGAAAACATAAACAGGAAGAATATATACCAATTTCATGACAGTAGAAACTTCTGGAAAAGAAGAAAAGGCAGAAGAAGTCTGTGGAAAATTAAATTTAAATTGCACCTATAAAGTTTCATTTTTAAAAAAGGCAAGTATCTAAATCAAGTGATAGATTGCTATTATTTTTCAAATATGGGTGGTAAGTGTGATCATCCTGGGTTCCTTATTTTTTAAAGATTAACAATATAACAAAATACTCAATTCAATGATTTTTAAGAAATTCACGAAGTTGTGCAACTATCTCCATTATCTAATTTTACAACATTTTCATTACTCCAGTAAGATCCCACATGTCCTTTCACCATTAATCCCTGTAATCACCTTTAGTCCCAAGCAATCACTAATCTACTGCTGTCTCTACGGGTTTGCCTAATTGCAGTATTTTCTTACAACTGAAGCAAATTGTGGTATATGCTTAAAAAGAAAATTATTAATTCAGTCAACAACAATGAATCTCACAGACAAAATATTGAATATAAGTAGCCAAATAAACAAAAGGTATATACTACATGATTCCATTTATGGAAGTTCAAAAACAGCACCCCCCATTCCTTGATGATAAAGATCAGAATAATGGTCACCATTGAGAGGGATACTGACTTGGAGGGAGAAGGAGGGAGACTTCTGAAGTGCTGGAAATATTCTAAATATTGATCTGGGCCGTAGCTATCTGGATACATACATATGTGAAAATTAATGAACCAATTCATTCAATTTTTTAATTTTATGCTTCAATAAAAATTTTTAAGGAGGATAATGTCACAGCCCTTCCAATTCTTCTGCCGCAAACCCTTTCTTACCTCATCATTCTTCCCCTCCCCTTCCATTTCTGTTTCTAACACGTTATTGCCAAGTTGAACACAAAGCTTCTGAGAAATGTAACTGAAACCATTCAGTTATTTGGTTAAAAGATGTGGGAAAAGACAAAGCAGATGTCATAAAGTCATCTTTTCTATTCTCTATTAGTCTACACTTGTGAATTGATGTGCTAGGA
This sequence comes from Callorhinus ursinus, assembly GCF_003265705.2. Lineage (NCBI taxonomy): Eukaryota > Metazoa > Chordata > Mammalia > Carnivora > Otariidae > Callorhinus > Callorhinus ursinus. Next base: position 37,664,796 of record NW_027397068.1, on the reverse strand, counting down.
TAATGTACACCCTATAAGAAGAAAAGTGTTTATGAGGATAGTGAAGCAACAACGAAGCAGTGAAAAAGAGAATAAAATACCAACGTTAGCTGGAAACAGCCGTACAGCCAGCACCACAGCGAAATTGCTATTTTTTTTTTAAAGAAAGAAAGAGACAGGGAGAGGGGGAGAGGAAAGGAGGGAGGGATTTGCCATCCATGCTGTTCAATTACTTGAATTTTTACATGCCTTTTTTAAAGTTAGAAATATATCATGTAAAAAAGATAACAAGATTGAAGAATTTTCCTTTTGAAAGCCACCGTTAACACCTTAAAGTAGTAGTACATGCTACTTAGATGTTAAAAGACTAGTGCTTGAATATTACAAAGTATCTGGTATTCAAAAATCACCAAGGTAATAAGGCTTAACACTCTGGTTTCTGTGCCCTATGTAGTAAGTCAATCAGGGTAACCCAGAACTACAAACCCACCTCTAAATAAATTACTTAAACAGAGGGCAATGACACCAACTATTACATGGCCATATTCTCTAGGGAATTCCAGACATTTGGAATCACTGAATCAATCTCTATCACAACAACTGTGCTTGACAGTGTGCATCTTAAACAGCTGTTCATTTGAAGAGACTATGAGGAAGAACTGTCTAGTGACTTCCTAACATCACTTCAATATCATTCTTTCATCATGCAGCCATTTTCAAAAAAGATTTATGCAATTAGTCAGTAGCAAATCTGAAAATAATTCTCAGGTCCTTTTATTAGAAAATCATAGTGTTGTCTCATTGTTTCAAAGCCATGTTCTTTCTCATGTTATACCCTGTTTCTAGATTAAAACCAAACTATAAAATCCAGCCATCAACATCTATTCAACAATAGTAATCTTCAGCAGTTGAAAGGCTAGGACTTTACTGTGATATTAATCAACAATCTTTTAGTTGCAAGTGACAAAAATTAAGGACAATTCAACATAGCTTTAAAAAAAGGGGGAGGCGCTAATAATATATTAGGTAAGCATCTAAGAGTTGAAGGTTTAGTACTGATTTCACTCCTCCACTCATCTCTTTCTCTGCTTCTTTGCATGTTGACTTCATTTTTTTACAGAAAAAGCAAAGAACATGACTTCAATAAGTACCAACTTATATTTTCAATAGAGTTTATGAACCAAAAAAAAATGGGACCCTTCCCCTGCCCCACCCCGATGCAAGGGCTCAGAGATCAAATCATAGGGAAAACTTAACCTACTTTTTGATCACATGACTATCATTGGTCAAATGATAGGGGGGAGGAACATGTGATCTAAGGGGGAGGAACCAAGGGGGAGGAACATGTGATCTAACTGGCCATTCTGTCATAAACCTGCCCCCGAGGGAGTGCCTCGGGACACAGAGCTCCCATAGGACTACAAAGAGTTAAGGAGAGGATATTTTCCAAAAGAAAATTGGTGTGCTGGTACTGAGGAAGGAAGAAATGGTGAGCAAGCCAAAACAACAGATGTCTACTATTGTCATCACACTTATGAGCTAATTCTTTCCATGTACCCAGCAGAGATTTTCTGGCAAAGAGAATGTGTGTCTCTGATCTTCTCCAGTATAACAATGCAAAATAGTACTGTTGTGGGCCTTCAAGAACCCTGAAAGTCATCTGAGAGATTCAAATGTAGGAGGGAAAATTTACATTTGTTGCTTCATAAATTTGATAATAAAAAAATTATAAAAATTTCCTTAGGAAAAAGTTATGCCTCTGTCCACCATAAATACATTTTGGCAACTGAACTGACCTACCCTTTTAAATGAATATTTTGACTTGACTACACCAAAATGATAACCAAACATGCAAAACACTCTAATTTATTTTGTTTAAACAATGTGTTAAGTCAAACTGACGCCTCTAAGCCTTATCCCCATCTGTCGCCTTTGCTACACCTGATGAAGCTGGGCACTGGGTGAAGCTGAAGGATGGCTGACAGTGTCTGTTCTGTACAATATACAATGGTCAAAAACGTAAGAAACAAAAACCCTAGAAGGAAATTCAGGTAAATACTTTATAAGTGTAAACGTGGGATGTCAAAAAAATTTTAAAGCAAAATGTCAAGGCCATAAACAATAAAGGAATGATGGATAGATTTGACTACCACAGTAAACATAATTAGCAACAAAGTTACAAGAAAATGGAAAAACAGCAAAAATATTTGGAGCATATATAATAGAGTAATATCTCTAATATAAGAGCTTTTAAAAATCAATAATAAGAAGACAAACATAGCAATAGAAAAATGGTCAAGGAACACACATATGAGGAGTTCCAAAAGAACTAAATGAAAATATATAGTCCACTGACATAGGAAAAGATGTTCAAATTTATTATTAATCAAAGAAATAAAAATTAAGAAAACTTGATCTTACTTATATTGGCAAATATTAAAGCACTTAATAATATCCACTGCTATTAGATGTTTAAATTGGCACAGCCCTTCAGGAAAGCCATTTGGCATTACATATGATTTTCAATTTTAGGTGTACATTCCCATTGACCCAACATTCCTGCTTCTGAAACTTACACCAAGAGAGAAAAAAAACAGAACCACATGAAAAGATTGTTCGTGTGTGTGTGGTGCAATTTGAATGTATACGTCTGAGTATATACTGTATAAAAGAATTTGGGGATTGTACCATATACATCAATCAGAAACTATAACTCCTCAAATGCTAATAAGAAGGAATTTGTTAAATAAGCTAAAAACCATTCTCTAAAATGGGGTGCATGGGTGGCTCAGTCGTTAAGCATCTGCCTTTGGCTCAGGTCATGATCCCAGGGTCCTGGGATCGAGCCCCACATCAGGCTCCCTGCTCAGCAGAGGGCCTGCTTCTCCCTCTCCCTCACTTGTGTTCCCTTTCTCACTGTGTCTCTCTCTGTCAAATAAACAAACTTTAAAAAATCAAAAAAAATAAAATAAAAAATAAAAATCATTCTCTAAAATGAAATCCCTAGAAATTTTAAGAAAGTGTTGGTCTCAAAAAAAAAAAAAAAAAAGTGTTAGTCTCTATGTGGAGAATTAAAAAGATGCCCATGTGCTTTAGGTAGTGTTAGTCTTTTCTCTGCCAAACTCAACTATTTTTTAAATATACACAGGACTGAAATCAACATTCAGAACACATATTTGCATGCATGTTTCTCACTCCTCTTTGGAGGAGATTCTTAATTTTTTGTCAAAACTCTTAGCCAGGGGAGCACATCTCTCACCACCAGCAAAGTCATTGTCCATGGACAACCAGGTCATTGCTATTCTCTAAACAAAATGTTACAAAATAGCAAGAATGTATATAATTTTCCTGGACAGAGGACAAGAGACATTAGAATTTTGCAGAATATTTTAGGCTTTTGAATCCCTCGTAATTGTAATGTGTACAAATTACGTCATAAAAGAGCAAAGCCCAAGTTCTAGAAACAGATGAATTGGTTTATCAATCAAACCCTTCCAGAGTAAAGAAAAATGATCACATGATGTATGACCAGGAAGTTCCACAATACACAATTCCGGGGTTTCTAAAGGTCTCTTGGCACATGGGGCCCTTTTTGATGGGGGTGGGAAGAATCTAGATCCCAAACAATATGAATGATATGTTCTCATTATTATTTTTTCAGCATACATACATGAAATGTTTTAACAATGATTATATCTGAGTGGTAGGATTACAGTTGATTTGTATTTTCTCTATGACTCATAATATAGTTTGACTCTTTTAAAATAACACCATTCTTAAGTGTTTTGTTTTGTTTTTCCAACTTTCATTGGCAGGGGGAAAGGAAATCACTTTATTGGTTAATTTGTAGAACTTGTCAAAATTAAACCTGTCAAAATAACTACAGCTAAAAGTCTATCAGTATTTTATGTATTTCTAAAGACAATCCTGTTCATTTTTGCATCCATTGCCTCATGTCCACTAGCACAGAATTTCCTAAACTATTCCATCACATTGTTACTACATGAAAAAAACAATATATATTGGCAACTCTAGGATAAGCAAAATTAGGCAGGTTTTATTGCTTCAGAACTTCTCAGAATATTAAATATGTTAACATAACATGTAATACTTCCCAAACTTATTTAGCTACAGATTTTTTTAAGGAAGCTTCTCACCATATTAATGCTCCAAAGAACAGAATGAAGCAAGTATTGTGGCCTACCCTGGTCTCCCTAAACTCACACTCTATTTGCAAGTGGATCTCACCTGTAGTACAGTTCACCTCCACCCCTGTAGGTATGATGTACTTCATTTTACCAGCCAGTCCTCCTCATTAAACCAAGATTCATCAACCATTTTCATTGTATGGCTAAAGATGGAACTTTTTTTTCAGTTATCATTTTACTATATTTGTCCTCAGCTCTTGACAGGTTGGACCTCTACATCTTCTTCCTTAGTTTTTCTCTGTTGGCTTAGAAATTCCCATTCAGTTTCCTTTGCAGAGGCTGTTGCACTGTCAATTTCCTCTGTGCATTTTGCTTCTTGAATGTTGACCTTTCCCTGGAGATTCTGTCTGGCAAGCATCATTCTGACTCCAGACACTCCCTAGGTGATCTCACTCTCACCTATTATTTCAACATGTAGCTCTAATAAGCTCATGAATCATAAATCATAAGGACTCTTCAGCCCAGATCTCTCTTCTAGGTTTAATGTTTATACACACACACACACACACACACACGTGTGTGTGTGTGTGTGTGTGTGTGTGTGTGTGTGTGTGTGTGTATCCTCCTTAATATCTCTCCTTGGAAGCCCTACAGACACATCAGACTGAGTATATCCCAAACTGAAAAGTACTCTTCCCCTCCTATATGGCATCATTCCCTACATCAGCAAGTGATGTCACTCATCCATCCAGTTTCCAGCATCTTCATCTCGTTCTCTCCCTCATACACCAAGCCCTGTAAATAATCAATTTCTGTTGATTCAGCTTCCTAAAAATCTCCCCAAAGATTGATTTCTCCACATCCTGATGGCCATTATCTTAGTTCTCAACACCTTCATTTGTCACCCAAGTTACTGTGGGTCTTCCAATGAATAATTTCCCTTAAGTCTTGTCTCTTCCAAGCCATTGTCCTAGTTGCAATATGGTGATCACAATAAAACTCAAATTGGATCATTTCATCTCACCTTGAAGGGTAACTGTTGTCCCAAAGAAAAAGAAAAACTTGCATTGCATATATCAATCCATGAGCTGACTCTTGCTCACCTCTCTAGCTTCACCTGTCACCAACTCAAAATATATCCTCCAGCCAGTTGTACTGAATAACGTGAAATTCCTTAAATGATACCAGAACTTTTTCCTCTTCCTTTCTTCCTTCCCCAGACTCATCTGGTCCTAATCCTTACTCAGCATTCAGGATTCAAAATGTATGTCACCACCATAGGAAACCTTCTGATTTGCCAATAATGGGTTAGGTGTCCTTTACATATTCTGTAGTACTCTATTCTTTCCCCTATTAGGACACACATCACACTGATGACTTGTTCCTTGATAACTTGACTGGAGTAGCCTTAAAGGCAGGACCTATGAATTATGCATCATGTCATGCTCAAGAATAGCCCAGGATCTGACACATAGGAGACCACTCATATTTAAGGTCTTCATTTGTATAATGGGGACAGTATCCTACTAACTTTACAGAATTATCAGAGGATCAAATATAGCTTTGTCAAATAAAATGCAGGATAGTCAGTTAAATTTGAATTCCAGATACACAAAGAATACTTTTTAGTGTAAGTATGTCTCATGCAATATTTGGAACATACTTATATTAAAAACTTATTTTGTATCTATAGGAATTCAAACACAGGTGGGTTTTTGTTTGTTTGTTAGCAACCCTAATCAAATAAAATTTTATATGTATGAAAGTGCTTTACAAACCATAAAAGTTCTTACAAAAATATAAGCAAATATACGCTCTGTTCCTTTAAAAGTCCATTACAGCTTTAAAATGAATGAGAGACGTTTCCTTGTCAAGCTTCTGTGATTTTCATTCATTACTGACAAATCTTGCTCTGTGAATTTATTCACTCTCCCTAAATTAAACAAAAGTCTTTTTGAAAACAAAAGTACATTTCTTGGGGAAATATGTTTAATTTCAGGCAACCAGGTACCAAGATGCATACCAACCACCTAAAATGATCATCGTAACAGAGGACGAATAAAAGCAAAAGAGAAGAAAGTGGGAAGGAGAGAAAAAAAGAGACATAATACTGTTTGAAATCAAATAATTTCAAAAGAGAAAACCCTGGGGCTGACTCTTTTTTTAACACTATTTCTACAGTTACTACCATAAGTTTGAAACCTACTGATCTACAATTCTGTACACTGATTAATCTAAACAAATTAGGGAAACATAGTTTTCTAATAACCCACTTGATTTAAGATGTAAGAAGCATCAATATTAACTAGAGAAATCCTTAGCCTGGAAAGAGCTAGGATGCCTACTTCTTCAACTAACTCTGGTGTCTCATAAGCCTGGGCATCTGTTTTCCCATCTTTATTGTATTTTTTCAATTTAATTTTATTTATTCTATTTTTTGAGAGAGAAGGGGCGGGCAGAGGGAGAGGGACAGAGGGAATTCCACAGAGCTTGACACAGGGCTCAATCTCAGAACTCTGAGATTATGACCCGAACCAAAATCAAGAGTCAGATGCTCAACCCACTGAGCCATCCAGGCGCTCAGACTTTCCCATTTTTAAAAAAGGTGGTAGATTCAGGTGATTTCTAAATTTCACATCGCTCTAAATCCTCTGAAATTTTTTGATTCACTGATATCATCATGCTATAGGCATCAGTAGAAATAAAATGTAAAATACATCTTATTTGTGTATTACGTTATCAGATGAGACCTTATCAAATGTAACTCACAACTCTCTTTCTCATCTGTTATAATTATACAAGTCTAGTCCATCCATAGATAGCAAGTAAGGCTAACAAAGTTTCAGTGGTGGAAGAATCATTATGCTTAAAATTTCAATGAAATTATGGGAGAGCCACATTGGCAATGTTCAGATAGAAGAAAAGCCACAGAAGCATCATCTCTCCTCCCCCTTCTCCTCTTCATTCCTCCAGAAAGAGAGAGAAGGGACTAATTTGGAACTGAGCTTAAATGTCACAAGTGCTAGGACATCAGGAACAAGGACAATTATCAGAATCCCTGGCCTGGAAGAGTTTCAAGAAATCATCCCAGACAGACACAAATCACGCTTAATAAACTGATTTCCTTGCAAGTAGCAAAGTTAAAGGACAGATGTTCCTGTTCTGCATACACCAATACCACAGAGGAGGCTCCCTAAAACATAACTGACCTTAAGTATGTGAGCGACATAAACAGTTTGCTCTGCTCATGCGCCTATGTCCTTTTGCTTTCACCCACTGAATCCTCCCAAGATCTCAGAATCCTGGGCTGGGGGTGAGTAAAGTGGGGACAGCTTCTAGGACCCATGCGGTGAGGCCAGGAAAGGAGACAGAGTTAGCCATTAAAGAAGGGGGCAGGCTTTTGAAGAGGACATTTATTATTCCCTTGCTTCTGATGAGCACTGCACCCTCCCTCTTGGAAAGTATGGCCCTTCTCCCTGACTTGTGCACAGGAATGCTCTAACAAGGAACTGCCATCTTCTTAAATGGTCCCGTGCATGGCCATAGCCATTGTCTAGGTGACAAATGATCCAAGATGGCTGGTCATCAGACTCCTTCATGATTTTCTAAATTAGAAGGAAAAGAATAGAGTCTTTGACTCTCTGATGGGGAAGCAAGGACAACGTCAGGCAAAAAGGCCACATTGAAGGCCACATGGAAGAAGTGCAGCTGCAGAAGAAAAGAACACAGCCAACAGGCACACAGAAGTGCATACCAGGGGCAGCTGGACAGAGTCCTGCTCTGTTCCAGGCCAGGTCCCACTTGTACTCCTGCCCTTGCCTGCTTTGCTCAATCTGGGAGCCAGTAACTCCCCTGCGTCCCTTTCCCTGGGTTTTTCACATCAAGTCTCTGTCTGGAACCCTGAATTATAACAAGAAAGACTGAGGGAACAACATTTGCAAAGGCAGAGACAGCTGCATAACTGACAAAATGTCTAATAAGGGTCCCAATCTCTGCCTTTCTCTAAAATACTGGGAAAATATGCCACATTATAATAATCCAGGCAGAGTGTGCTTTTCTCTAATGATTTATGGCATCATTAATTTGGGAGAGGTCTTTATATGAGCAGAATAGAAAAGTTTACATTATAGCAGAGAAACTTGGATAGGTACAGTAATGTATTTGGTATTGATTATACTCTCATGGATATTTGATCAGGCATTTATAAGTTGGCTCTTCAACAGTTCAGAAGGGCAGGGCTTAAATTTTACTGCCCAGTAGACAGAATTACAAACTATCCAGAGGCCATTTGACAGAGCAGGCTTCCACAGACTGTGTTCCAAGAAGGGGTAAACATGTTCACACAAGCTCAGAAAACACTGCCTAATGAAGTCTCCCTCTCGGAGATTCACAATGCATATAAACACATAAGAATAGTATCAGTAAATAAATCTGCATAATTTTGTATAACAGTTAAACAAACTTATTTGCACAAAGATTTGTTTTATTCTTCCCATACTTAACAAACCCCAAAGCAGTTCGCTCTTAAAACCAGTTTGCATTGAATACCAGTAAGAGAAGCAATGCGCTAGACCCGCACCAAAGATTTTAGGGATTTTCACCCATCCTCTTGTCACAGAGACTCAATGCCAAACTAAATCATGTGTTTTAGTACCATAAAAGCATAGGCAGATTTTAAAGAGGTTCAGGCAAATTCTTTTCTAGTCAAGTACATTTTTGTTTGTATGCTAATGGTATTGTAACTTACTATAAGAGATCAATTAGAAATTTTATCTCCAATTCTTACCAGACCCTTTAAGCCCAAATGGGGGGGCAGATGGAGTACATGAGCTGTGGAGGTGTTAGTTTCACCCCTGGAAAAGAAGTGGGAAATGATACAACTTATACAGGGAAGTGCCAACTAGCTCCATCTGACAAGAGAGAACAAGGTGTGAAATCACACAGGGCAGGGCAGGGAGGATGAGGGTCCCCAGTTTGGTAGTAAAGGGCATGAATACAAAAGATCAGAGGAGTGCTGCCTGGCCTGGCATAGGAGGGGTGAGGCAGAACTGTGGATGCTAATGGAATTTCTGGCTGGACCTCCAGCCCTGTGAAGGACGCAGACCAAAAGAGCAACTTCTCATTCCAGTCAGAACCAGAAATTCTGTCAGAGGAGAATCAGACAAAGGAGAAATTCCCCGGTTCTTGCTGGGCCAGCTCCTTTTTCTGATGCCCTCCCACTGTAATATGATTCCTGAGCACCAAGGGCATTTAAATCAGCACAAGGTGACAGAAACAAGTGCACACAAGAAACCTTCTCATTCACAGATAAGCACATCTACCCAAGTGTGGAGAATCATTGAGAACCATTCGAAACCAAACGAACTGTACAATACACACCAGACAATAGCTAGCAGAGATAAAAATTGTAAAGCTGTCCTGCCTCACCTAGGCAGAATAAATACCATATTAAATTCACTGGAAGGCACTTAAGATGCCTTTAAATGACAAGTTTTTGATGATGTGGAGGATGAAAGATTAATTTTCCCCTGAAAAAGGATTTGTCACGTAATAGCCAGTAGTACTAATCATTAGAAATAATTACAAATGGTACATAAATAGATTCAAACAACCATATAAATAAGGACTTAAAAAATTCATGAGCTGCCATCCCTTACTAAACTGTACATAATTTGGCAATATTTTAATAACTTGACAGTATTATAATAAAATCAGGGTTTCTAGAATAAATCATTTCCATTTTTCGCGACTGAAAACATAACCCAAAGCTTTTCATTAATCCCACTCAGCGATATTTAAAAGGAAACACTGTATTCAACCATATCCAGAATGTAATAGAATAATTCTAGGATAAACTTTAGAGATATTTTCTTTATTTTTTTCTAAATAAATCTTATGAACATGTCTGGTAAATAATTCTCTTTTCTTAACAAAATTATATTGCCGTCCTTGGTTATTTCATGCTAGCCTCAAACTTGCATACATACTATCAAGTTTCATCTCCTTCAGCATTCTCTTGAATTCCTCAGGACTGAATGACTAAAGTAAAAATGTATTGTCTTGTTAATGCTTTCTTACAAAGTAAATATATGTGTATCTTTTGCTGGAAGTTCAGTTGCTTTTGATCTGCCATTATTAAAAAGTTATCAGAATAATAAATGTTTATAAAATAATTTCACTTATTTTGCTACTAATGCAGATATACAAATAATCTGTTCTTTACCAGTTCCCAGTAAGATAAAACATATAATGGCATTAAATAGTAATTTGGATATTTTACTGACTTTTTATTTTGGCAATGTTTCATGCCTCATTTGCCTGAAAACTCATTAGATTAGCGCAACACCATGTTTTAATGCAGTAAGTTCAGACTTATTTTTCCAAGTAGGTTGAGCCCTGCTTATTTTCTGTGCTTTCATGCTTAAGTTAATAAATTGCAAAGTTTCCCTCTTCTGTTTGCTCTGTTTTCCTTTATATACCATTTGTTGGTGGTTCTCTATTTTGAGAGAGAGGGAGGAAGTGAAAAGTAAATTATCCCCTTGGGCTTGTGAAATAAAGTTTGCCTCTCTACAATCTGCAACCTCAATCACTTCTTATATTTTACTGAGCCTTCAATCTGTGACAAGCATATGCACTAAACTAACATATCAATAGGGAAGAACCCAGAAAACAGTGATTGGCAGTGTGCCTTGCAAGGACAGTGGAAATCACACCCTGTCAGTAAGTGTAATCACTGCAGCAAGGAGGGCTTGGAGACTAGTGAGGCAGGTGACTTCATCATGTCCCAGGCCAGACCTCAGAAGACCTCCACATTCCCTTCACACCTACAGGAGAGTGCATTCAATATTGAGATGTATCTTGACCTTCTTCCTGGTCATCCAGCTCCATCCTCCTTTTAGTTAGGTTACACTTGGATGGAACTAAAATGTACACTTTCTTAGGAAGAAATTATTAAATCAGGATAAATCAGTTTCATCCCATAAGTCCTGTTGTCTGACCAATGGTCTCCCTCTTCCGCATCTGAGAGGCCTTTGAGAGTCATCTTAGTTATGAAAGTTTAAGTGAACACACAAATTAGTTATCTCTCCTCCTCCCTCCCTCCCATGCTCTAATCATTTACATAGAAAAGTCAATCATGTATCTTCTTAAATACCTAAACTACTTTCTCTTTTACTTGCCAACTGTCCAAACTTCACACCGTCTCTCTGGCCTTTACCTGCCCCAGCTCTCGCTGGAACTGGAGCTCCCACCATGGCACTCCTAGGGCTCTCACCTCATCCTGACCACAGAAGGAAGCATGGCCTGACCCCCACTCCACCAGTCATCATATTCCACCTCTCCTTCTCCTCTTTACATTACCTGATTTTTTGTGTAGTGTGTTTTAGCCTCCCAATAAAATGGCATGTGATCTCTCTGTCATACTGGTGTACCCAGTAGTGCCCTAGAAAGAGTGCATGCTCAGTGGATCCTTGTTACTTATTTGCTTCATTTTACAGGTACCTCTGAGACAAAAATAGAATGAAGAGTTTTTTTTTCCTTCCCTTCTCTATCTTAAAGTCACATCCATCATCCACACCCGTATTCTTTTTCCAAATTAGATTTTTTTTCTATGGCCATTTTAAGAACCTACTCATTTTACCATAGCTCTAAAAACTGAATTTGGACTGCTGTAACTTGACCAGCTCCTAAGAAAACCTTTAAAAAGCCCTCTCCAATCAAATGTCGCAAGCATTTTTCCCCATAGTGTTGTCTTCACTAAACCTGTAGAAATCTCCAGTCATTTTTATGATATTTTGGTCATTCTTGGTTATCCATTGTCCCCCTACAAGTACCCTACAAGCTGAAAAATTACTACAGAGTAGTAAAAAAATTTACTCAAAAGTTCATCATCAGTTACTACTGTCATGCCCAGACTGCTGCAGTTCAGTGCTCTGTGTTCTTTTAGGTGATGGTCAAGTACAGCCACAAAAGGGGACATGGGACAGGCACAGAAAACAAGGCTTCTCATACCCACAGGTCCTAGAGAGGGGGGTCACCACATACCACAGAGAGTCGCAGGGGAAGCACCACATTTTGGTCAGGTGGCAGAAGACAGGAGCCAGGAGAGTGCTTAGGCCAGTCTTTATCAATGTTTCTGTAGGGAAGGCAAGGCAGAGCAGGATAAACAGCTTAGCACTGGCTGGTTTGAATGATTTCAGGGGGCCCCTACCTATAGAGGTGGTATGCAGTTGCCTAGTACCTGGCTCCAGAATGATTAAGATAAAAGAATATTGCCTCCTGAGGTGTATGAGCCAGAGTGAGACATACGTGCTATGGCTCTGCATTGGTTTCTTACATAGCAATGGCATGCTCCAGCGGCGCCTTTTGCTAGTGCACAAGTAACTGAACCCTGGATTCTTCAGATGGCTTGACTCAAATGACAGCTTACTATCCATGGGGTGTTGGGCAAGTTACTTAATCTCTCTGCAAATCACCTTCGCCCATACAATGAAACAAAACTTGTAGAGTTGTCTTTAGGATTAAATGAGATGATACACACAAAGAACCCAGCCCAACACCTATGTCACATAGACAATAAAGTTTTTCAAAATAAACGAAACATTTTGAAGAGGAAAGAGAATTGATCTGTAAGTTTAAAGGAGTCACTGAGCGAGGAAACAGAGGCAGAAAGTAGCCTCACCAGAGAATTGTTTGGAATCAGGGCATGGCTCTCAAAGAGTTACTTTTGGTCTCAAACAATTTTAGTACCCCAAATGTGCCTTTTATTCCTTAGCTTTTTACAGTTACTTTTTAAAAAACATTTTATTTATTTATTTGCCAGAGAGAGAGAGGGAGAGAGCACAAGCAGGGGGAGTGGCAGGCAGAGGGAGGGGGACAAGCAGGCTCCCCGCTGAGCAAGGAGCTCGATGCGGGGCTCGATCCCAGGGGCTTGATCCCAGAACCCTGGGATCATGACCTGAGCCAAAGGCAGACTCTTAACCAACTGAGCCACCCAGGCGCCCCATTTACAGTTACTTTTTAAAGTGCTTTCCCATGCCTATTTACACATGGGAAAAATGGTAGACAGAGTATATTATTTCTATTTTCTAAATAAGGAAATTAAATCTCAGTGAGGATAGCCTGAATTGTCCCTGTCACTAGTAAATGGCCTTCACAAACCAGAGCTGTCTGAACACCTGTCCCAAGACTCTTTCTACCACACCAATCTGATTTAGAGAAACCACTTTCTTTTCCATTTGAATCATAGGTGTTACAAAACTAAAGAGTTAAAACTATCCATGAAAGGCCAAAGATGATAGTTACAGTACCTAACTGGTAATTCAGGATTTCCTCCACAGACATAACATTTGGGTTAGAAAGCAAGTTTTGCACAGTCAGGAACTCAAATACCTTGAAGATGCAGTCGCGAGAGCCGTTCTGGCTGATACAGAAGCCGGTAGCCACAGGTAGCTATTGAGCCCTGGAAATATTTTGGATATACTGAGTCAAAGTACATTATAAAAATTAATTCCCCCTGCCTCTAATGCTTTTGTGGCCACAGGAATTTTTTAATGCAGCAAGTATTATGTTTCCACTGGGCGGAGCTACAAGATTCACCACGGCCCGAAAGCTGTGCTCCTTCCCCATACCTTTGTGCCCAGTGCTCTTCACCGCTACAGTTAACACTCAAGTTAATATGACTGAGGCATAACTCCTGAAGCCAATTAATCAGCAGTACCTTTGTAAGAAGCAATTGTCTCTCACCATATATCAGTTCAGTAAAGCAGGTTGATATTTTCCCGTACCTACGACAGCTTGACAGTTATTATAGCCCCAGGGAGTAGCATTTGCTCAATATGGGAGAGACCAATGCAGGTCTGTTGCTAAAATAATCTCTTTCCATCTAACACAAGCAATGTAAGATGATGAATGTTCATTTTTTTGCAAACTATCATCATGAGGAAAGTATCTGACAAAATTGAGTATTTTATGGAAAGGTCAAGTACTGTTAACAAAGTTCATTTTACTGGATCTGCACGTCACAGACTTCTTTCCAACTCAAGAACCAATTGCAGGGAGCCCTTTGAAGTTCTGTGGGTACATCTAATAGAAATGACATTTTTACCTGCTAACTTAGCACTGAAATGTTCACAATGTCAAGTGGGAAATTAATAATTACACTACTTTTTACCACTGAATGTCTGTCAAAAAGAAAAAAACCATGTCAAGTAGAAGCAAAGAACAGAGATGGAAGCATTAGTGACACCATCTCACGTCCCGGCATGAAATAGCAAACCGAAGACAAGTTCAATATGTTCCCCCCGAAGTTAAGAGACACATAGTACTAGTGTAATAGGACAAATTAAATTAATCCAATATTCAGCCTGCCTTTGCTATGTATCAAGAAATAAATTCTGTCACATTTAAATGGGAGAGATTTAAGTCAAATAAGGGTAAAAAGCTCAGTTTGGAAATCAAACTTCTATAACAGATTCATCCTTACCCATGTGATACCCATACTCACTGATGAGAATAAGTCAAGTCAAATTTCTGACTAGTTACATCAATAAATCTCAAAACACTGATGGCTTCAGATTATCTATTCATATCTGAGTGCTGTGGCCACTTGGGGTTTGGCTAAAAGGAGAATTAAGCCAGGTGCCAAGTGAAAGTGTTTAACTATAAAAGTTTATATCCTCTAGGGTTTTTGTGAAAAACTGACACACTTACTCATAAAGTAAGCATCCCCTACGTGATCTGATTTGTAAATCACTAAAAAGAAACACTGGTAAAATATATATATACACATATACATATATATGTATATTACCAATGGATTCTGAAAGTTCCTCAATAAGAGTCACCCATAAAATCCTTGTCCCTATCAGCACTATTTCTAAATCACTTATCAGGGTTGCTGGATCAGGCAGCCTCTTTCCTAGTCTGGAGGAGAGAATAAAAGGATGTAGATGTTAAAATCTAAAGGGAGCAGGGTACTATTTCAGAGGCACTAGAAACAGAAAGCAGAGAGTGCTCAAACTAACAGTACACTTCAATTTCCTCAGGAAAAGAAGTGAGTAATTGTCTTAAAAAGATGGCTGGGGTCTCAGGTTCACCCTGCATGAATCATGTTAAAGACAAATGTATGCTTTGCATTCATCATGGGCTTACACTCCAATAGATGATCCCCTTAAGTCTCTGGTGCTAAATAATTTTTTAAGAATACTAAAGAGCTTAGTGTTGTAAAGGAAATTCACCTGGGTAACAATTTCAAGATGCGGAGTCTCAGAGCCATGCTTTTATCACCAGCTGAAAAGCCAATAAGTTTAATTGTCTCTAAACAATCTCCAGCTGTGTAACCCTCTTTCCATACAGGATCCTTATAAAAGAAAGGCCCATAAAATAGTTTTCTAAGCGCTGTATTTATGCTGGGATTTAAATTTCAATTACAAAGAGAAATTATATCTCCCATTTGATGCAAATGCATTTGAACACATTATGACTATAAAAGTAAAACCTGCTTAATCCTCTCATAAACTTAGTAATTTTATAAAACTCATATTGTTTCATACGCATAAAATGTGAATGACAATCAGCACTCTAAATAGTAGCCTAAATCAGAAACACAAGACTATAATATTCTCAATGTCTTCTCCTTCCATTTACTCTATTTAACAAGCAGAGTGAAGTATACCTCCCATATTTTTAAAGGGAAAATAAGAGTTTATTGTTCTACAATTCCTGGATCTCATGGATCTAATGTTCTACACAAAAGGCGTTGAAAACTATATTCTATGCTTTTCTAAGTTAGCATACCAATATTTCCCTAAGTCTATCCTAATTTGCAACATAAATCTGAACATTTTAAAAACTAAAAAACACTCATTTCACTACTTAAAACACTTAAAATTCTTATGGAAATCTAATAGCCCCTTGATCCTCCCCCTAATCACAAGTCAAAGTGGGGATCTGGAGCACTTTACTTGAAAATAATTTGCCCTACCAGTCAATAAACAACCCCTAAATAGTAAAGTGGAAAGACCACAATTCCAGGGATGATGGGAACAATTTGCATCACAAGGTGGGAGGAGAACCCATTCTCCATAGGAAGAAGACTGCAAGAGGAAAGGATTTGAGGAGTCCCCTTTGCCCCACATCCATAATTCAAATCAATTCCTCTGTTAGAGACACAGTCCTATTCCTCAGCACGCACTCCCCTCCCCCAGTATGGAAGCTTTGGGAATCTCCAAAAGTATGAGACTCTTCAGTCCCACACATTTCTTCCATCTTCCGCTTCAACGGGGTTTAGATGAAGATGGCATTATAGATTTGTAGAAGTTGGGTGAGGAGCCAAGAAGATTGAGAATAAAGGCAAAAGAACTTTCTGCCAAACCTCTTTTTTTAACCATACACTTTTCTAGAAATATTAAGGTTGATGGTAAAGAATTACAATGTTTATTCATGTTCATGTTTCAGGGAAGTTTTCTGAATAATGTATGTGTGGCATATAATAAAACAGAAGATTAACAAGCAACCCAAAATAGTATCTCTTTTACTGCCTTGCTTACTATTTCTAAGGAGAACACAAGCTCTTGTTCTTAGAATTCATGGAGTTATCTTTGCCTAAAAATTGGAACTCACAAGGGAAAAGTTGCCACTCACTAACTATATAACAAAGAAAATTCTGCACATCGTGCCAAGACATTATGCAATAGGTGGTGTTAACATGGGAAGCTTTTATCATGAGAAAGTAGAAACCCCATTAACTCCTAAGTTAATAACTGCAACCTGTAATATGAAGTTCTATTTTAGCAGATATTTTAGCAGAGCTTTGTATATTTTTCAAGAGTAAGAAAAGATCATTTGTCTTTCTATGAACCGGGCCACACAATTGGTTGCCAATGCCTTTTCTTTTTTTATTCTATTGCCTCAAAAAAGAGAAGGCAATAATAGTCCTATAAGGTTGACGCCACATGAATGGACTAAATTCATAAGAATGGAATTTTTTCAGGAGGAAAAGAGACTCCCAGCACTGGTACGCAGAGATTGATATCTGGGAATAAGTAGACCACAGACCATTTGATAAATTTTGTTTCAAACATTGTCTCTAAAGAATGATTTCAACAAGCCAGAACAAAATCCATCTTTTACATCTGTAGTCATACCATGTAAATCCGGCTTTTTACGGAAATGCATCAGTCTCTCAGAAATGATTAGGGGATTGATGATACACAAATGTTTCTGACAAAGCTGCTGAGTGCCAGGCAAGAGTGGGGGCTGTGCTCTCACATCCGCCCACCTGCTCTGGCCCAGTGAGATTCAGGAAGTGATCTTGAAGCAAACTTCCAGCAGAACAGGGCACTGATGCTGCAGATCCAGAGCCACCTGGGGGGTCTCTGTGTTTTCCAATATTCTTGCTTAGAGAAAAGAGTAAAGCTCTCAATGAACTTTTATTGACCTGCCCAACCTAGGCAGCTCTGCAAACCTTCTAAGACCCTTACTGGAACACTGTGTGTCCCGTAGGACACAGCATGACAAGATATTATTGTGATGTAACCACACTTCATTCATTGTGTTCTGAAGGGCACAGAGTACTCCTACGACTCTTTGTGGGCACCACCACAGTCTCATACTTAAAGGAAGGGGTTGTCCTGGTCTGGACATCAGCAAAGCCCCTAAAACAATCAATGGAGCATATGCTGTTCAAATGCTACTCAGTAACAATATTGAGGAGACTCTGACGCTCTGTAAGAACAAGAACAGGATAAGCTGAAAGGAATTTCAGCTTTGCAAGAGAACAAACCATATACATTGAAAATGGTTAACTCAATAACTTCACAAAGCAAAATACATATAACACCCACAATCATTACACCTTGGGTCTACTATTGAGCTGCCACTCATTTTTCAATAAGATATTAGTAAAATTCTAGCCATACAAGGCTTAACTAATGTTTCTGCCCTAGCTGTGAACAAGATCTTTTTTTTCCCTCTTTTATTACGTTTCTTTATTTAAATTAATTTTATTGTTCAATAGCCCCCCCGCAAAAAAACTGTTCTAAGTATTAGAGGATACAGTGATACAAAAGTTACATATACACAGACTGCTTTACACCAGAGTAAAATGGAAAGATGTGCCCACCCATTCTGATTGGTTCAGGTCAAAATGTGCTGAGAATGTTAAAAAGAAGAAAAGAAGGAAGAGAGTGGGGGTGGGAGGGAGGGAGGAGGGAAGAGGACTGCATTTCATCCAGTCTGCTGCCCATTCCCCTGCTGCCCTAACTGTCCTGATCCTTTAAGCCTCTTCCCTTTACCCTGTATTCTTGTTACCACTGCTCTGCTGGCTCCTCTTGATGGGCACCTGGGTTTCGATTCACTGTGTTTTGACTTTAGCACCATCCATCCAGGACCTGACATGTCACCCTCTCGCTGATCTCCTACTTGTGAGACCATGGAATACAGTGCCTCAGGACCTCGTACCCTACTGAGTCCCTGTGGGATCTGGGATCAACTAGAAGAGGAAACTCTTCTCTAGTTCCCACATGGGGAAAAGACTGGGCAGGTGACTACAGAGTGAGAGGTTCGGTGAGACCAAGAAAGCCAGAAGATGGTCCTGCTTTCCTAGCTCCACCCATTCCCTTGCAGGAACTGGAAGTTTAGCCTACACTGATATAGTTCCAGTTCAGCCCACAAAACAATTAGAAGCATCATCTTTCTAGCATGTGGCATCTAAAATAATCTTGCTATCTAAAACCTAGCTTCTATATTGGCCTCAGCCAAGGTCTTCCCTCAAATCCTCCACAATTGCCCAGTTCTATGCCCCAGTTCCTGGTTCCTGAGCAGATTTCCAATGGAGATTAGAGTGCTGCCTGATGCCAAATGATTGCCTGCAATGCTAACAGCATACCTAATCCCTACAGCCATCTCTCACCCAACATAGGGACCACATTGGTGTGCTATCACCTGCTGGCTTGGGATCCAGCCTAAATCCAGACTGACTTTTGGTGCCAAAACATGACCACCTCACTGATTTCAGTATCACGGAAGCTAAAAACTCCAGCCCTAACCATTCAGTAAGGGTTCCTTGATATCACCACCAGGCCCTGCCTCCTTGATCATTGTGAATGACCTACTACTTCTCTGCTGACCTAAACCCTGAACCCTCTTACAAACTCGGTCCCCACATCCTTGGCTCTGCCGATTGCTAGGTTCCTCCCCTTTCTTTCCCATTATGTCTCCTGGTAAAATCAATATGAGATATATTAAAAACATTAGAAGAATGCTGTCCAAGAGTGGAGAACAGGTTTCAGATTTCATACATATATTTCTGAATGATAATAATAAGGTCTGGGGCTGAATACCATTTGCACAGAGTTAAGGACCTTAAGAGTAAATGTGTAACAAGGGTCTCTTTAGAAATGCTGAGCACCCATATGACATCAGCAGTATGATAGAGAGGGGCACCTGGATGGCTGAGTCAGTGAAGCATCTGACTCTTGATTTCAGCTCAGGTCTCAATCTCAGGGTCAAGAGTTCAAGTCTCACATGGAGCCTAGTAAAGAAAAACAAAAACAAAAACAAACCAAAAAAACAAAAAACAACAGAGTATGATAGAGAGGAAGATAATGAGTCTGATGCTTAAAGTGGTCAGTAGGTAGGTAGACATAGCCTGGAGGTTGGTGCAGGGGGTGTAGGTAGAATTCTAGGATGGCTTCATGATCTCCACTCCCTGTTGTTACCCCTGTGATTGTGTTGCATTACACAACATAAAGGATTTGCAGATGGATTTAAGTGCATGAATCAATTGGCTTTAAACTAGGGAGATTAGCCAGAGAAGCCAAACCTAATTACATGAGCCCTGGAAAAACAGTTTTCTCCAGCCAGTTGCAGAAGGAAAAGTCAGAATAAAGGGGACTCAGTACATGAGAAACTCTCCATTGTTGGCTTGAAGAAGGAGAGAGCCACAAGGAAAGGACCTGAGAAAAGCCTCTCAGAGGTGAGATCAACCCCCTTCCAAAACCAGCATGGGAACAGGGCCTCGGTCCTACAACCACAAAGAACTGAATTCTGCTAACAATAAGAATGAATCTGGAAGCATATCTTTTCCTGAGAGACTAAAAGAGAGCCCAGCCCAGACAATCACATTTTGATTTTGGTCTGGTGAGACCCTAACAGAGAACCCAATCAAGTTTATCTGGACTATGACCTACAGAATTGTGAGTTAATATATGGGTGTTACTTTAAGCACTAAGTTAATGGTAATTTGTTATGCAGCAATAGCACACTAATACAGCTGGTGACAGTGACAAGGATGGGGAGAGACTGATATGGACAAGTATCATAGTCACACAGGGAAGAACATCCAGATATTTAGAAGTACTACAGATAATTTTAATATAACAGCAATGATGAAAATCGTTATCTAGAGACCATGTGTTTTATACGTAGGTGTAACAGATCCTCACACAGTTAAGATCAGCAATATATATTGAAAACTGAACATTAATACTATTAAGATGGAGAATGAGTGAGGGAAGGGTTAAGATGGCAGAGGAGTAGGCTGACCCTAAGTTTGCCTCCTCCACTGAAAAACACTAGATAAATATCAAGTCATTCTGAACACCAATGAAATCAATCGAAAGTCTTACAGAACAAAGATGCATGCCTACAAACAGAAAAAAAAGACCCATGGAAGTTTCTTATAACAAACAAACCAAAACACACCTAGGATCTAGCTTCCTTAATTTATTTTTATTTTTTTTAATTTTTATTTTACCTTTTTTTCTTTTTTCCTCCAAAATAACAAGATGAAGGAATTCACCCCAAAAGAAAGAACAGGAAGAAATGACAGCCTGGGATTTAATCAAAACAGATATAAGATGTCTGAACTAGAATTTAAAACAACAATTATAAGGATATTAGCTGGGCTTGGAAAAAGCATAGAAGACACTATAGCATCCCTTACTGCAAAGATAAAAGAACTAAAATCTAGTCAGATCAAAATGAAAAATGCTATAACTGAGATGCAATCCCAAATGGATGCCATAACTATGAGGATGGATGAAACAGAGGGATGAATCAATGATACAATTGATAAAATTATGGAAAATAATGAAGCTGAAAAGAAGAGGGAAACAATGATAATGGATCACAAGGGTAGACTTAGGGAATTCAGTGACTTATTAAAATGGAGTAACATTCATATCATAGGAGTCCCAGAAGATGAAGAGAGAAAAAGGGGCAGAAGGTTTATTTGAGCAAATTATAGCTGAAAACTTCCCTAATCTGGAGAAGGACACAGACATCAAAATCTAAGAAGCACAGAGGACTCCCATTAAATTCAACAAAACACATCACGGTCAAGGCATATGATAGCTAAATTCACAAAATAATCCTGAAAGCAGCAAAGAAAAAATGTCCTTAACCTACAAAGAAAGACAGATCAGGTTCACAGCAGATGTGTCCACAGAAATTTAGCAGGCCAGAAGACAGTGGCAGGATATATTCAACATCCTGAATATGAAAAATATGCAGCCAAGAATACCTTACCCAGCAAGGCTGTCACTCAGAATAGAAGGAGAGATAAAGAGTTTCCCAGACAAAAACTAAAGGAGTTCATGACCACTAAAGCAGCCCAGCAAGAAATATTAAAGGGGACTCTTTAGGGAGAAAAAAAGACCAAAACCAACAAAGACTAGAAAGGAAAAGAGAACATCACCAGAAACACCAACTTTACAGGTAACACAATGGTACTAATTTCGTATCCTTCAATAATTACTCTGAATGGAAATGGACTAAAAACCCCAATCAAAAGATATAGGGTATCAGAATGGATTAAAAAAAACAAGATCCATCTACATGCTGCCTACAAGAGACTCATTTTTAACCTAAGGACACCTACAGATGGAAAATGAGAGGATGGAGAACAATCCATCATGGTAATGGATGTCAAAAGAAAGCCAAAATAGTCATACTTGTATGAGACAAACTAGATTTTAAAACAAAGACTGGAACAAGAGATGAAAATGGGCATTATATCATAAGTAAGGGATCTCCCAACAAGAAGAACTAAAAATTGTAAATATTTATGCCCCCAACTTGGGAGCACCCAAATACATAAATCAATTAATAACAAATATAAAGAAACTCATTGATAGCAATACAATAATAGTGGGGGACTTTAACAACCCCACTTACAGCAACGGACAGATCATATATGCAGAAAATTAACAAGGAAACAATAGCTTTGAATGACACACTGGAACAGATGGACTTAAGAGATATATTCAGAACATTCCATCAATACAAATTCTTTTCAAGGGCACATGGAACAATTCTCCAGAATAGATCACTTACTGGGTCACAAATCGGCCCTCAACAAGTACAGAAGACTGAGATCAGACCATGCATACTTTCAGACCACAATGCTATGAAACTTGAAGTCAACCATAAAAACAAATTTGGAAAGACCACAAATAAACAGAGGCTAAATAAAGAACATCCTACTAAAGAATGAATGAGTTAACCAAGAAATTAAAGACAAAATAAAAAAGCACATGGAAGCAAATAAAAAAGAAAACATGTCAGTCAAAACCTTTGGGATGCAGGAAAGGAAGTCCTAAGAGGGAAGTATATTGCAATGTAGACCAACCTCAAGAAGCAAGAAAAGTCTCAAATACACAACCTAAACTTACACCCAAAGGAGCTAGAAAAGGAACAGCAAGTAAAGCCTGAAGACAGCAGAAGGGAAATAATAAAGATTAGGGCCAAAATAAATGATAAAGAAGCAAAAGAAAGAGTAGAACAAATCAACAAAACTAAGACCTGGTTCTTCGAAAGAACTAATAAAATTGACAAACCCTTAGCCAGACTCATAAAAAAGAAAAGAGAAAGGACTCAAATAAATAAAATCATGAATGTGGGGCGCCTGGGTGGATCAGTCGTTAAGCGTCTGCCTTCAGCTCAGGTCATGATCCCAGGGTGCTGGGAAGGAGCCCTGCATTGGACGCCCTGCTCAGCGGGAAGCCTGCTTCTCCTTCTCCCACTCCTCCTGCTTGTGTTCCCTCTCTTACTGTGTCTCTCTCTGTCAAATAAATAAATAAAATCTTTAAAAAAAATAAAAAATAAAAATTAAATAAATAAAATCATGAATGAAAGGGGAGAGATCACAACCAACACCACAGAAATACAATTATAAGAGAATATTATGAGTAATTATATGCCAACAAATTGGACAAATGGAAGAAATGAACAAATTCCTAGAAACATACAATCTACCAAAACTGAAACAGGAAGAAATAGAAAATTTGACCAGACCCATAACCAGCAAAGAAATTGAAACAGGAATCAAAAATCTCCCAACAAACAAAAGTCCAGGGCCAGATGGCTTCCCAGGAGCATTCTACCAGACATTTAAAGAAGAGTTAATACCTATTCTTCTCAA
This sequence comes from Callorhinus ursinus, assembly GCF_003265705.2. Taxonomy (NCBI): domain Eukaryota; kingdom Metazoa; phylum Chordata; class Mammalia; order Carnivora; family Otariidae; genus Callorhinus; species Callorhinus ursinus. The sequence goes on along the minus strand of NW_027397068.1, from coordinate 37,641,246 downwards.
ACTGTTCCAAAAAATAGAAATGGAAGGAAAACTTCTAAATTCATTCTATGAGGCCAGCAATACCTTGATTCCAAAACCAGACAAAGACCCCACTAAAAACGAGAATTACAGGCCAATATCCCTGATGAACATGGATGCAAAAATTCTCAACAAGACACCAGCAAATCAAATCCAACAGTACATTAAAAGAATATCTACCATGATCAAGTGGGATTTATTACTGGGCTACAGGACTGGTTATATTCACAAATCAATCAACATGGTACACCACATTAATAGAAGAAAGTATAAGAACCATATGATCCTCTCAATAGACGGAGAAAAAAAGCATTTGACAAAATGCAGCATCCATTCTTGATTAAAAAAAAAAAACCCTCAACAAAGTAGGGATAGATGGAACATACTTTAGCATCATAAAGGCCACATACAAAAGACCCATGGCTAATATCATCCTCAATGGGGAAAAGCTGAGAGCCCTCCCCCTATGGTCAGGAACAAGACAGGGGTGCACATTCTCACCATTACTATTTAACATAGTAGTGGAAGTCTTAGCCTTGGCAATCAGACAACAAAAAGAAATAAAAGGCATCAAAATCGGCAAGGAAGAAATTAAACTTTCATTATTTGCAGATGACACAATATTCTATGTAGAAAATCTGAAAGACTGCACCAAAAAATTGCTAGAACTAATACATGAATTCAGCAAAGTCACAGGATATAAAATCAACATACAGAAATCTGTTGCATTTCTAGACACCAATAAAGAAGCAGCAGAAAAAGAATCAAGAAATTGATTCCATTTGCAATTGCACCAAAAACAGTAAGATACCTAGGAATAAACCTAACCAAAGAGGTAAAAGATCTGTACTTTGAAAACTATAGAACACTTACAAAAGAAATAGAAAAGGACACAAAGATCTGGAAAAGCATTCCACGCTCCTGGATTGGAAGAACAAACATTGTTAAAATGTCTATACTATCCAAAGCAATCTAAATATTTAATGCAACCCCTATGAAAATACCACCAGCATTTTTCACAGAGCTAGAAAAAAACAATACTAAAATTTGTATGGAACCACAAAAGATCCTGAATAGCCAAAGCAATTCTGAAAAGGAAAAACAAAACAGGAGGCATCACAATTCCAGACTTCAAGCTATATTACAAAGCTGTAATCATCAGCTAGTATAGTCCCGGCAAAGAAACAGATACACAGAACAATGGAACAGAATAGAAAACCTAGACATGGACCCACAACTATAAGGTCAACTAATCTTCGACAAAGCAGGAAAGATTATCCAATGGAAAAAAGACAGTCTCTTCAACAAATGGTATTGGGAAAACTGGACAGCAACATGCTAAAGAATGAAACTGGACCACTTTCTTATACAATACACAAAAATAAATTCAAAATGGATGAAAGACCTAAATGTGAGACAGGAAACCATTAAAATCCTAGATGAGAACACAGGCACCAACCTCTTTGACCTCAGCCATAGCAACTTCTTACAAGACACACTGCCAGAGGCAAGGGAAACAAAAACAAAAATGACCTATTGGGACTTCATCAAGATAAAAAGCTTCTGAAGGAAATGATCAACAAAACTAAAAGCTAGCCTACAGAATGGGAGAAGATATTTACAAATGACATGTTTGGTAAAGGGTTAGTATCCAAAATCTATAAAGAACTTATCAAGATCAACACCTTAAAAACACATAATCCCATTAAGAAATGGGTAGAAGACATGAATAGACACTTTTCCAAAGAAGACATCCAGAAGGCTAACAGACACATGAGAAGATGCTGAACATCACTCATCATCAGGGAAATACACATCAAAACCATGAAGAGATACCACCTCACACCTGTCAAAATGGCTAAAATTAACAACACAAGAAACAATTGGTATTGGCAAGGATGTGGAGAAAGGGGAACCCTCTTGCACTGTTGGTGGGAATGCAAACTGGTGAATGCAAAGCCACTCTGGAGAACAGTATGGAGTTTCCTCAAAAAGTTGAAAATAGAACCTAGGAATAAACCTAACCAAAGAGGCAAAGGATCTGTACTCAGAAAACTATAGAATACTCATGAAAGAAATTGAGGAAGTCACAAAGACACAAAGAAATGGAAAACGTTCTATGCTCATGGATTGGAAGAACAAACATTGTTAAAATGTCTAGGCTACCTATAGCAATCTATACATTCAATGCAATCTCTACCAAAATACCATCAACTTTTTTCACAGAGCTGGAACAAATAATCCTAAAATTTGTATGGAACCAGAAAAGACCCCGAATAGCCAAAGAAATGTTGAAAAAGAAAAGCAAAGCTGGTGGCATCACAATTTCAGACTTCAAGCTCTATTACAAAGCTGTAATTATGTGTCAAAAACAGACACACAGATCAATGGAACACAACAGAGAACCCAGAAATGAACCCTCAACTCTACGGTCAACTAATCTTCGACGAAGCAAGAAAGAATATCCAGTGGAAAAAAGACAGTCTCTTCAACAAATGGTGTTGGGAAAATTGGACAGCAACATGCAAAAGAATGAAACTGGACCATTTCCTTACACTATACACAAAAATAGACTCAAAATGTATAGAAGACCTAAATGTTAGACAGGAAACCATCAAAATCCTTGAGGAGAACAAAGGCAGCAATCTCTTTGACCTCAGCCGCAGCAACTTCTTGCTAGACAGATCTCCAAAGGCACGGGAAACAAAAATAAAAACGACCTATTGAGACTTCATCAAGATAAAAAGCTTTTGCACAGCAAAGGAAACAAAACCAAAAGACAACAGACAGAATGGGAGAAGATATTCGCAAATGACATATCAGATAAAGGGCTAGTATTCAAAATCTATAAAGAACTTATCAAACTCAACACCCAAAGAACAAATAATCCAATCAAGAAATGGGCAGAAGACATGAACAGATATTTCTGCAAAGAAGACATCCAAATGGCCAACAGACACATAAAAAAGTGCTCAAAATCACTCGGCATCAGGGAAATACAAATCAAAACCTTAATGAGATACCACCTCACACCAGTCAGAATGGCTAAAATTAACAAGTCAGGAAACGACAGATGTTGGTGAGGATGAGGCGAAAGGGGAACTTTCCTACACCATTGGTGGGAATGCAAGTTGGTGCAGCCATTTTGGGAAACAGTATGGAGGTTCCTCAAAAAATTGAAAATAGAGCTACGCTATGACCCAGCAACTGCACTACTGGGTATTTACCACAAAGATACAAATGTAGTAATCTGAAGGGGCACCTGCACTCCAACGTTTACAACAGCAATGTCCACAATAGCCAAACTATGGAAAGAGCCTAGATGTCCATCAACAGATGAATGGATAAAGAAGATGTGGTGTGTATATATATATACAATGGAATATTATGCTGCCATCAAAAAATGAATCTTCCCATTTACAATGACATGAATGGAACTAGAGGGTATTATGCTAAATGAAATGAGTCAATCAGAGAAAGATAATTATCATATGATCTCACCGATATGTGGAATTTAAGAAACAAGGCAGAAGATCATAGGGGAAGAGAGGGAAAAAATGAAACAAGATGAAACCGAGAGGGAGACAAACCATAAGAGACTCTTATCCTGGGAAACAAACTGAGGGTTGCTGGAGGGGAGAGGGGTGGAGGGATGGGGTAACTAGGTGATGGACATTGGGGAGGGTATGTGTTGTAATAAGCATTATATACAACTGGGTATTATATAAGACTGATGGATCACAGACCTGTACCCGTGAAACACATAATACATTGTATGTTAATTAATTAATTTTTAAAAAGTTAAAAATGGAACTTCCCTATGATCCAGCAATTGTGCTACTAGGTATCTACCCAAATAATATAAAAATACAGTTTCAAAGGGGTACATGTACCCTGATGTTTATAATAGCATTATCAACAATAGCCAAATTAAGGAATGAGCCCAAATGTCCATCAACTGGTGAATGGATAAAGATGTGGTGTGTGTATACATACAGGAATATTACTGTATATATTTAATATATATCATACACACACACACAGGAATATTACTCATAAAACACTCTTAAAGATAGAGAATAAACTCAGTATGGAGGGAGATGGGTGGGGGATGGGCTAAATGGACAATGGATATTAAGGAGGGCACTTGTGAAGTGCACCGGGTGTTGTATGTAAATGATGAATCACTGAATTCTACTCCTGAAACTAATATTGCACTCTATGTAAACTAACTAGAATTTAAATAGAAATTTGAAAAATAAAAAAAGGATGTAGAATGAGTTTTTCCCTTGTTACAAATTTTTCATTGTCACTCACTAATTTTTACAAAATAGAATTAATTGTATCTAAAGGTTGAATCTTGGTATATTTATACTAATATTAATTTTATTGTAAATATTAACTGTTATAGATAACTGGATAGACTTATAAATTAAATAAAATTAATGAGCTTTCTGTAATTTATCAGTATTTCCTTCTCATCAAGGAGATTTCTGTTTTATGAATTACATATTGGTAAAACAACCTCAATTTATTATGATGATCTTATTGTTTCTATAATTAATCTAAATTAACTTAGAGAAAATATCACCTCATACATTAATTGATTAAATCAATTACAAATTTCAAGGTAGAATTATGATTACAAGTTGTATGCAAAAAACCATATTTTGTAATTTTTTGTATGGGAATGAAAAGGCCTTCCTCATAATTACTGTGATATGAGGGAGCATCTGCTGCAATGATCAAAATTTTCTTATCGACTTAACGTTTTAATGAACCAAATAAAACCATCATCTCAATGACTTGTAATTTATTGGACTTTTAAATCTCCACAATTAGGCAATGTCAAGGTGCCCTTAGAAATAGCCTGGAACTTTTTTTTTTTTCTTTTCAAGTTTTTATTTAAATTCCAGTTAGTTAACATAGACTATAAATTTAGTTTCAGGTGTATAATTTAGTGATTCAACATTTCCATACAACACCCTGTGCTCATCACAAGTGCCCTGCTTAATCCCCATCACCCATTTAACCAATCACCCCGCCCACCTCCCCTCTGGTAACCTTCAGTTTGTTCTCTATAGTTAAGTCTGTTTCATTGTTTTCCTCTCTTTTCTTCCCCCTATGTTTATTTGTTTTGTTTCTTAAATTCCATATATGAGTGAAATCGTATGGTATTTGTCGTTCTCTTTTTTTTAATTTAATTTTATTATGTTAGTCACCATACATTACATCATTAGTTTTTGATGTAGTGTTCCATGATTCATTGTTTGCATATAATACCCAGTGCTCCACGCAATACGTGCCCTCCTTAATACCCATTGCTGAGCTAACCCATGGCCCCCACTTCCTTCCCCTCTAGAACCCTCAGTTTGTTTCTCAGAGTCCATAGTCTCTCATGGTTCATCTCCCCCTCCGACCTCCCCCCCTTCATTTTCCCCTTCCTACTTTTTTTTTTAAACATATAATGTATTATTTGTTTCAGAGATATAGGTCTATGATTCATCTGTCTTACACAATTCACAGCACTCACCATAGCACATACCCTCCCCAGTGTCCATCACCCAGCCACCCCATCCCTCCCACCCCCCTCCATTCCAGCAACCCTCAGTTTGTTTCCTGAGATTAAGAGTCCATTATGCTTTGTCTCCCTCTCTGGTTTCATCTTGTTTCATTTCTTCCTCCCTTCCCCTATGGTCCTCTGTCTTGTTTCCCAAATGCCTCATTATCAGTGAGATCATATGATACTTGTCTTTTGCTGATTGACTTATTCCACTTAGCATAATACCCTCTAGTTCCAGGCACATCGTTGCATCATTGCAAATTAGCCTGGAACTTCTAATAACTAGTCATTTCTGAATTTACTTGCAATTCACCTACTCGGATAATTCTGCACTAACATCCTTTTTTCAGAATTCACCACCCAATTAGAATTTTATTACTTCCTGACTATGAGGTATATTTAAATACCAATTCCATCTACAATAGTATGAGAAACAGTATCTACAATAGTATCAATCTACATTGACAATGACAAAAAAAATTGTTGTGAAAAGCTTTAAAAGATTTAAATAAATGAAGAGATATACCATGGTAGTAGAAGAGCCAATATAATTAAGATGTCAATTCTCCCTAAATTAATGTATATATTCAATGCAATCCTAATCATAATTCCTTAGAGTGGAGGACTTTAGAGAACTTTACAAGCCCATACTAAAATTTTCTTGGAAATAAAATGTTCCTCAATTGCCAAAACAATCTTGAAAAAGAAAAACAAAGCTGGAGGACTTAGACTAGGTAACCTCAGACTTGATCAAAAGCTACAGGAATCAAGACAGAGTGGCACTGGCATAAGGTCAGATAAGTAGATCAGTGAAACAGAATAGAGAATTCAGAAGGAGACCACACTTAAACAGTCCACTGGTTTTCAACAAAGGTACCAAAGCACCTTAATGGGGAACGAAAAACTTCTCAATAAATGGCTCTATGGTAACTAGATATCTATATGAGATAGAGAAAAAAAAAAGAGACCCATCTTCTCTGAAACCACACAGAAAAATTAATTCAAAATGAATTTTAGACCTACAAGAAAAGCTAAAACTTTAAAGTTTCTAAAAGAAAACACTGGAGAATATCTTTACAATTTAGGAGAGGCAAAAAATGAAAAGGGAAGCCACAGATGGGGGAAACATATTTGCAATACATATCTGACATTCTGTATCCAGAATATAAAGAACTCCTACAACAAAGGAATAAAAAGACAACCAAACAAACAAAAGGAAAAAACAGAAAGGTGCAGAAGACTTGAACAGACACTTCAAGAGAAAAGATATACAAATGTCCAATAAGCACATGAAAAGGAATTCAACATCTTTATTGTCAGGAAAATGCAAAATAAAGCCACTAGAATGACTAAAATTGAAAAGACTGACAACACCTACTCTTGAGGAGAATGTGAATCAGGCAGAACTCCTGCACATTGCTGGTGGGAGTGTAAAATGCTACAGCCACTTTGGAAAGCAATTTGGCATTTTCCTGTGAAGTTAAACATACACCTACCCTCTGACTCAGCATTCCACTCCTAAATTATTACCCCCTCCAAAAAAAAAAAAAGAAAAAGGAAAAAGAAAGAAAAAAAAGAAAAGAAAAGAAAACATGTTCACAAGAAGATTTTTACAAGAATCCTCACAATAGCCTTAACTGGAAATGACCTGAATATCACACATCAATAGGGAAAATGAACAAATAAAATGAAATACAATTCATCAATGAAAAGAAATAAATTAATGTAATATGTACCAACACAAGTGAATTTAGAAAACGTTATGCTGAGTGAAATAAGCCAGACACAAAGGAGTATATACTGTGTGATTTAATTTATACGATGTCCAAAAACAGGCAAATTAATCTGAGCTGTTAGAAAATCAGAAAGGTCGCCCTTTTGTGACAGGCGATGGATGGAAGAGTGGCTTCAGGGAACTTTCTGGATTCCTGAGACTGTCATATATCTTGCTTTGGGTGGTTGTTAAATGTGTGTGTACAGTTGTCAAAATCTTTCACAGTGCACACTGAAGATCTATGCACCTTATTGTATACAAATTATACCTCAACACTCTGCCTTGCCAACAAAAGACTAAGAAAATATGACCCTTTGTTAATGCTGACTGGTGGAAATATGGTAAAGAATTATTCTCTGAATGTTCTTGTATTTACAAAAACCTCTAAAATATATTAAAGTAAAAATTTTTACAAATATATCTAAGTCAAATAAATAGTTCCTGTTCACAGGGAGTTTGCAAAATAATGCAGAGTCAGACAAGTAAATAAATGTTTGCAATTAATTCATCAGGATCATGATACCAGCAAAGACTTTGTTTCTCAGATTCCTGAGGTACCAGTGTGTCTGGTTACTAGAGATTGGATCTGAAGCTGGAGACATTCCTAAAGCCCTAATGAACTTACTTTGGAATGTGACCCCAGTGTACTACAGCACGTAGGCCTTTGCCTTGGACCACCAAAATGTATAGGAAGCAAATAATAATAATATTTTTAATTTTATTCCTTTTAAAATATGTGACATTTACATGTTTACTGTATACACCCCCTTTCAGTAGCTCAGTAACAAGTGAGCTCCGCACCTAACTGCAAAAATAACAAAAACAGGCAGCAACCAGATGGCACCCGCTGATAATAGCGCCGTCTGAAAGCCACATCACAAATCACACAGGTGATGAGTTTGCTTTCCATTCTGCTTGTTCTGGGCCCCAAAACTGCTCTGCTCTGAACTCTAAGGTCACATAGTCAATGTTTTTCACTTGAAACTAAGAGTGTCAACAACTGGGTTTCAACTAATGAGGGAGAGGAACCTCTAAACACCAAAACTATGCCTGAGTGTGTTTTTGTTGGATGTATAATCCCTGCCTACATTCAATCACAGATGAAAGTGTTCAGTTGAGCCAAATGCCAACTTCACTTCTATCCCTCTGGATATTTCAAATACTGTTCCCTTGAAGTCACACCAGCAGAGAAGTCAGTACTTAAGCCACATTGCTTTGGTGCCTTATGCAGTAACTGTTCATGAACTGCCCCTGCCAGTATTAGACTGGTTTTAAGGATGGCCCTGAGGACGTTGCCTATGACATCCTAAGGTCCCATGCATGAAGACCTACCAGAGATCCCCTCTCTGAGACCCTGGCATTAGGGCGACTCTTGAAGAATATTGTGCTGATACATGAATCCTTCCATAAACTGTGATCTCCTCTTTGCTTTGGCCTCTCAAAAACTCAGAATTAAATTTGCAATCCAGTTCTAGCAATTTTCCATAAACTTACTGTATGATTTATTCTTATCTATTTATTTTATCATGATATATTACCGCATTCATTTCTGTTAGCTTCCCGAAATCCATTCTGGAGAAAATAAGATTATAAATAATTAAGTTTACAAATTCATCAATCATATAGCAATTATTTATTTATTTATATCCATACCTACTTCCAAAAAGGATTTTAAGTGTCTCCATCAGGTATATCTAAAAATAAATTGAAACTCAGATTGTATTTACCACAGTTTCATTTTGTTTCATGAAGATATCACAATATGTACAGAACTTTTGGATGAATACATAATGAGATACATAAAAGAATGAATAAATTATTAATGCACTGGGATCATTTAAGCTGTAAACTGAGTTTTTTCCTTAAGGTAATTAAGGATAGGAATAAAGGATATCTTTTCTGATATCTATATAAAGTGGACAGATATCACTGAGTACTAGACAAACTTTCTAATATCTTGACAGAGTGGGGACCCCCAGACCTTAGTCATGACTCTGGGGGATATGAGAAGAACCTCCAGATTGATAAAATTAAATTTGCACCATATCAAAAAAATAGAAGGTTGGAATAGAAACTATAGTTTTAGAAAAGTAAAGTCTATGACAGACACACCTTAATTTGTATCCGTGGAGGATCAGAATGTGAAGCAGGATGATAAGCAGGATGTTTTTTCTATACACATGCACAAGCCTATCTACAAAAATTCATGTATATACAACATTTCTCTGAGCAAATATTGGTAGGAAACATAGAAGCCAGTTAGTGTTTGAAACCTATATATTACCAAAAAAAAAAAAAACATTTTCTGTATATTTTCCTGTGGGATTAAAATTGTCATTATTTCTTGTTTGTTTTTATCAAAAATCTAAAGTAGTTCTTTATATTAATACAGTCAGTTTAAATAAATGTTAGGAATATCAGCTAGAACACTTAAAGGAACTGATATGGTGTATTTCTCCAAGGAAAAAAGTCTTTTACTGTAACTTCCAAGCATTTCAAAGAGTTTTTCTTATTTTTTTTTTCTTTTTAAGAGAGACATCATGAGAGCAACCGGGGGGAAGAGTAAAGGGAGAGGGAGAGAGAGAATCCTAAGGAGGCTCCACGCCCATTGCGGAGCCCCATCAGGAGCTCGATCTCATGACACTGAGATCATGACCTGAGCCAAAATCAAGAGTCCAGCGCTCAACCAACTGAGCTACCCAGGCACCCCTTAAAGAGTTTTTCCTGGGACGCCTGGGTGGCTCAGTCGTTGAGCATCTGCCTTCAGCTCAGGTCATGATCCCAGGGTCCTGGGATCAAGCCCCGCATCGGGCTCCCTGCTCTGCGGGAAGCCTGCTTCTCCCTCTCCTGCTCCCCCTGCTTGTGTTCCCTCTCTCGCTGCGTCTCTCTCTGTCAAATAAATAAGTAAAATCTTTAAAAAATAAAAATAAAATAAAGAGTTTTTCCTAATCAATTGTAACCACATATAATAAGTAGAGGACTTATTTTTGTTTTGTTTTGTTTTTTGTTTCTAGGTGAATAAGTTGCACCTGAAAATGGTTAAGTGACTACTGAAGTTGACACACTGGACCTATGACCAAAATATTCCACATACTGTTTGACCTTAAACATTAAAATGTATTATATGCCATGGTTTTACCATAATGAGCCATTTCTTCTTCACCCTTTTTTTCATCATCACTTCCTCTTCTATAAATACGATGCACTTTTGATTCCTATCTAGAGAATAAATTCCTTATTGTGCTAATTGTATCTAAACACTTTTACTCCTGAAATAATGAGTCTGAACCAGTGATCAAAAAAATTAGCAGAAACTGATGTTTTGTGTGTGGTCTGCAAGACCCAGAGGCACACAGATCACAACTAGTACAACCCTAATCCATCAGTGAATCCTTCACGTTGTCAAGCTAATGGCTTTGTCTATGTGCTTCAGGCAGCTTGGTTTGGATCTCTGCCACAGGACTTTCCCATCTTAGTTTATATTATCATTTGCTAGTTACATGGGCATCTTCCTTCTTGGACTGTAAGCTCCTTAAGGGCAGTAACAGTGTTTGTCATCTTTGTATCCCCCTCAGTATCCAGCACAGCTTTGTGCAGGACCGACCTATAACAAGCATGCACTGAATTAAACTAATTTGCAATATGACCTAAAGGGAGATTCCATTTACCCAAGGTCTCACTTACAGTGATTCATGTAGGTGGACAATAAGCAGTCCAGCAAAACTTGGCACTATATAGAAACCATGAAAAGCATCCAGCTACCTATTCATGTTTTCTCTTCTGCTGCCTGTCTCACATCTTAGATGACTGCAGTGCCAAAGCTCTGATGGAGTGCCCTTGCCATTAGCCTATGGCCATCTGTCATGCCAGGCTGTGAATTGCAGCAGGTTGAGGGATCCAGGCAAGGAGCCAGAATCAGGAAACCGGGATACAGACAAAACATGAGGGTCACATCAGTAACAGGGTTGGTCAAAAGTCATTAAACAAATAAAAGTCAAAAGGACACTGACAGCAGAGGACAGAGAATGATAAAGGATCCAACAATGAGCAAATGGGAAATCAGCTGAAGTTGAAGCTCAGCCCAAAGTAGAGGGTTATTAAACCCAAATGATGAGGTTGCACATACAGATGCAGAGATAAACTGACAGGACTGAAAGAAGGTACTTGTCATATAACTTTAAATAAGAGTCCTGTGATCAAACCTATCAGGGCATTTTGAACTATTCTTTAATAAATCTTGTAATATCTTACAGGAAACACAGCTATATTGCATGGCATTAATGTCTGATAAAACAGTAATTTATTAAATTTAAACAATTTAAATAGACCACAATTTTTGCTAACCTAGTTTGGATTTTCTTCTGTTTTGTAACACATCGGGAACTTCAAAAGCTTTAAGAGAGACTTGACTTAAGGGGTACTTGAGAGGGTCCATTCTATACTTTGCCTTCATCATGCTGACAAACAGGAATTCAAGCAAACAGGAACTCAACCATCCCCTAGCTCACCAAGACTCCACCTGATCCTTACCCTGGTTTTCAAGGCCCTCCACGACCTGGCTTCAGTCTATTTTTCCAACTTTAACTCCTACTATTGGTAAAAAATAAGGCTATCCCTCCCAACTGCCCTTCTCCAATGGCAGAAGTAGGGAAGAGGCCAGGAGTCCCATGAGCTCTGGATAAGTCTGAGCCTTCCCCCAGCCTCCCCCTCACCATTGGCAGGAATAAAGGAGGAGACTTTGTCCCTGCATGATCTTGGCAAGACCTCCACCCTTCCTCCCCTGCCACACTCACAGCCTTGCCACCACCATCTGCCTCGAAACCTTTGAGGGCAATCTCACCTTGCCCTGTATCACTGGGTACATTATGTGAGAGAGGCCGGTTCAGATCTCCAGGTCTAGATATACCCCTGAAATTATATCTTCCCCCATCATCCTGCCCCTCATTTTCCCTGATTCTTCTCTACCACATGTGATATGAGACGTATTTTTCTTCTTGTATGGTTGTCTATATTCCTTTACTTGAATACAGCCTCTATGAGGACAGGAATCTGTGTCTCGTCTGGTTTCCTGAAATATCCTTTCTGCCAAGAAGAGAGCCGGGGACGTAATAGGCACACAAAAAAGATTTATCTAATGAACAAGTGAAAATAATCTATTTGGAGAGTCTTCTGTACATCTTGGATATAAGCAAATACACTGTTCCACCACTCTGTCCAAAGAGTTCCCAATGCTCCAGCTGGGGGCCCGCCCTCGCTCCTGTCTGCCTCTGTAAATCCTATCTGTCAAGACCCATCTGTAATCCCTCCTCTGCTGACAAGCTTTCTCAGCCTGCTCCAGCCTGCAGGTATGCTGTCCTCCTGGAACTGCCACAGTACTTACTGTCATTTAACTATTAATCATCGTCCTGCCTGCGCCAGCTCCGCATAGTTATGTAGAGCCACTGTTTATACCTTCTGCAGCTATTTAACTCATCACTTCTAATTTGTCTTCTAAACTATATTGTAAAGTGATAAGGGCAGGAATCTTAATTTTATCCTTCCTTACTTGCCTTGCAAAGCCTTCCACGGAATAAGAGTTCAGCAGATTATTGTTGAATAAATTATTGAAATTATTTAAAACGGGGTCTTGAAGGAGGAATGAGTACAATTTTCAGTTTTCTGTTCTAAAGGGTGGGACTGGAGTTTCTTTTTGTTGTTGTTAACCCTTTAGTAAAAATAGAATAATAGATGTGAAAATATTTCAGGAAGTGTGCATTAGTTAGGAACAGCAGAACCAGTGTGTAAGTAGCATGGGACAGATTTAATGACGTGGACTGTGTCTATCCAACATTGACTTACTCTTCCTGCTGACAGACTCTTACTATGTTCAGGTGTCTATGCTCCTCTGCACAGTTATGTGCTTTAGGGGAAGTTATACAAGCCTCATCCCAAAGGATTGGGTTCTGAATGCTCTAAGCCAACTAAAGGGGTCCCACTCTCTTTGCTGTTAGTGGCTTTAATCATTTGATGCAATTCTGGGCATTTGATGCAACCCAAAGCAATGAAATGTGAGACAGTCCACTGGGGGACTTCTGGGGAAGATTCCTTGAACTTCAGAAAAAATATGACCTCTGGACATTGTTCTATCTGGGTATCATGTTTGATGCTGTCACAGCTATCTTGTGACCAAAAGTGAGGGCAGCTCAAAGACAAAACCAATACACAGAAAAATAGAGGAAAGAGAGGGAGCGCCTAGGTCTTTGATGATGCTGTCGATCAGCTGAATTAACTACCCTAAGAGCCACTCTTCTTGTAGACTTTTATCAATGAAATAATAGATTTCTATATTTTAAGTTGATTGGAGGCAACTTTCTGTGATTTGCAGCTATAAGCATTCAATATGATGCACTGATTTAAATGTTTGCTCAAAAGGAACGAGAAACAAAGACCTGTAGGTGAATGTTGATAGCAGCCTTAATAATAACAAAAACCTGAAAACAACCCAAATGTCCATCAACTGGTACTCAGTTAAGATTACAGTATATCCATTCAGTGGAATACTACTCAGTAGTAAAAAAGGAAGAAACTCCTGATATAGCCAACAATATGGATAAATCTCAAAAGCAGTATACTGAGTAAAAGAAGCACCCACAGAAGATTATATATCGTATGACTCAATTTATCTGATATTCTAGAAAAGGAAAAACGATAGTGTGATAGTTAATTTTATACATCACTGTGGCTAGGCCACGGTATCTGGTTTTAGGTACCAACATCACTCTAGATGCTGCTGTGAAGGTATATACATTTTTTTATTGTAGTAAAATACATGTAACATGAAGTTTACTATTTTAAACATTTTTAAGTGTACAGTTCAGTAGTGTTAAGTATATTCACATTGTTGTGCAACCAATCTCCAGAACTCTTTTCATCTTGAAAAACTGAAACTCTATATCCAGTAAATAATAACTCCCCTCTCCACTCTGTCCCCAGCCCCTGGCAACCACACTTTTATTTTGTCTTTATGAATTTGCTCCTCTAGGTACCTCATAGAAGTTAAATCATATAGCATTTGTCTTTTTGTGACTGGCTTTTTTCACTTAGCAGATGTTCAAGGTCTATCCATGTCGTAGCATCTGTCAGCATTTCCTTTTTAAGGTTGAATCATATTCCATCATATGTAAATAAATACCACATTTTGTTTATCCATTCATCTGCTGATAGACACTTGCGTTGCTTCCACCTTTTTGGATATTGTGAATAGTGATGCTACTAAATGATGCTATCAAGTGTACAAATATCTCTTCAAGATACTGCTTTCAGTTATTCTGGGTATATGCTTAGAAATGGAATTGCTGAATCTTATGGTGTGAGGTATTTTTTAGATGTGATTAACATTTAAATCAGTTGACTTTGATTAAAGCAGATAATCCTCCATATTGTGGGTGGGCCTCATCCAATCAGTTGAAGGCCTTAAAAGAAGACCTCTCCTGAGGTCCCCAGGAGAGTAAGGAATTCTGTTTTCAGAATGCCTTCAGATATGAGCTGCAACATCAACTCTAGGTCTCCAGTCTTTGGTTTGCCCCACAGACTTTAGACCTGCCAACCCCACAATCCCATGAGCCAATTCCTTAAAATAAATGTCTCTAGATAGATAGAGACAGAGAGAGATAGGCAGATGTAGTTACATCCCTTTGGTTCTGTTTCTCTGGAGAACCCTAACTAATGATGTAGGGACAGGAAACAAATTAGTAGTTGTCAGTGGCCAGAATTGGGTGAAAACAGATTGACTGCAAAAGAGCACAAGAGAACTTTTTGGTATGAGGGGAATAATCAATGTCTATACTGTTGAATGCAGTAGCCACTAGACACATGAGGCTACTAGCATCTGAGTGTGACTAGTCTGAATTGAGATGTGCTGTAGGTATAAAAGACACATCAGATTTCAGAAACTTTGTATGAAAAAATAATGTAAGTTATGTCAATAATTTTTATATTGATTACACACTGAAGTGTGATATACTTTTATGTATATAGTTAAACAAAATATATTATTAAAATAAATTTTACCTGTTTCTTCTTACTTTTTTAATGTGGCTACTAGGAATGTAAAGTTACATATATAGTTTATATTAAGTTTCTATTGGACAATGTTGTTCTGTATCTTGATTGTGATATTGGGTACATGAATGCTTACACTGACAAAATTCTTTGAACTGTACACTATAAAGGGTGAATTTTATTGAATGTAAATTATACCTTAATAAACTTAATCTTAAAATATGGGCTAAGAAAAATAGAAACAACTTTATCATACAAAAATATTACAATATTCATATCATGCTCATTCCCACTGTTGTATCTTTGCTTGTGTTGTTTTCCAGTATCTAGAAATTAAATCTTATTCATTTTTTAAGAACTGGCTAAGTCAATCTCATGTATCAACCCCATTCTATCTCTTGCCTGCCTCTCTGATCTACCTTCTCTGAATCCTTGCTGCACAGAAAGTTGCAGTGTAACTCCTTCTTCATGACATGGAATTTGAGCTTGCCAAGAGAGAAGGACTTAGAGGCAGGAATTGTGTTCAAAGGCTGACGGAGTTCAAAACCTTAGATCCAGCTGGGCTAGTTTTAAAGACCAAGGCTAACAGCCAATTGCTATAGCTCAGCATCAGAATGTTTTCCAGGTGTTTTTGTGTATGCCAAGTGTGGCCTTCTAGCTGGAACAAGTTACCTAAAGCCAGGAACTATGTCTTATCCTTCTTGAGCAACCTCTGGGACACCCAAGGTCCTTGAGCTTGAGGTATAAGATTACTGGGTCTGATACCAACAGCATCCTTGCCTTAAATGAAACCTGACTCTCCCAGGATGCCATATCCCCTGTGACCTCCTGAAGGGGTACCTGTTTATTCTCTCACACCTCATGTACCTCAGGATCTGCAGACGTGGTTGGTGTCTGTCTTATTCCTCATTGCTACTTCCAAACCACACTCTCACACTTCCCTGGAAAAAAGAGAAAAAGCCATGTTCTTTTGAAGAACATGAGTTTCTACTGTTCAATCCTCTTCCTTTTCTCCTGATCAGATCTAAGAACTGCACTGCACACCCCCTCATTGTCAACATCTTTTGCACCTGGTTCACATCTTACTCTCCACTCCAAGTCCTGCCATCGGTGATCCAAGTGGACAACCCAGCCAGCCCAAAAACTGACTGGTGGTTCAAATTCAGCAGATAAACTTGGGCAACATGGAAAGAGTGAATTAGACTCCTCTTCTTCCTGGTCCTTAATTCCATCCTCCCCCTTCAGCAGCCTGCAATAATCTGGGGAACCCACTGAAGGATGAGAAAAACTCATGCAAGAATAGAATGTAGGGAACATTAAAAGATATGAAGTTCCCAAGAAGCCTTCAGGGGGATGATTTGTTCTAAGAATGTTTATGATTCCTTTTATAATTTAAACATTTATTATCCAATTAATACATGTCAGTGTGAGAATATTAAATAATTATAGGCGAAGAGAACAAAAATCAAAGTGACCCATAATTTTACCAACCAAAGAAAATGTCTATTAACATTTTAAAGAATATTTCTGCCCAAACTTCCCTAAGCACGCAAATTTTTCCTTTTAATAAAATGCCAAGTTAGTAAATATACTTCATAACCTGCTTTTTACATCTGAAATAATATGAATATATCTTTCTAAATTAATAAATATATTTTACACTTTCACTTTTAATTTTGTACCATAATTTATTTAATTCACAATTGTTGGTCATTTAGCTCACCTACAGTTTTTTGTTATTATAAAGTGAATAAAATGATCATCTTTGTAGCTAGATCTTTGTGCACATTTTTAAAAAGATTTATTTATTTATTTGAGAGAGAAAGAGAGAGCAGGAGTTGAGGAAGAGGGAAAGAATCTCAAGCAGACTCCCCACTGAGTTCAGAGCTCCACAAGGGGCTCAATCTCATAACCCTAGGATTATGACCTGAGCCAAAATAAAGAGCCACTCAGGCACTCCCTTTGTACACATTCTTAATTTCCTTAGGATAAATTCCTAAAAGTAGAATTTCTGGGTTAAAGTATTTTTAATTTAAATATATGTTAATATCTAAGCATATTTTAGATTTTAGATAATCTAAAATCTGTGAATAACCACCTCTTTTTACATGTTCTTAGACTATTATTTGACAGAATTCCCTTTCTAAGTGACATCAACAAGTAACCAAGCTTCAATCAGTATTAGTATAACTTTTGTTTATGTATTCATTCTTAAAATTCTTAAAATTGCTAGCCTTTCTCACATTCATTTGACAAACATTTATTTAGGTACTACTAGGTGCTAGGCACTGTGCCAGATGCTAGGGATAGAAAGTGAGTAAGACATGGAGTAATGATCCCAGTGTGACTCAGTATACTTTCCATGGGACTATAAAGGAAGCTAGGTCTCAACTGGCCTACACTGGTCAATAAAAGCTTCGTACTGTCAGGTATGATGTCTAAATGATGTTTTCAGGAAAATCATCAAATGGCCCAGGTAGCCCAGGTGGTCCAGAAAAGGAAGAATATCCCAGGCAAAGACAAAAAATACTTGCAAGAGGATAGAAGCATCAATGAATAGGTCATTTTGTGTGACTGGACCATACACAACTAGAAACCTGGTAAACACTAAAAATACTTGTTGGTAGTGAGGAAATTGTGTGAAGACTGTATTACTGGATCACTAACATCATTAATTAATTATTGTTCTTTATTTATTTTTCATTAACCTTTTGCAGTCCTATTAATTCTGAATAAACTCATTCGGTTAGATTTTTCTGTTTGTGCCAAGGAATTAATGTTTGTCCTAGTCAAAAGAAAGTCCCTTCCCACTATCTCTGTGTTTTGGGTAAACTCTATACAACGGCACAAATGGTTAAAGTCCAGACCCCACAAGCCCCAAGGAAATGCAATTTTCAACCCCAGGAGACATCCTTTTTGACCAACATACTTGATCTATTTTTCAGACATTATATACTCCTCCACAATAAGTAGGAGGAAAAAAATTATCTTTCAGTTCTGCATATACTCAGAACACATCCATACAGGATAATTTTTTCTTACTAAATAATGTCTACAGTACCTTACTATACCAAAGAAGACAATGTTTCCCTATATTCCAAATGTAGCCGAAAAAGTAAGTTTTCCATTTTTTTGTACAGCTTTAGTGTACTCAAAGTACTTTCACATATTGCTCATTTGAGCCTCAAAATAACCTTGAAAAGTCTTGAACCTCAAAACGACCTTGAAATATATCCATATTTTTGCAGAGAAGGAAACCAAAGATGACAGTACATAACTTACCCAAATTCACACAATTGTTATAACTAAAACATGCTGCTCAATAGTCAAGTTTGGCCATCATTTGGTCTAGAAAATTTCTAAAACGTCTCAATAAAAGATTGGACTAATTGTGCTTCCTTGGGCTTCCCATTGCCCTCATGCATGTCTATCAAGCACCCATTTTACCAGTGCTTCTCAAATTTTAATGTGCATGCAAATCACCTGAGAATCTTGTTGAAATGTAGATGATGATTCCATTGATCTGGGGTAGGGCCTGAGATTCTGCATTTCTAACAAGCTCCTGAGTGATGCTGATATTGCTGGTCTAAGGCATTTTAGTGGATCATCACAGCCCAGTGGGTTTTTTTCTTAGTTCTCCTGCACTCCACTGTAAGCTTCATAAGGCCATGAACTATGCATTGTTAATCACAGCATTCCCAGCATTTAGTTCAAGATTTGACAGGCTATAAAAGTCTCTGTAAATATGAATGAATTAATGAATAAGCAAATAAATGAATAAATGAAATCCATGTTTTTAGCCTAGAGATGTTTCTACTATCTCATGCTGTCTCAAAAACATGGGCCAGGACCACCTTTCCCTTTTAACTACCGCATTGTATTAAAGCATATAAACTCCAGCTTCCTTAAGAAAACACACACAAAACAACCTAAACACACTGAAGAATTGTTTTTCTTCCTCCCCTAAGTATACTTGAGTGTTCCCACTTGGGGTAGGAAAAGGAATATAAGCAGTGCTCTCCTCTACTCATTCAGAATCCAAGCTCACAGAGACTATACCAACTGCAGCAGGCAGCGTTCAAGGTCACCTTCAGAATCAAGATCTAACTGGCAGGTGAGGCCTAGAAATAACCCATCACATCTGCCTCTATTCTAAGAGAATCTGGGAAATACTACCTTTGGTTGGGTAGTCACTCTCTAGGAACAATATACTGGAGAAGAGAGCAAGAATCTTAGGTGGGCACAGCCCACTCCACTCCTATACAAGCCCCCTTGACTACCCACTGGTCTTTAAAGGCATGCCATACTTTCCCAGATTGTATGGCCTAATCCATGATTTTCCCTTTCCTGGATTTCCTATACCCGAAACAAGCTCCATGTTTATCTTCCAGTTGCACATCTCAAGACTTTTTATGCATTTTTTTCAGATCTCCCAAACAAATATGTTCTCTCCCTTTTTTGAATCTTTCTAATGCTTTATACTTTTCAAATAATCTCTAACACATTCTACCAAGCATTTCAGTCATGGGTGTACTTAAAAGATCCTGAAGAGCAGGGACTCTACCTGAATCATCTTGGTAGCCCTCTTGGCATCTAGCAGAAACCCCGACAAATAGCAGTAACTCAGCAACCCGTGGCATTTGTAAGTCGAACTAAAAACACGTATAATAAATATAAAGAGTTCTTCTGGTAGTAACCTTGCTCTATGTCTTTCAACATGGAAGACAGCTATAACTTCAAAAGTAAAAGAAAGTAGAACTATCAGTGCTCAAAAACTACAAATATAGCTAGAGCCATGGCATAAGATGAAATACTTCTGGTTCATATACTTCCACTGAGCAACACTGCATTTTATACACTTCTTTAATGGTTCAGATGTATAGTTAACATCACATGGAGACTCATAACCTTCAGAATACAGCATGAATCAGCTGACTGCATAGCAAAGAGAATATAAAATGCCATCAAGAATGTCCTAAACTGGAACAGTAAACTTTTAAAGTACAAACAACTCATCTGTTAGCAGCCTAGTATTTGGCTGTCTGGAAAGTAAATACATTAGAAAGATATCTTTAAAAGAGATTCTATTACCTGTGTAGGTCAGCAATTTTCAAGCATGAGTGTAGAGCAGCTCCAGGTAAGAGGTGCTGTGACCCTGCCTTACTGCAGTAGATAGTAGTACATAAGCAATCCATCGGTTAAAACATGAAGATCTTTCTAATTACCAGTCCATGAATCTAATAATTTCCTTAGGCTAAGCCAGATTTGTCCTCACTTACCCAGGTTATGGGGCATGGATTCTTAGATACACAATCTACAGAAGAATATCATTAAAAACATAAATCTGAAAACAAATTATGTCCTCCATTATCTTACCTTTTTGGTTTTTCAAAACCTTGCTTAAGTGGTCTGGTTTGATTAAGGGTGCTCCAGGGAACCCAGGGTCCGGGTTTAACAGCCCACTGAGAGAAAAAGTCCCTGCGCTGACTTGAGGAAGGCTGTTGCTTTTCATCTGAAGCCTGGAATCAGCAGCTATGTGCAGCTAAAGCTTTTCAGAATACAGATAAGGGAATGTAACTTAGTCTCCCCATGAGAAGGGAATGAAGGACTCCCTCTTTATTCCTTACAGTTTCCTTTTGGTTCTCAAGCTGACCCCCATACACAGAGGGCAGGGAGAGACGGAAGAAAAAGTAGCCACTTCCCGGATTGGTGGGTGGCAGGTTTAATCAGCCAGGGAGCTCCCATCCCAGGCCTGTCCCGCGCGGCCGCCACTCCAGTAGATCTCCTCCCCGGCCCCCCAGAATCTTCCAAGTTTACATACTGCACAGAGGGTCTCGGCAACACGACATTCTCTCTAGGCCGCGCCCATGAAAGGGGCTCCCACCATGGGAATGGCGGACAGACCCCGCAAGGGGAGGGGAAGGCGTGAGGAGCCCGGATTGCGCGGATCCAGCTCTCGAGTCAACAAGCGGTCACGTTCTCGCGATGACCTGCTCCAACACTCCACCGCCTCGTAACAGGCTGTTACCGTCAGAGAGAACGTTCCCTCCGGGCCCCGGGGTGGTATATGTGACCGACCGAGTGAAGGCCTCTAGGTAAATCTGTAAGATTCTGGTGGGCAGGTGCAGAGGTCTACTCCAGTTGCCTGCGCTCAGGACATGCCCCGGATGGAACCTCCCTGGCTTATTAAACCCGCCACCTACCAACCTGGGGTGGCTGCCTCCTTCTTCCGTCTGTCCCTGCCCCCTGTGTATGGGGGCCAGTTTCAGATTACACCAGCGAAGCGCCTGGGGTTGCGAAAACATTTCCACCACCACCCCACATCCACGTGAAACACAGAGTGCAGACGAATAAAGAGAAGAAAAGGGTAAGCTTGAACAAAGTTCCTTTTGGGGAAAGAGAAAAAAATAGGATCAGACAGAGAGAGCTTTACAGCTTAAACACTAAAAAAAATTAAAATGCAATCCTTCCACCACCCCCAATATGCGTAAAGGAGTATCAGCAAAGTTCTGATATCTCATCTTGATTACTTTGATCTGTATATCTTAACAGGGAAATAGGAAATAGGAAACTTTTTCCAAAGAGTTTTGGATACCACAGTTATATGGTTGTCCTGAGGATGGACTTTCCTGTTAAGTGATCCCCTGTGGAAGCCAGGGGCTTTGGGAAGTAGTTAACACTCAATTTTGTGGCTATCAAATCAAAATGCAGGATTTCTGGGAGTTATGACCGGTAATCCAGAAAACGGGGCTTATCAGTTAAGCTTACTAATTAATTTATCAATATCACTTAAATTGTCCATTCAAGGGGTATTTGAGGATCTTGCGTGGGATCATGGGGGATCCTGCAGGGGACACAAAGGTAAGTAAAGCAGCGCTTGACCTCCAAGGGGTTCATTGTCTGTTTGGTGATTTGTGTTGTGGCTCTTGAGATAGGGTGGCTACAGGAAAAGGGTTTTGTTCCAAAAGAAAGGGGAGCACATGAGAGTTCAGAGGAGAGGAAGAAGATATCTGGTTGGATGGAATGAAAAAACACTTTATAAAATGGGAAGATTTGAGAAAAGACAAGACTTGGAGGATAGCTAGTGTTTTGTCAAAAGGAAACAGAGGTGAGGAAAGCGTCTGTAAAAGGACAGCAGCATAAACAATAGCACTCTTCGTCAGCATCAGACTGGCATTCACGGAGGACTCACTTCATGGTGGGCACCGAGCTAACTTCTCTCCGCGGTGAACGCCTCTAATCTTCACAACCACACTGCAAATTCTATTATTGTCTGCATTTTACAAAAGAGGAAACTGAAATTCTGGTTCGTTGCCCAGGACCATATAGCTAAAAGTAGCCACCATCTGAAACTGAGAATGTTTCAAGTACCTGTTGGAACCTAGTTTGAATGGAGCTTTTGGTGCATATCTCTAAACTAAATAGTAATAAGTCTAGAAATGCAGGTCAGAATTTCCCAAGGTCCCAAATACTAGATAAAAGACTCTGTTGCCAGACAGCGTGGGCAGCCCCTGAAAGGTTTTGAGCAGGTTCTGACATTACCCAAGTCAGTGGCATCATAGACATAATAGAATGGAGGGAACGGGGAGGACAGTAAGACCCAGAAGTCCTTGGCAATTTCTCAGGTTAGAAGCAAACTACGAGTGAAGGCCTTGATGATGAAATGAGGTAAGAGAGATGATAAACATAAGAAGGTCAAATCAACAGAAAGTGTCAGCTGATTGAGTTCTGGAAATCTTAGGGAAAATAGGAAGTCGACAGTGACTCTCAGATTTGGGGTTAGAGGCTGAAATGATGGTTTCAGAAATAGAAACAGGTGAGAAAAGATGATTGAAGGGAAGACAATGCCTCTTGAGTCACCCTCCTCCTGCTTGTCCTCCTGATCAACACCGTCACCATCATCACAGTCTACAAGGGAGGGCCCTTGTTCTGTTCCAGGCAGCATTCTAAGCATTTAACGCATATTAACTAATTCAACACTGAAAGCAACTGATGAAGTACATCCTGATAATACTCTCGTTTTATAAGTAAGAAAATGAAGACACACAAGGGTCAGGGACTTGCCCAAGGTCACATCATTAAAAGTAAGCAGTGGTGCCTGAATTGCAAGTCCAGGCATTCTGGCCCCAGAGTCATCTTGAAATTGTTAAAACTGAGTGAGGGGCAGACATCAAAATGTTTTTGTCGGACAAACTTTCTTTGTTGCTGGTTCTCAATAGTGTTCATAAGGGGCATTGGGACCAGGAAACAATCATGTACTTGCAAGGACCACCTCTGGCCCGCATATTACAGAAGAGCAGTTCCGAAGCCTTTCCTCCTTTTTCCGTCCCACTTTCACACGTGCCAGGGTTTTGTCCTCTTACACCTTGCAGTGCTCCATTAATTTTCCAGAGGCAGCCTGCTAGTATCTGTCTCCCTGTCCAAATAGTCTTCGTTCTGCCCTTAATAATAGGGATATTCTCTCCTTTACAGAAGTATTGCGCCTTTCCCGCTCTCATTCTTCTGATCTAATACGTCTGGGCGATGTATGACTCCGCCTGGGTTTCCTCTTCTCTTTAACAAGGCCGTTGGAAAATATTTACATGCAGAGTGTTTCGCAGGTGGTGGAGAGCCCAGCTCTGGCTGTGGTTGGTGCTGGCTACAGAGGAACTGTCTTCATTCTGCTGCATTAGAGTCCCCTCCAGTGTATTGGGGTGGTATATTTATTTGATTTCCTTGTTTCTCTTTTCCTGGTTCCAAAACAATGGAGTAGGACTGTGTGGTGCCATGTGCAGGGGTTGGAGGGAAGGAAGGCCATGCCCAAGGAGAGAAGGACAAGAAAACGGAGAGGTTGCTGAGCATGAGGCAGGGAAGGGACGCCTGACATCTGGGAGGGCGAGTGGCCGAGCAAGGCAGCATCTGGCCTGGGCCTTGCCTCCTGACTCCTGGGAGTGCAGAATGAGCTAGAAAGATTGGGAGGACCACAGAAACAAACATTCCACATCATTCTGGCCAGGCATAGCCATTCCATAGGACTCCAAGCCCACAAGCCACATGTAGCTGAACACTAACTGATGCTTTAAGACTTTCCCCCCAGATTTATTATCATAAAGATCTTTAAACGTAAAAAATAGTTGAAAGATTGGTACATTGATCGTAAGTATTGTCACTGCCTAAATGGAACAGTTGTTAATATTTTTATTAACATTTTACCATATTTGCTTTATTGGTGTGTGTACTGATAATACCTAAGAATATATTTATATATGTGTATATATTTGTTTTACTGAACCATTTGAAAGTACATTGTGAACATCATGGCCCTTTATTCATAACCACTTCAGCTTACCTCTAACAGAAATTAAAATGTTCTCCTTAAAGACCCCAACACCATCACACCTCAGAAAATGAATAAACATTTTAATATCATCTAATATCTAGACAATATTCAAATTATCTATACTCTCCCAAAAACATATTGCCAGTATTTAGTCTAAGTTCAACTTTGCATTCAGGTGTTGTATCACTTCATTTTATTTTTCTAAGTTTTCTTTTTGTAACGTGTATAGAAAAAAGAAACAAGTTATAAGTGTCCAGCTCAGTTTTCACAAAGCGAAACATCTGTGTAACTATCGCCCAGATCAAGAGTAGAATATTACCAGCACCTCAGTATCCTACCCTCTGCTCCCTCCCCACCAGTGTGCCTCCCCAAAGATAACTATTACTCTGACATCAGTTACCATCAGTAATTTTTGCATGTTTTTGAACTTTATAGAAATGGATTCATACAGTTCAGACTTAATTTTGTCTGCTTATGAAATGCATCAGTATTATATATATAGCAGTAATTCCTGTATTCTCATTTTTTTATATACTATTACATTTTATTAATATTCTACAATTTATTTGCCCATTGTTGACTGGCCATTTGGATATCCTCTGTTTTCAAATGCATGCTAAGCCTATGCACATTTTTAAGCTAGGTTGCCCATCATTTTCCTATTAATTTATGAGTTGTTTTTATACAGAGGACATGAGATCTTTGTTAAATATACCTATTCCAAATATATGCTCTCACAGTGACTAGCCTTTCACTCTCTTAACTATGTGTTTTTCTGAGGAGCTGTTTATTTTAATGAATTCCGATCTTTCCTTTTATGGCTAGGGCTTTTTGTGTCCTTTTTAAGAACTCTCTGCCTACTCCAAAGTCATAAATATATTCTCCTTTGTTATCTCCGGTGAGCTTTACTGTTTTACCTTTTACACTTAAGATATACAATCCATGTGGATTTTATCTTTGTGTGTGACATTAGGTAAGAGTCAGATTTACTTTTTTTCCAAATGGATATCCAATTGAACCATTCCATTTATTAAACATTCTTTTCTCTCTACTATGTCAATATTGTCATATACCAGGTAACCATGTATTGATAGCTCTATTTCTGGACTTTCTACTATTTTATCTATTTGTTTATTCCCCCAGACAATACAGTATTAACTTAATTACTGTAACTTCATAGTAAATATTAAAATTTGCTAGTGTAAGTCTCCCAGCTCTTTTCTTCTTCAGTACTACCTTGACTATTTTTGGACCTCTGCATTTCCGTACATAATTAAGAGTCAACTTTTTAATTTTTAGAAAAAATATTTTCCTGGGATTTTGATTGGGTTTTCATTGAATGTATCAATCAATTGTAGAGAACCGACATCTTTACAATTTTGAATCTCCTAATCCACAAACATGGAATAAATTTTCATTTGTTTAAGTCCGCTTTCATTTCTCTCAGTGTTTTTGTATATTTCTGTAAAAAGTCTTTGGGCATCTTTCATTAGATTTAATTTTAGGCTTCTGATGTTTTCTGGTGTTGATGTAAATATATCATATATTTTATTATTTTATTTCAAATTTTTTGTTGCTTATATAGAGAAATACAATTGAATTTGTATATTCACTTTTTAGCTAGAGACCTAGTTAAATTTACTTTTTCATCTAAGTTGTTTTTTTCATATTTTATTTATTTATTTGAGAGAGAGAGAGCACAAGCAAGGGGAGTGGCAGAGGGAGAGGGTGAAGCAGACTCCTCGCTGATTCAGGGCTTGATCCCAGGACCCCGGGATCATGACCTGAGCCAAAGACAGATGCTTACCCAACTGAGCCACCCAGGCCTTCCTCATCTAAGTTGTTTGATTACAGATTCTTTGGTGTTTCTATAATTTTTGGATTTCTATGTCATCTGAAGATAAAGGCAATTCTATTTCATCCTTTCTAATATTAATACCTTTTTCTTGCTTTATTGATCTGGCTAAAAATGTCTGTATAATGTTAAATGGAAGAGACAATAACATAATTTTTGCATCAATTCAATCTCAAGGGAATTTTCAATATTTCACCATAGAGTAGGAAATGTACCACATGTTTTGCAGATGTCACTTACCAGATTAAAGCAGTTCACCTCTAGTCCTAGATTCCTAAGAGTTTAATTTGTAACCATAAATGGTTGTTAAATTTAATCAAATATTTTTCTGCGTCTAGACAATTGGATGATTTTTTTCATAGTCTTTTGTGGTTTATTACATTGATTATTTTAGTGTGAAACCACCTTGGAATTCCTGGAATAAAACCTATTTATCATAATATGTTATCCTTTTATTTACATCACTGGTTCAAATTGCTAGTACTTTTTGTAGAATTTTTTTGAATCTATATTCTTGAGAGAGATGGGCCTCTATTTTGGTAATATCCTTGTTCCATTTGGTTATCAAAGTTATGGTAGCTTCATAAGACAAGTTGGAAGGCGTTCCCTCTCATTCTTTTCTCTGAAAGAGATTCTTAAGACTCATGTTATTTCACCAAAAACTAATGATGTAATATATGGTGATTAACATAACAATAAAAAATAAAAAAAAAAGACTCATGTTATTTCTTCTTTAAATGTTTCAACACCTTCACAGTTGAAGCCCCTGGATCTGGAGAATTTTCTTTGGGAAGATGTTTATTTACAAGTAGATGTAGCACTATTTATGTTTTTGTATCTTTTTGTGTAATTTTTTGGAAATTATGGATTTCCAAGGATTTGTCCACTTCATATATATGTCAAATCTAGTAATAATATATTATTGTTTTAATATCTTTTAACTATATTTTAGATATCTATGGGAAATGTGGTTATATCTTCTCTTTCTTGCCTATTTCTGGAAATTTGTACTTTTTTTTTCCTTGGTCAATCTTACTTGGGTCTATTAATTTTACTAATCTTTTTCAAAGAACCAAATCCTGATTTTAGTGATTTGCTCTATTTTATTTCATTAATGTCTAGCTTTATCTTTATTATTTTAATCTTCCTGCTTTCTTTGGGTTTAATTTCCTTTTTTCTTCTAACTTTTGTGATGGATACTTAGATAATTAATTTTCAGAATTTCTTTTATAATAAAGCACATATCACTATAAATTCACCTCTTTAGCACAGGTTTAGTTATATCCCACAAGTTTTAAGATGCCAACTTTTCAGTTCAAAATATTTTTTTGAATCATTCAATTCAAAATATCTCTAATTGCCATTGTTAAATCCTCCTTGACCCATGGGTTATTTTTAAACATTTGGGGATTCTTTAGTTATCTTTTTATTATTGGCCTCAAGCTTAATTACAATGTGATCATACACCATACTGTCAATGATTTTAATTCACTCAAATGTGTTGAGATTTATTATATGACATCATATGATCAGTTTTGGTAAATGCTCCATATACACTTGAAAATAGTATGTGTGGTTACATTGTTGGGGGCAGTGTTTCATACATGTCAGTTAGTGTCAAAGAAAGAAATGTGACAATAGAAGCAAAGGTCGGAGTAATGTGATTGCTGGAACATGCCACAGGCAAGGAACGCAAGTGGCCTCTAGAACCTGCAAAATGCAAGAAACAGATTCTCTCCTAGAGCCTCCAGAAGGAGCACAGCCCTGCTGATGCTTTGATTTTAGCCCCATAAGATCCATTTCAGACTGCTTGCCTCCAAGACTTTTGCTGTCTTAAACCATATTTTTGGTAATTTGCTACAGCAGCCATGGCAAACTAATACACTTCTGTCTTTTTGCCTTCTTTTACTTTCAGGCTTTGTGCATCCCTGTAAGTTATGTCTCTTGTAAATAACGGTCTTTGGTGTATTTTGTGTTTCTTTTCCTTATACATCTGAGAATTTTTGCCTTTTTTTAAATTTTTGTCTTTTAATTAGAGAATTTAGATCCTTTTCATTTATTATAGTTACTGAAATACTTAAATTTGTAACTGTCATATACCCATTTGCTTATTTTTTTGCTTTTCTTTGGATAGATCCAGTATTTGTTTTATAATTCCATTTGTTGTCCTCTGTTAGCTTCTTAGATATACTTTCTTTTATCCCTGGAGATTATAACATGCATTTTGAGTTAAAAGAATCTAACATCAGTTAGTATTGTTTTCACTTCCTAGACCATACTGATGATTTTTACGTTTCATCCAGCTTTATAGTCATTCTCATTAGGAGTTCTCATCTGCTACAAGCTGTTCTTTCTTGACCAGCCTTAGGATTGTATTTCTACAACTTTGCATAAATCCCACCTGGTTCCTATCTCTCCTTTTCCTCCAAATAGCCAGTCCCCCTGGATGGGAAGAGGAAGAGGCAGCAGAAATGCTACTCTAAAAAGAGATTTAAGGCCACTTTCCACACACTAGCTTTGTTATATTTTCCTGAATTTGAGGTACTCACTCTATCTTCTAAACTGTGGTAAGAATGTTTTTAATCACACACCAAAAAATTAAGGTATTTGTATCCAATGCTCCCTTGGGCACTTGTCCGTCTCATTTTCTCTCTTATGGGCAAAAGCAGTTTGCCACACTGAATGAAATGGAGGCAGTAACCATAAGTGTATTCACAGCTAACCCTGGGTATCTAATAACCCCCAACCAGCTCCTGACTCTTTAAACCTGGGGAGAAAATTTGGGAGAGATCCCAACTTTCTTGAGAGTAAGGGCATGGGCAACCATTCATGTGCAGGACAGTCAGCAAATAAGACCATGAACTGCAGTGGCTCAGAGTGAGTGGAGGGAAGACCATCCATTGCTAATTTTTAATTATATGATCTTGGGCAAGTTGCACACACTCTCTAAACTCTGTTTCCTCTTCTATAAAGTGGTGAAAGTAATAATACTTCCCTCTTTTATTTGCCACGAAGGTTAAATGTGATAAATCAGGTAAAACACTTAATATAATGCCCAGCACATTAGGTATACTCAATAACTGCTAGCAATTTTTATTTTAATCCTAGCCCACTAACATTCTCACAGTAACTCCTACAGGGGCTCGGAAAGATCTAGAGGGACACAAAATCAGCAGATGGAAGAGTAACTGTAAACTTCACTTCTTTGACACTTTTGCCCTGAAAGTAGTTAAGAGATTACAAGGTTAATTTGTGAAATTTTCCTGATTCTGTCCTCTATCTACTGAGGGTCTAAAAATCAGGCAGTGGACCGGGGAAAAAAATACATCTGCTGCATTAAGATAAAGAAACGTATTTGAAAATGTGTGTGTAAGCCATCTTTTTTAGGGTGTGGTCTCAGCAAATGCTTCTCTCTATATATAGTCATTTACAAACATTTACTAAGCGCTTCCTATGTCCAGGTCATTGGGCAAAGCAGCAGGCATGCCAATAAAGAGCCTATGCCAAATGCCAATGCTCTATCTCCATTTCCTCTACATATTTATGTCATTTTGTCTTTGCTGAATGTCTCCGAAGTACATGCAACTGATATTCCAATTTTACAGGTTAGGAAACTAAGACACAAAGAGGTTAAGTAATGTTTGGAAGTCACACAGATAAATATTAATGATTTAGTCCTTGTCCTCATGGTGCTTACAGTCTACAAAATAGAAGGTGTTTTAGTAGAACATTTTAAAACTATATTAAATGTTTAAATGTAAACTTGTCCAAAAGCTGGCAGCCATCCAGGTAATCAGAAATTAACTTGATATTCAATTTTCACTTAAGCATTTGAAGTCATATATCCCCAGCCTAGTATCTCTAGCATTTCTGGCATCCCATGATTTGTACACATAAGAAATATAATCAGTTCCCTGTCCAAGTAATTTTAATGGCCTTTTAGTGGATTAAAATGAAATTCTATTAGATATACTAATGTAACTCTGGTATTTAAAAAATGTGGAGTGTGCTAACTACAAATAAAAGTAAGTTAACAGATAATTTTGTTAGAAGTGGTATTAAGAAAACTGGAATATTGTGTATTCAGTTAGCAAGACACCTGAAGCATAACTGAAGTTTAAGAGTGATTAGAATATAGACCATAATATGTGAGAGAATATTTAGCCACTATGAAAAAAACTTGAAATCAAGTGCAATGCCTAGGAACATATATGATTCAGAATGTTGCTAATTAATGTGCGATCTTGTTAAGAACATTATTTTATTAAGCAAGTGTGTGGCATGATTTCCACATTTTGAATTTGATCATTGTTGATCTAATGGGTGGGTCCAAGGAGACTACATCTGTCTTTGGACTTTCAAATGCCAGTACTACATTTTTAAGATGTAATATAAATATTACTTTGAAGGAGATCATTCTTGAGAAACCACAGTCATGCATGAAGGAAGTGTTACTAGGAGCCTGGAGCCAGAGAATATAGCTTCCTAGAGTTACAAAGGACCTTGGAGTTTCCTCAGGATTTGGGGGTAGAAGGAGAGAACTTAAATCAATAAATATTAATAAACAATGATCTGAGCACCTACTCTGTAGGCAACTATGCTTCGGGCTTAGGTGCTTCTTCATAACATTTTAAGTACTGTGTTTTGGGTTGTAGTCTGTGTTTTCTCTTATTCCTGCCATTCCCTCCCAACACACACACACACACACACACACACACACACACGCTAAAATTATAAGGAAGAGATAATTTTTGTCATGTCATGTCTGTAGTACCTAGAAGAATGTCCATCATCTGTGGTCAATACATAATTGACAGAGGAATATATGGAACAAAAAGATGGAAGACACAGCCTTACCCTTAAAAGGTGGCAGCACAGGGGCAAAGCAAGAGCACTGAAGTGGGGTGCAGAGACCTGATTCTCACCTTTGCTTGGCCAACACTTTGTCAGCCACAAGCAGAGGACCTCAGTTTCCTCATGTGTAAAGCAGTTGGACTATCTCTAAGATCTCCTTTTTACTTCCAGATTCTGTCATTCTGTGTCAGTCTTCAAATACGTGAAGAGCGTTCACCCTCAGGTATGAGAAAAAGAGCATTTGATCAGGGTTGCTCTGGGAGGTGGATCTCTAGCTAGTTGGGTTTGGGCCCTGCGTTAGCTTCCTGTGGCCACTGTCACAATGGAACACAAGCTTGGTGGCTGAAAACCACACAAGTGTATTCTTTCCCAGTTCTGGAGGTCAGAAATCTGAAATCAAGGTGTCAGCAGGACCCCATTCCCTCCAGTGGTTCAAGGCGAGGCTTCATTCAGCAAATCTCCTGAAATTAAACATCAACTGGACATCTCCTAGTTCTCCTAAAGACAGTTCATCAAATCCAATTGTATCCGTATCTCCAAGTGCGTAGGGCACCTCACCCAGCACCCTCCTCCTCTGGCTGATACGCTCCGAGTCTGTCTCTGGGAGCTGAGGCCCTTCTCTGAGACACTAGTCCAGGTGCTGGGGCAGCTTGCCCAGGAAGTGGATGGGACAAGATAGGAAGGAAGGGGGGGATGGTGCCCTCAAGGGGCTGTGGACAGGGGCAAAGGGCTGAAAGGCTGCCTACACACACCTAGAAGTATGTTCTGAACAGCAGCTTAACTGCAGGGAAACAGTACTTTGGGGCTGGCATGTGGCCTGCAGAAAATGGAGTAAGCAGAAGAAAATGCTGGTTTTTCCTTTTGCTTTTTCTCCTCACAGCCCACCCCCTTCTCTCTTCCTAATCTTGTCTCTGCCTTTCCACACATCTCCTTCTCTCCCTTTGTCTCACCTTTTGTTTCCTCTCACTTTTTTCTTTTCCATGCCAGATCATGTGAGTCTATGGGGGAAAGTTAATATCAGTGTGATTTGAGGGAAGTTGGAAGCCATCTCCACAAAGCAAGGAGACACACACTACCCTGTTCTTACACAGCGCACTGGCCCAGGAAGGGGTACGCTGAACATAAAACGCGCAGGTCTTGAGGAGGTAAAGGATTTGCCCGTACTGAGGAAAGTGCCTCCTTCTTTGTCCTCCTCAGCGCCTGAGAGGAAGGACTTAGGACTCCCCTCGGAAGGCCTGCACGCTGAGTTTGAGGGCAGTAGCCTTATGTGTACCCTCGTTGGGTTGTTTATTTTGTATAGGTATTTCTTAAAGAAAAAGACAGGTTTAGGGTGCTCAGGGTCTAGGTTCCCAGAAAAACACTATAACTTCATCCAAAACTAACATGTCTTGTGCATTATAATAGCTCCCTTTATTAAGCACCACACTGTGTAGTAAATTTTAGCCACACTTAGGTAATCCACTTCACTTATTAATCCTCTCGACTACCATATGTATATACATAAGAATTATTATTATTTCTACTCTAGAGATAGGGGAAATGAGGCTTGGGGAGGGCAAACAATTGACCCAAGTTAACAAATTGATAAATGTTCGAAATGAAATTTTGACACCAAGTCCCATGTTCTTTTTACCACACCATATTTCTCATTTAAAATAATTGACTTTTTGTATCCCTTGCAAATCTAAAAGTAAGAGACTCCATGATCTCTATAAAATCACCATTTTCATAAATTTCAAAATATATCCCTTCTTTGTCAGATTTCTTTATTAGAGTGGGTTTTAATTTCCCAATCTGTGCTCTTTCCAAGGAAATTTTTTCAGCTCATGCTTGAGAACTTCTTTTTCCCCCATGGTTACTTGTTTTATGTAGCAAATGCTTTCTGTAGCTAAATCAGGCACCATAATATTATTCTCTCAAGTATGCAGGGCTGAGCACAGGGCATGACCCATGGTAGACACTAGAAGTGTGTGAAGAAGTGAATTAGATCTGGCGAGTTCAGAGAGCATGAGGAGCAACTAGCATGGATAAAACAGAGGGAGGAGACTGGTCTATATGAGGAATAGGTTTGCCAGGTAGGATATGGTCAGATTAGGAAGGGCACTGAACACCGTGAAAATAGTTTCAACTTGATGTTTCAGACAAGTGGAAACAGCAAAGGCCTTTGGTTCAACTATTTGTAGCAATTGTAGATGCAGTGTTACAGAAAGGTTCTCCCCTACAGCTAAAAAGAGAATGGAACCAGATGTACCAGCCAATGATGGGTACGGAAATCCTCAAGCATGAACTAATGAGAGCTTAGACAGAGATGATGGAAATGGGAAAGATGTCTCAGCGCTGGACGAAGCTGCATTTCTTGTGTTTCCTTAGGACACTTATCTGTTTAAGTTATTTAGCTGAAGTGGCGAAGTAGTTGCTGATGCCATTAATAATGAAAACGACCCTGATATATTACACTTAAAATTGCCTTCTCAGGGCCTTGCCATTCTTTTTGTTTCATGTACTGGCATCATTATCTACTTGACACTTCCCCAAAATATATATTTAGGAAAAGCTAATACTTGAGAGACAACTCGAGTTTTCATTACAAGTTGATTAACAGGTGCAGCTGTGAGAGGCTAGCTGGCATCAGAAGGCCTGAGTTTTGATCTCCTTCCTACCAATTAGAAGCTGTGTGGCTTTTAGGCAAGTCATTTCACCATCTTGAGCTTCAATTTCCTCAGCTGTGAAATGAAGATGGCAATACCTATCTCCAGGATTATGATCACATTTAAATGGGGAAAAAAGTATATGAACGTACTTCGTACATTTTACGGTGCAGTGTGAGTGCAGAATCTTATTTTTGTGAGCAATTATACATAAATCGAGGCTAAAGCTCTCACTCCTTCAAAAAGAAACTTCATTAAAAAAATCTCGACAGTTATTTAATTTCTGTGGTATTGGGGTGTACCCAGCAGGAGGAAATGAGAGGAAGGGACATGTTACCAGAGGCAAGATACAAGGAAAGAATTTGGCATAAGAAACAAGGCAACAATTTTGTTCTGGAACCAGTACAATGCTGAGCTGCCTGAACTACTGGACTCAGGTTCTGGAAATTGCCCCTCTACTGGTTAGGCTGACACGTTTAAATTTAAGTGCAGGAAGTTATATTTATACCTATTTCATCTCGTTTCTTTTGGCTCACCAGTCCAGCCTGTCAGTATCTTTTTTGAATCTTAACTTGTCATCCAAGTACTTAGTTGTGGCTCCCAGCTTTGTGTCATCCTCAGATTTGATGAGTGTGCTTTCCATGCTTTGCTGCTGGTTTATTCTAAGTTCAGTTGAACCCTGTGGCACATCCCTAAAAAATCTTCCTTTAGAAGATAGCCAGCTTCAAAACCACTGGAGACACTCGCAGCGAGCCCCCATTTCTTCACCTTTGTATAAAAGCATCAAAAAAGGTAATGTCAAATGTCTTGCTAAAGGCTCGAAACACTGAAATTTCTAGCTCTGCCCTTGATTTTCCTCTCTCCACTCCCTTCTTACACACTCAGCTACCTCTGCACAAATGCTCACCTCCTCACCTCCTCCTCCCCCTCCTCCCACCTTGAAGTTACTCCTTCTGCCAAGGGCCACCCCTTCTGCCTGTGCCATGATGAATCTCAGCACTTCCAATCTCCTCTAGGTCTTCTAAAGCACCATTGTTCCTCTCTCTTTGTTTTCCACCTCTTCCTTAGCCTGGCACAGTGGCTCTCAACATTTAACAGGCATCAGAAGTTTCTGGAAGTCTTGTTACATCACAGATCTCTGGGGCCCAAGAATTTCCATTTTTAAGTTCCAGTGGTTCTTATGTGTAGTCCCTGGACCAGCAGCATCGGCACCACCTGGGAACTGGTTAGACGTGCACAACCTCAGGCCCCACTCCAGACCTACTGAATGAGAAATTTGGGGACTAGGACCAAGCAATCTGTTTGAACCAGCCCTCCAAGTGATTCACATGCACACCAATGTCTGAGAACCACTGGTGAGCATATGGAGTAAAAAGAGGGCTGTACAGCCAGGGAAATTTGAGTTTTGATCCCTGTTGTGTCCCTTCCTGTGTACTGAGGTCACTTGACTTACCATCCCTAAGCCTCATTATTTTAATCTATAAACTAGGAATGTTAATACCCACCTCTGTAGATGGTAATAAAGATTAAATGAGATAATGTACGTAAAGCACTCAGCACAATGCCTAAATATTCAATAAATGGAGGCTGTATTTACTTTATCATCATAAAAAAGTTCCTCCCTCCACCCTCTGTCCCACTCTCACCTCTGTAGCCAAGCCCATAAAAATCTCCATCGTCTGTCTCCATTTCCTCACATCTCATTACTCCTTACATTGCTGCAGTTGGCTTCTGTCCCCACCACTCCACTAAAGTGGCCTTGCTAAGGTCATCAGTGATCAAATTCCAAAAGTGCTAGATTCTACTTGTCTCTTGTTTCTAGTCTCTGTATTCTTTCTTTTGGGACATTTCTCTTTCAGTTCTTCTGTGACCTCTTTTGGCTTCCACATAGTCCCCCTTTCATAATCTTCCTTTTACCTTCCTGCTGGTTCTGTCTTGGTCTCTTTAACTGGTCCCTCCCTGCCACTACCTGCCTCTCAAGTGTCCTCCACAATTCACCTTCATTTCTTCTCACTCCAGACCACAGCATTATTTACCACCTAGCTGCCTTTCCAGACAAGAGCTCTCTGGACCTCAGACATCTCCAGAGGACAACTAGATGTCCCAACTTGAAGACCTCAAATTCAACACAACCCCGAGACCACACTCATTGGTGCTTGCTTGCCCAGATCTCTTCCTCCTTCTAGGTTCCTTATGTCTCCGGATAGACTGTGAGTTCTTAAGGTCAGAGATGAAGTCTGATTATCTCCGATCTCCATACCTGGCTTCAGAGCCAGGTAAGCACTTCATAATGGATTCATTTACTGAATGCATGAATCAACAAAGTGAATTATGTCCTATTGTCCAGTAACTTTCATAAAAAGAGATGAAACACTCACAAAACAAAAAGAAAATGAATTATTTCCTAAATCCACACTGTTGCTAGGAGTCATCACTTCCCTTTCTAAATCTTGATTTCAAATCCACTCTCCTTATTAATAATTAATAATATATGCCCATCCCAAACTTTGCATACTTCTTTTCATAAATCCTCCAAAATTACCAAGAGTAGTTTCATAATCACACCTGTAAGCACTTCAGTTCTGCTAGAATGCTCTCTGCCCAGAGACTTGAGCCCCTTTAAGGGAGCTAAGTGTTTCCTCACTATTGCTTCCCCATCCTCGGGTTTCTGTTCCTTTTTAACTCTACTTGTTCTATTCTTGTTAGTTTGGAGAGCATTCTCTTAAAAAAGACAGAGGTGAAATCAAAGTTTGGTAGGGACATTCTTTCAATCCTTTACGCTTATATCACCCATCCCTCCTCCATCAAGCCTTTATCCCATCCTGATTATTTAGTTAGAAACATGGGTTTGAATGTCCTTTTCTATTACCGTTAGCATTTTTATCATGATGAGTTTTAGACCTGCTGATTTGATTCTTACATTTTTAGTCACTATAGGAATATTCATTTTTGGCAATGATCCCTTCCTTCAATCTTTTGTGTTCTGGCTAAGGGAGACCAGGGTAGAGATGGAAGGGGATAGGGAGCCAGGCTGAGAACAGAGCAATTGTCTCCTGCCCTGGGGAGATCCCCAGTAATACAAGCAGCACAGGTATGGTGATTAACATAACATAATAAAATAATAAATAAATAAATAAAAAGAAGGACACAGAAACTGTCATCAGATCTCAGTAAGCAGAAAAAGCAAGATCTGGGCTGGCCAGGTGTCTCCCGTTGAACCAGAGTCAAGTATTTTAGCTTCTTATCTGATAACCTGAACCTTTTGAATTTGTTGTTATTTTAATTTTAGATTTGCCTTATCTTAATTCCAGATTGCTATTTAATCAGCAGTGGTTTGGAACATTTCAGCTTTTAGTTTCTCACTAAGTTAAGTATTTAATGATCTGTAAACAAACACTTGAGAAGATGCTACTTAAAGGGACTCTGATCCCTCTGTACTGAAGTGAATGAATCCACTCTTAAATTTATCTTCCAATTTTCAAGTAAGCATTCTGCTACTAGTGTCAAAAAAAAAAAAATTGGCTGGGAATGATGGGGGTTGAAGGGAAGGAAGCATCACTATAGGAAGTTTGTGGGCTTTTTAGCCCCCACCCCAACTGGGGGTACAGTCTTTTGATGAAGGCTCTCTGGCCATGGTTACTGGGGGATGGGAAGGTGTGGAGGGGGCTAAGGAAGGGAGAAGGAAAGCTGGGAGGTGAAAGTATAGGACCAGGAGCACACCAGGACTGTGAGGGGCAAGAGTACTCCTGTGAGTATAGGTTGAAATCCAAGAAGAGAAACTGCAAGAGGAAATTACAGGAATAAGAGAGAAAGAGGAATTAATTTTTTTTTTTTTTAGATTTTATTTATTTTTTTTGACAGAGAGACACAGCCAGAGAGGGAACACAAGCAGGGGGAGTGGCAGAGGGAGAAGCAGGCTTCCCGCAGAGCAGGGAGCCAGATGTGGGGCTTGATCCCAGGGCCCTGGGACCATGACCTGAGCCAAAGACGCTTAATGACTGAACCACCCAGGTGCCCCTAGAGAGATTAATTTAAACACAATTTAAACACAAAGGTGAATTCACAGACAGAAGGAAACCAAAAGATGGAGGAAACATTAAAAAGCAAACAAGAGAAACAGAACGAAGGTGAGTAGGAAAGACAACTACTAGTTATTTACACTCACTTCAGATTCCAAGAATGGGATTGATATTCTGCTGGTTCTGGTGCTGGGAGCACATTCTTTTGAAATATGCACTCACCTGAGACCTCCCTATTTCTTTGGATAACTAAATTTTATCCCTCATAAGAATCATTTCTCACAGGACTGTCGGATTTTTTTTTCTTTTTCTGATAGCCACTTGTGCCTCTTGGGCTCTTTCAGAGTCTCAGATTCAGGGAGTATGCTTTTTGAAAAATCTACCTCTCCATAGAAGTTAAGGTTCTCTCCTCCTCTGGCTATTACATATATCATAGCACAGTCACTTCCTCCTCAGCAGCTCATCTTCCTTTATTCATCAGAACTTGGTTCAGAGCAGCAGGTCCCCTTTTCACTTCTAAGAAACGAAACTGTCAGGAGGGCAAGTCAAGGATTCTCAGATGTTGTTCTCCCAATTTATTATCATTCTCTCATTATATTTGAAAATCTGTCATGATGAGGTTTCAGCTACAATCCCCAAAAAAGTTTCCACATCATTCCTTACCTGAGATCATAGAAGTGGAAACAATCCACATCACTTCCAAGCAGCCTCTGTGATCGCAGATGCCATCACCATGCAGGTAGCTCCAGAAGATTTCTTGGCCTCTAAGACTGCCAGGGCGTGAGGAGGTAGAAATGGGCAGGTTTCTTAGGGCCAAGGTCACCAGAATTAAGTCCCAGCTTGAAGCAATGAGGAAAGCAGAAGTCAAAGGGAAGAGCAAAACTGGAGGACATGCAGTGTGCAAAGACCCCAGATGTCCAGAGGGGAGTGTAAAAAGCATTAAACATGGTGTTCTGCCCAAATGTCAAATGGTCGGAGCCAACATTTGGGTGTGGAGCCAAGAGTTCATTAAAAAAAAAAAAAGCCAAGTACAAAAATACTTGGAGCAAACCTTTGGTTTATTTTGATCATGGCTTTGATTTATCTGGTTTTGCTGTTTCACAGGTTCATGAGTGCAGAAACTCATCTGTTTAACTTTACCACTCTGTCCCTGGGGCCTGGGACAGCCCTGGCATATAGCAAGTGCTCAGGAAATTCATAGTGAATCAATCAAACATCAGTGTTTTCAACTATTTCTGTTTGTTTTCTTGTTAATGGACCAGGAGGGGTGTGCACACAGTGATTAGCAGTGATTTCAAGGGCAAACACCAAAGTGGAGACTATGCTGCTGCACTAAGTCAACCCACTGGGCCAAAGTCTGTCCTCTGTCTGAGTTACATAAATTCATAATTCTCCTGCATTTTCAATATGCTAAGCAATCCCTACTAAGAGAGATGAGAGAACAAACCTGCATTATGGATAAGTATGCCTCTCACACAAAAAACCGAGCATTACTAAGGCTGCATGGGAATGTTAATGTCTTCTGTGCCATGGGTAAGGTTAAAAAGAAAGACAACCCCTTTGAAATTATAATAAAATACATTCTGAATTATCTAAAAGTTTCAAACAAACAATTACTCTTTAGAAAGGTCTTCCCTCAGCAAAATTAATCTGAAACCTTAGATCACACAATTAAATATATTTTCACCTTGGTTAAAATTGTTAATAGTGGGAGTCTTTAGGAAGGCATTAATGGGCTTTTTTTGTTTTGTTTTGTTTTTTTGTAGTGCAAAAATGAATGGATTCAATACCTATCTGAACTGTATAATAATTTAACAATTCTTGGATTCCAAGCTAACATTTCTGTCAGAGCAGTGACCCCACTCTCATCATTTATGTTGAAGTCTGCCCAATACATTCAAAAGATTTGTGCTTATTATAACACTGTACAGCAAGACACTTTCATTTGATAACCTTTGTGGCAATGGAAACTCAATCACTAATTCTTTGCAACTTTAAAATGTGAACCTTTGAGCCCCACTTCTGTAAGGACTCAGAACACTTTCTGTGCTGGTTTGCCTGATCCTGAGCTCCAACCTCTGTGCCTCTCCCTCAGGAGCATGACAGGCGCCATGTTCACTACCCGAAGATGTGGCAAAGGGAGAGCACTCACGAGCACGGTTCCTATGAATGGATGGGCTTTCCCAAGCTCCTCTCCTGATGTTTGCTTCCCCTGAGGAGGATAATTTGGTGGCCATGTCCTTGTTGTTGAGAAAGCTGAGCATGAGGGAAGGCCATAGAAGGCAAATGGGGAGCAGCATTTGTTCAGTCTTTCTCAAATTGTCACTAACATGCAGAGGCTACATTTGAGTGGGTAATAATAAAAGATAAATGCAGGATATCATGTGGAGTGTCATACATTACAGAGTTAAAGGAAAGAAGACTTATTTTTTTTTAAGTTTTTATTTATTTATTTGACAGAGAGAGAGACAGCGAGAGAGGGAACACAAGCAGGGGGAGTGAGAGAGAGAAGCAGGCTTCCTGCTGAGCAGGGAGCCCGATGCAGGGCACGATCCCAGGACCCCAGGATCATGACCTGAGCCTGAGGCAGACACTTAAGGACTGAGCCACCCAGGCGCCCCAGGAAAGCACACTTAAAATGGGTCCTAGGTAAATGGGCAAGAAAGCTCCTTTCTCTAAATCACTTTCCTTTTGGATACCCACCAAATGCTCACAGATACCCATGGCCATGACTGGAAAAAAGGAGAGAAGAGAAAAAAAAAATTATTTTCTCTACTGACACTCCTTCCCTTAGCTCTGACCCTAGGCACAGTCCCTTGGGGCTGTGGCTGATTATAGGAGTGGGCAGTTAGCTGGCTGCTGGATGAGGAACATAGAGAAGTAAATTCTGATGCCGAGCAAATATGTAGGCTTCCCATGGAGGCGGGACATATTAGCAAGGAGGTGCAAGCATCCTAGATATGGTACAATTCTGACCAGTTCCAATGTGTATGGGTTTTCCACCACCATTAAGCAATTCTTGGACACCAGCTGGGTGTCCTACAATGCAACTCAATTTGGACACTTATCTGTC
Organism: Callorhinus ursinus; assembly: GCF_003265705.2. Taxonomy (NCBI): domain Eukaryota; kingdom Metazoa; phylum Chordata; class Mammalia; order Carnivora; family Otariidae; genus Callorhinus; species Callorhinus ursinus. Next base: position 37,600,083 of record NW_027397068.1, on the reverse strand, counting down.
AAGCTCCCTTCACTTAGGAAACTCCAAAGGTTTTAGGAGCTCTGTGCCAGACACAAGGATAAAGACCAAACATATATTTATGATAAATCACAGTATCACATGTGGACATTCTGGAAAGCAAGGGAAGGTCTAAAGCATCAAGGCTAAGGCCAGACAGCAAAATGGGATCTTTAGAAGTTGAAGTCTAAAAGAATGAGACCAGATAAGACCAAGAGGGTGAGTTTAGGAGACTGAGCCCCAAAATGTCCGGGACACAATGCTCCAGGGACAGGTTGTGAGAACCTGCGTGTATGTTTTCTTAGGCAGAAAGTTGGGAAGGAGAAGTTAAGGGACTCATGCTTGTCAGGACACGTTCAGGATTGCACGCCCAGTTCTTTACATGTTTAAGCATATAAAGTTTGTGTGTGTGTGTGTGTGTGTATGTGTTGAGAAGGGTGTTTCTGTCTGCTCCCTTAAGGGTCACAGTGGCACCTAACAATCTCCCCAAGTAGCAAGTCATTCACTCAGTCATCATTGAGCATAAGGTAAGGCCCAGCATTGGGCTGGAATCAGAGCTGTTCTTATCAATAATCCATGCTCAGAGGATTTATTTTGTTCAGCAAGAAGAGACAAGTGAGCTAAATAAAGCCTTTTTTTCTAGAGAGTTTATGACATTTGAAGAATGATGTAGGTTATTGTTAATGCCATGTAAGCACCCTCTAAAAACATAAAAATTCTCTGAGGAGACCTGAATTACACGTGTGAGGAATGCCTCCCTATCTGTTCAACTGATCTCAGTCACGGGGAAGGGATGCTTACGGAAATAAAACAGGAAACATGACACAAACAAAACCATTTATAACACATGAAAATGGGCAAGCAAGAAGGGTGGCGTGCATGAGGTGTAAAAAAAAGAGCGCATTTGTACCGAATGCTTCCAATGAATTGTTCAAGAACACTTCATCCTTGGAGTAGGATTTCCTCTAATTCTGTCAAGGTTGGTGTCTGCATGGGTTATGTGCCAAGTAATTGTCCGGTTGCAAGTTAACAGTGTCAAGAGACTATTTTAAAGATGAATAGGAACATAAAACATACTTTGTCCTATTCTCCACTTTGAATATATCTCTGGAACAAAACTTGTACTTGAAATGGAGAAATGTGATTTTTATGAGTTACAGGGTTTTTTTCCCTTTCACACGACTGACAGAACAAAAACATTTAGAGGAAGACAGCCCAATGTCTCGTAAGTATTTGTATATTTGTTCTTACCATGGCTTACAAGGGACACTGCGAACCCCCTCCCTGACTGAACGCTGAGTATTATTTAAGCCCTGCCATTACACTCCAGTGCTTTCCAATAGCTAAAAGAACTTTGCATTTCTTCCCGTAGGAACTGTAAACTCAAAAAGAAAGATTCTCCTGCAATAAATTGTATCCATTTTATTTTCTGAAACAGTTACTTATTTAAAAATATGTGCTAAGAAAAAGTAAAAGGGAAGAGAGAGGGCCTCTATTTATGAATCATGCTCTTTTTTATTCATACTATTTCCAAGACCAGGCAAATTATCATAATCTTCCTAACAGAGATACACAATTCCACCTAAGAATTACTGTTTTCCTAAACCAGTGAAAAAGCAAAGTTTCCAATAGATGCTGAGATAAATCATCTGTGTGTGCTTATATGTGCACCTTTTGTATTTCACGGTTATAAATAATTCCCAAACCCAACTTTGTGTCGGTATTTTAATATGGATTCTTTGTATTCCTCTGCTGGTGTCATTTCTTTGGATTTAATCCTTATCCCTTACAGGCCGGCACCAGTCCATTCAGTATTCTGACGGGACCAAGCCACCACCCCACCTAAGAATATCAATTATGTTTTGAAAGCATACGATTTGATTCATGCAGAAACCACTGTATATGCATCATGGTGTTTTCATAAAGACTCCCTTATTTACTCTAAACAGTGTTATGACTTTCACTGTATGGCCACATAGTAACTGTTTAACCTTAAAGACTTAACTCTTTTCAAGAAACCTTAAAGAAGCAAAAGGAAAGCTTGGCCTCAAGAATACATTTTCTGTTCTTAACAAAAATCAGCTCTGCTCTGAATAGCTGAAATGAGGCAAAGCTTCAAAGCTGCAGCCGTAAGTGCTGTACTGTAGAGAAGGCTCTTCACCTATGTCTGAATGTGCAAAGGAAAGGAACTTTCTGCCAGCTGAATGTGTGTTTCCCAACTTTTTCTCCTCATGCGTATCTAAAAAGGATACTGGACTAGAATCCCTAGTAGGTTTCCTATTTAAGGCTTGTTAGCAAGGGATTCCCACAGTAGCATCTGGAAATACACACACACACACGCACACATGCACACATGCACACACACCCCACCCCACTTCTTTGCTCACTCAGAATTATCAAGACTTAACCCTAAGACACTAAGAGGCTCAGATGAGCCCATCATCTAATCGAAAAGCCATCAGAAATGAAAAAGCCTCCCTTTTCCTCTCCCTATTAAATGGGATCATGGTGGACAAGATTCACCCACACCGCTCAAGCCCTTTGATCCTAGAGACCAAATCCCGTTCATCCTCTTCATACAGTGAGTGTACCCATAAGGCACAGACACACAGAGACACATATGCTTATGCACACATGCATGCAGTGACATCAGGGGTGGTCACCCTTTTCTTCTATGTGTCCACTTACCACATTACCATTACCAACAAGGGAAAACATTACTTCACCTCCCAAAACCAATCCCAGTGCCCTTTGCCCCGTGGAAATGGCACACATTTCTGCATGGGGGCTTCTGTGTAGGAGTCAGAAGCTCTGCAATTCTCCAGACACAGGCTCATCTAGAGATAATGAGCACAACTGTACAGTGGAGAATACAGATGAACAATTGCAGTACAGTTGAAGACTGCTCTGTGCAGCCTGATTATCCACAATGTACCATGCTCCACCAGGATCAGTGTGGCAGAGGGGAGCTGTTTCCCCTGTGCCATTCTTCTAGCATCAAGGGTTCCAACTCATGTAGAAAATTCCTCATTAAAAATAGTCAAAAAGAGAAACTGATATTGCTCCTGAGAAGACTAAGGAAAAGCCGTTCGTATACTCATCCTTGGAGGTCTGTAGCACAGTTTGCCCATAACCTGCTTACCATGCTCCTTAGGATGGATTTTGAAATGTGGTCAGATTGTTCTAAACGTTTCCCTTCATTTTAATTCTTTAAAATAAACACACAAAATTTTTTTGTGAATATTCCTCCAATATTTTCATAGATCTATGAAAGTTTTTTTTTATTTTATTTATTTATGGGGGGGGAGCAGAGAGAGAGGGAAGGAGAGAATCTCAGGCTGACTCTGCTCTGAGCACAGAGCCCAATGCAGGGTTCAATCTCAAGACCCTGAAATCATGACCTGAGCCAAAATCAAGAGTCAGATGCTTAACTGACTGAGCCACCCAGGTGCGCCATATGCATTTTTGTTTATTAAGATCAAACTACATAGACTTTTGTTAAACTTTTCACTAAACATTTTACTTTTTCATTATTCTTTGGTAAGAATTTTTGTAATTACTCTGACACAATTTTTTGACATTTATTAATTTAATTAAACATTAAACATTTAAGTATGATTTGGAGATGAATTCATCTGTGATATGGATCTGATAAAGCCTTCGGAAGTCCAGATGCATTGAATACACAGGAGAATTATTTTTCTGTTTTATAATCCATGTTTAAGAAATGAATTTGTCTGTTCTCACTGATGGTTTCCAATTCTTGAGAACTTAGGTGTTGGTCTTTATTAAGTCTAGGCATGATACTAGCTGGCTGGGTGTGAAATATTATCTCACTTGTAAAAATAAACAACTCTTTATTTCTTCACAATTACAACCACATTTGTTATTAGGTGCTCTGTATAACCCTAATGACAATTTAATTCTAACTCTTAGGCTAAAAGAGCATGAGCAGAGCTGAGAATCTGCAGCTTGCTTCGTTCACTGTAGAACCTCTAATCTCTAATCATCTTGCGAAGATACTTGTCAAGACAAAAGTACAACATAGAATGGGCCACGTGAGCAGTCATTTTAGTACAAATGAAAGATTGTTGACTGTCTTTGGCTTTTAATTCTGCAGACCAGAAGCAATTACAGGTTAAGCTGTCAGTCTCCAAGCTGGTAATTCTTACATAAAATCTTCTCTTTAGCACCACCATGAGACTTGGGGTCTGTAGAAAACTTCCTATATGATCAAATCATAATCCAAATTTCTTTTGAACTTATACTTGAATAAAATAAAACCTATTCAGGATGATTTGAAGCACATTATTCACCACAGAGAGAAAAATATCCCTCCTCAATGCTGAGGACATAGCTTTATTGTCATGAACTAATAGCAGCAATAGACAATTAATTGGTTCAGCTGTCTAATGATTGTTAGAAAGAATAGGTTATGACCAATAGTTCTGAAGGTAAAAATCATTATTTGGGGCAGCTATTCCCTGGTTCAATTAGTTTATATTCAATAATTCCATCTAACAAATCATTCATGTGGTTGCTTAGGACCTTGGCAGTTTCACTGGAAGCTCTGTAGCTCCGTTTTGCCAAACCAGATGTTTCTTGAGCAAACTACTAAGAACTCTCCATGACTGTGACAGGCAATTGGCAACTCCTCCTTTGAAAATATTCCAGGATATATTATATCCACTGCATTCTAGAGTATACAGCTTTGGGACAATGATCACTCATTTGTTTTTGTTAATGGTGCAGATAAAATGGTGCAGATAGAGGGGCTTTCTATAGAAAATTGTACACTCCACCCATAGATCTTTTGCGCCATTTCCATGGAATATTGAATTGACCGTTCATTCAGGCATGAGTTTTAGTTAGATTGCAACAGGAGCATCAAAAATGAAACTGGCTGATAATGGAGGAGAACAGGGCCTGGAGAGACTTCTAGAGAATGTAACCCCTGATATGATCCTGAAGGACAAGTGGGCTGGGGCTTGATGGGGGAAGGGAAGGAATGGCATTCCAGGCAGAGGGAGTAGTGTATGGAAACAGCACTGGAGCATGGAGCCGCATAATGTACTCAGTAACTTGCATGTTTCTGAGCAGGAATGAGGGCCAGAGGTAGGGAGCGTAGCAGGAAATGAGGAAAACACACGGTCAGGAGACAAGCCACGAAGGACATTCTGTGTTAAACAGAAAGTTTGATCTTTATTCTGAAGAATATGGGAGCTCCTTCAAGGATTTTAAAAGCAGGCACGTAACATGATATGATTTCCCTTTTAGAAAGGTTACTCTGACAACGGTGTGGAGAATGAGGGCAGGTAGGACTGGGGGCAGAGAGGGCAGTTTGGAAGCAATTGAAGCGATACCAATGAGAAAGGGCACTAAGCCTATGACGATGACACCAAAGAGCAAGAGAGGGATGTAAAACAATATTTGGGAAGTAGGATTAACAGTATAAATTGAAAGTAAAAAAAAAAAAAAAAAAAAAGGGAGGGCACCTGGGTGGCTCAGTTGGTTAAGCGACTGCCTTCAGCTCAGGTCATGATCCTGGAGTCCCGGGATCGAGTCCTGCATCGGGCTCCCTGCTCAGCGGGGAGTCTGCTTCTCCCCTCTGACCCTCCCCCCTCTCATGCTCTCTATCTCATTCCCTCTCTCAAATAAATAAATAAAATCTTTAATAAAAAATAAATAAAAATTTTATAAAAGGAAAGAAAAAGAGTGGAATTAAGAACAGTACTCAGGTTCTGGCTTGGGAGATTAGGTGAATAGTGGTACCAGTCTCAGAAAATGGGAATGCTGGAGTAAAATCAGAATCCTGTACCAAGACAATGACTTGATTGCTGGATGTCGAATTTGAAGTGCAAATAGGACATCCAAATAGAGCTATCTTACAGGTAGTTGGGTTACCTGAATATGGAGTTTGGGAGAGAGGTCTGGGCTGTGGGTCATGAACATCTAGGTGGTAGATAAAGCCCGTTGGGTTGAAGGAGGTCACCCAGGGCAAGTGATCAGGCAGAGGGCCAGGAATTAATAGCATTGTCCACTGGAAAATCATCAGTAACCTTAATGACAGCAATTGCTCTGGCATACTGGGGGGCAGGAGGCTCACAACAGTGAGTTCAAAGTGAATGTCGGGTACCGAGGTTGTCAAACCTTTGGACTTTGGTACAAACAACCAGTGCAGAAGTGTGAGGACAAATGCATTTCTTATCAGGGCTTTCAGTCATCACTAAGAAAACTAGGAATCTAGAATAAAGTCAGTAAAATAACTAATGTGATTGTGGGTTGGATTAAAGAAGGGCTACATCTATAACAAAAAAATTGTCACATGTACTCATTTCTGGGCACCAGGCCTTCAATTCTAGCTTAATGGGGCTTTAAATTAGAGGATTCACTCCTCTTTTTCATCACTATTGCAAAGGATGAAGACAAGTTATGAGGAATTAAGCCAAAGGAGAAACCAAAGAATTAGACTAATTAATTGTTATAACAAGTGTTGGGCTCCCTAGAAAAATGGGAGGAAGTGATAGCCCACCTTCCTCTCGTCCACTCTAAATTAAAAACAGCCATGTTTTACAGGGCATGGCTGACCAGACCTACTCGCCCAGAAAGCAGGGAAATTGGAAATTAAAGCAAAATTAAGGAACTTTTAGCTGCCTCTAAAAGACAAGGCTTGCTCACTGCCTGGAAGCAAGAACAGGGAAGGAGGAAAGTCAGGTCTTTTACGTGATCTGTGAGGCTGAGGCTGGCAGTGAAAAAGATAGACCCTCCTTATCACCCGTGAGGTAAAGGAATCCTGGCCATTGTGAAAAACTTGGCCCAAAAGTTATGGTTCTCAACAATCAGGTTAGCTTCAGTTCTTCGCTGAGTGGAATAAAAGGAGAAGTGGATAGAGAAACAACAAAAGTGTTCCTATCCACCACCCTCCCACCCCACCCCTCAGCCCCACATGGAGAGGGAAGTAAAATTCCTCTCTTCTATGGAAACACGTGGTTAGAAATGGAAAGCTCCTCCCCCAATGGAGGACAACACATTCTGAGGAGATGATGTAGAAAATACAGTATTTAGAGCTATGCCAGCTGAGATTTTTGGAGCTAGAGAACTGTACCTGAAATGTGTCAAAATGGGTATCATCTGAAGGAAATAATAGCATTTCTTTGCATAGCCCAAGATGGAGGAGAGGGCCAACAAATGACAACTAAAGATGGAGCAACCAAATGTCCTGATTTGCCCAGGACTGAAGGGTCCTCCAGGACACAGAGTTTTCAGTTCAAACCAAGATATTGCTGGGCAAACAAGAATAGTTGGTCGCTTGGGATGACAGATTTCGATTCAATGAAAGGAAGACACCTTTTAACAGAGCTCTCTAATGGGAGGTCATGAGTTTGCTGTTTGGAGAGGCTCACTCTCAGCTCAGCACGAGGTTGGCACTAAAAGGGAGGTGGGAATTGATGACTTTCAAAGGCGAGCCTACCTATGGAGTCTGGGACTTCATACATGTAGAAGGCATATGTGAAATGAGGAGATAATTCTGTGAGCTGCCAAAGCTCTTTTCTTTTAAGGAAAAGAGTTTCTTTAATTCCAAGCATGCATTGTAGTCTCAGGTTTCAAAGCTTTTTTCTCACGGTTGACTGCTCATAACTTAAAAGCCAATACAGAGATCAGTGCTGGTGCCCTTCCTCAGGGCCGGCCTCAGGGCCTCAGGTAAAGGAGAATAACCAGGATCGGCTCACAGGAGTCACCGTAAAGGAGGGAGAGCCTTCCAGTGTCCCTGCCTTTTAAAAATTTTATTGGAATATAAGCATTAAGAAAGTAGTGATTGGTTTGCTTTGGGTGTGTATATAATAACCTTTCTCTAAGAAATTTACTTTTTCATGTGTATCATATATATGAATACACACACACACACACACACACACACACATGTTTTGCTTCTGCTCGAAATTGCAAGTGCATTGCAAGTAAGATGCTCTCTGTAAAGGACTCAATTTTACTTGCCATAGCAGACTGTTGAATTGAACAGTGGTAGGGCTGGGAAAAGGAAAGTTAGTTCATCCTCTCTCTCAGTTCCTTCTTTCTCAAAAACATGTATCCAGGATGTGCTTTATTTTGGAGACATAGGGTAGAAAACACCAGAAACGATATGTCAGTGCTATCACAAACACTGAAATAATTTAAATGCACTTATAACAATTAAGTAAGTCCCAAATTCATGACTAACAGTGCCTGTACACCTTTAAGCCTGTGGACAAAGGGCAGCAATGAGTTAGAGCTGTAGGGGCCAGAGCCTCCATTTGGCTTATAGGGACCGGACTGGTCCACAGTCATCATAGGAGCTTATGGTTGGAGTGACTTCACACGTTCCCATTTTCTGAGGATGGCCCTGGTTTGTTCATGTTATCCCAGCATAATTATTAATAGTACTCCAGTTTGGGTGGTAAATTAAATGATCACCCTGGATATGGCTCCTTTATTGGGTATGGTCAAGTAGGAGCTGAAATTGAATAGCCAATGGCACTTGATTGCCCCCTCTGAGCCTTAGGTTTCTAGCATACATCCAGGCTGAGTCCAGGTCTCAGGGAGATGATTATACTGGTGTGTATATTATCATTAAATCTTGACTCAAAGGAATTTGACCACTTGAAGAAAACATACGATAAAATTAGAATCCAAAATGTTTCTCAATAATACCTTTGTGGGCTTTGTTTTGTTTTCATGTTTGTTTAACAATAAGAGAATGGAGCATAACATTGGCTGAAAATTGGGGACTTTTTAAATTGCATATTCTTTTTTGCACTGGGGATGCTTTGCCCTGTTGCATTGGCCAAACCCACCCTTGAAAACCATATGGGTTGGACATTCCTTCTAATTTTCACAATCAGTATGCCTCACTGGGTGACCACAATCGCTTAGTAGCTACATGAAAAAAGTCAAGTCTATAAGTAACTTTGACCCAGACACTTAGGATTTCGGAAGACTAGAGACAAGTTCTGAAATTTATCTAGCTGGCCCCAAACAGGGAAGTTTTCCAGACTTACAGAGCAAGTGTAGGAGTGCAGCCTTCCCAAACTGGCTCAGAGATGCTCACCAATTACCACCAATGGAGCAACCTGTAATTAGAGTTTAGGAAGAAGGAGGTTTTAAAACTGAGGATCATATTGAAAAAGAAAAATGAGAGACTAGGAATGCCTGGGTGGCTCAGTCGGTTAAGCGTCTGCCTTCAGCTCAGGTCATGATCCCAGGGTCCTGGGATCGAGCCCCACATCGGGCTCCCTGCTCGGCGGAGAGCCTGCTTCTCCCTCCCCCTCTGCCTGCCTCCCTGCCTACTTGTGCCCTCTATCTCTCTGTCAAATAAATAAAATCTTAAAAAAAAAAAGAAAGAAAGAAAAATGAGAGACTAGAAATGCATGGCCAGAATGGTATGGATGCCTGGGAAGAAAAGGAGGAGGAGAAAGATGGGAAGCACAGACCCAAAATAAAGCTGGTCCTAAATGGATTCAGACCTGTCCAAGAATAAGGGGGCCCACCAGGAACGTTCCTTTGAGGGACTAGGCAGCTAGGCCAATATTAGAGAGAGTAGGCAGACAAACTTCATCCAGTTAACAAAAACTTAGTTGTTGGAGGAAAGAGAAGATTCTAAATACAGCATTGTGTCTATCACTCAACAAATCCTCACTGAGCATCTGTGATGTGCCAGGCACTGTTCTAGGTGAGGACATGAGATGCACAGTCAACAAATGAACAAATAAATGAACATGATGTATTCAGATAATAAATGCTTTGATGAAGACAATAAAACAGAGTGATGTGATGGCACTATAATGGGGGGAAGGAACTATTTCAGCTTGAGTCATCAGAGCAGGTCTTTCTAAAGAGATGCAATCTGAATGAAAAAAATGGCCATCATGTGAGTGAGTCAACTAAAGAATGGATAGCATTCATTGGGTTGACAGCATGGAACTCATCGGCAACCTTAGGAAAAGCAGTTTCAGTGGAGAAGTGGTGTAGATGGTGAGCGGAGTGGACTGATGGGTGGAGATACAGTGAATGTGGGATGGGGAAGCAGAGATAATGATTGCAGATAGCAGTCCACTTCAGATCAAAGCTTGCTAGAAATTGGAAGGGTATGTGCAGCTATGGGAGGGTTCCATCACGGAACATTGCTGAGAGGGAGTCAGACATGCAGAAAAGAGCAGGAGGAGGGAATCGGATCCAGCTGGTCTTTAACAATAAAAGGGACATTTTCTCTGTATTAATAAGAAGGGAGGAAAGGAAGAAACTAATGCTGGGGTGGTTTTATGGGTCTGACAATGGGAAGTTGGAGGAGTTCCCATCTTCTTGTCTCTATTTTCTTAATGAAGTAAGAAATGAGGTCCTCTGTGAGAGTGAGGATAAAGAAACGGTGTGTAAGATGTGAAGTAATGCGGGAGAGTATAAAATAATTACCTCAAGAGTGGTTCAGTGTACTAGGGAAACACTATAAAGTTGTGCAGTGCCAAGTGCCAAAGGCACTTAAATATGATGATGAATTCCTTTATTATAAAAACCAGCCTGGCTATTGATTTTTCTCCAGCCATACACAATTGCTCGGATGTAGGAACAAAGAATGAAGACAGGAGTGCTCACCAAGTGCAGTTCTGCCAGGTGGGTCTGAGGGGCAGAGAGGTGAGTAAAATGTTGAGAGACTCTACAAGGACATGGCTCTACAGAGGCTCTACAAAGAAGTAAAGGATCACTGATGAATGAGAAAACCGTGGTGGCATTTATGGAGTAGGTATCTCAGTGAGGATGCCCCCAAGGGGCCCCCCGGGTATGGTGAGATAGTGAAATATACAAGTACTGATTTCAGAGGAAGTGAGACACAGGGTGTGTTGTGGCAGTGGGTGGGCTGAGGTATGAGATGCTAGAGATCTTGTCTCTAGTCTTCTGAAATCCTCAATATTTGGGTCAAAGTTATTTGCAGATTTGACTTTTGTCATCTAGCCACTAAGCTTTTGTGGTCACCTGGTGAAGCATACTGATAGTGAAAACTAGAAGTGTCCCTGTGAGAAGCCCAACCTACATGTTTTTCTAGGGTGGGTTTGGCCAGTCTGACAGAGCAAAGTATCACCAGTGCAAATTTCCACATCACTCTCACTGATGACCTCCTTCCTTACTTTATTAAGAAAATACAGATAACAGGATGGAAACTCCTTCAACTTCCCATTGTCAGACCCACAAAACCACCCCTGCATCAATTCCTTTTTTTTCCTCCCTTCCTGTTGCTGTAGAGGAAATGTCCCTCTTCTTGTTAAAGACCAGCCTCTAAATGTGCTCTGGCTCTGACTCCCTGCAAGGAGCTACAGCAGAGGAGACAAAGAAACGGGAGCAAGGGTGGAGAATGAACCAGCCCTTGCCCTATGAAAAAGCCTAGGGGAACTGAAGCAGAACTGGTTTCAAAGGCTGTGACCCAAGGATATCATCACCGAATGAGGAGAGGTCAGTAGCAGGTCACCTGGCCAGGCATAATGATTGTGGATGTTTGTTCCAGAGTCAGACTGCCAGGGTCTGAATCCCAGATCCCCCACTTTTTCATAGAGCCCCGTTGGGCAGCAAAGTAACAGAAAACATTTGCATGGTATTTACCGAGCACCCTACAAATACTGCTGTCTCACAGTAACCCTGAGTTAGGCACTCCTATACACCATTATGCAGATGAGAACAAGTTTCTTGGCCTCTATAAACCTCATGATGGTATAATAGTGATAGTTTCTACCTAAATAGGATCATGGTGGGTTTTCAGTGAAATAATTTAGGCAAATGATTAGCACACTCCCTGGCTCAGTGGAAGTGTTCAATAAATGTTAACCGAGAGGGTTGTATGAGAGGAAAACGGTTAGCTTCAAAAGAGCAGGGTTTTGATAAGAAGCAGTAATGGTCTGGAAGCAACATTGAGAAGCAAAGAGGACAATGGCCCAACTTCTGGCCTTGAAGAACATGGAACATGAAGCAGACAAACAAAATACTGCATAAAAGTTAGAAAATTCTCCGTGAGTAATGTACAGAATTGTTGAATCAATATGTTGTACACCTGAAACTAATATAACATTGTATGTTAATTAGACTCCAATTCAAAAAATACAATACAATAGAGTAAAAATCCTGACTCAGAGTGCCTAACTGGGAGCCAGGCAAGGAAAGGAACAGGAGAAAAGAGAGAAAAAGCTACAAATATTGATGAGTTTGCTATTCAAGAAAGAGGAGTTTTAAAGCATGAAGCAAGAGTGAGGGTAATGGAAGTGTCGAGCAGAGCTGAAGAGAAATGTACAGAGGAGGGTGGTGGGGCTAAGAGTCCAGGGGGACTCAGAGCGCGCACACACACACACACACACACACACACTTATCTCAGGCTGACTTCAGATCTTAACCCTTGAGGAAGCTGTGACTCCATGTAGGGGTCATAAGACCAATGCGCATGAAAGTGACAGCTGTCCAGAGAGGAAAAGCAACGTGCAAAAACAGGAAACAGGTGGCCTGTTTCCAAAGAACAATGTATACATTAATCTGACCAAGCAAGAGTTAGCCTTGAATCCAACAAATATTTTTTTGAGCATTTACTATATGCCAGAGCCTGAACTAGGTACATTCATATATATTATCTCCTTTAATCCTTACCACTACAAATTGAACTGTATGCGTACTAAGATTGTAAAGGTTTAATATTGAAACAGAGTGGATTGGTCCGCAGATAAACTGGAACACTTCAGACACCTCCAACTGTTTTACCACCAAGGATGTAATGATTACCTTGAAGGAGACAAGTCAGATACACCGGCCTATATATTCCCCCTTTGTTCCTTCCTTTAGTCCACCTCAGTGGTTCTCAAAGAATTGCTGTATAGAACTGTATCCTCAAAACCACATACACTGTCCTGAGTGGATAATTTAAAGGACTTTCAAGAGTCATTCTGATTTTGCCTTAAACACTACCCGTTTAACCCAACTCCCAAGTAAGATGTGAGTCCTCTGTTCAAGAGTTTATTGACACATGGAGAGGCTTGCGTTTTGAGTGATAACCCATATAACAAGGACAACAGGCAAAATGGAATTTTTTCTAACCCAGTCTCTATGGTCTAAGAGCTGATTGCCCTGAAAGCCTCATTGAACATTGGGACACAGGCAGTGGTAATTTGGCAACTTTCTAACAGAGTCTTACATCAAAATAAAGGATGTCTCCCAAACTGGCTTAAAGAAGACAAATCTTGGGAAGCAGCTGAGGTGGAGGAGTGAGGGTGAGGCTGCTCAGTAACTGGTGAGTGTGTGTATAGGTCAGGACTTCCAGAAATTCTTGGGAAAAAGGAATTTATAAGAGGCTAGCGTCCTACATAAGCACAGGATAAGGTTACTGGTGGGAATTCTCAAAAGCAAGAGAAATATTTGGGTGGTGGATTTTAGAAGGATTTGTGGGTTTTGTGGTGGTGGTTTATATTTTTGTTGTTTACTTTTAACTTTTTAGATCAAATCATCATTAAGCATATCAGTTTATTCAACTATTTTTCAGATTTACTTTGAATTATAAGAATTTTTTTAACCATTCCACAGAGATCCAATAATGTCTAAAGAACAGACACATGAATGCATACAACTACAACACCTAACAATGTGTTTTTAGCCCTTAAAAAATGCAGGATATCAAAATTCCTGACTGATTTACTCAGGATTCCAGGTAATAGAGGCAAAATTAAACCCATTGTCTTAGGTTAAGTAGACAAAACATTTGAGTGACTGAATTGGTTTCCTTTAGAGACAATATTAAAATGTCAATGGAAACTTGCCTGTGGTTGATAAACTTAAGGAATTTCAGAAAACTGAAAATAAAAAGCAGGAATTTCCTTTCTTTGGATTTTGAAACTATATAGTTACAAAGATTGTTTTGCTCACTTTTACATACCTTACACCCCTGAAAATGCTTTAATAAGCAAGAATGGTTTCAAGAGTAATTATCAGAAGATCTTGCATCTTGTCTTTTAATAATGTTTATATACGTTCTTGGACATTATAAAATCTGAAATATGTGTGGCTAGTAGACACAGCCTGAAATTTTTAAAGCACATTCTGGTTCTAAATTCTATTCTTGGGAAATTCTATTGTCAAAACCTTTCGGAAGGAAAACTAGAAATCATCATCACAATAGATTCTATCTCCTAGATAATAAAATTGAGTGGCTCTCTCAAATCTCAATATAAGCTAGAACAGGATCTGAGTTCTTTATTTGGCTCTAACAAAACAGCTAATTTTCTTTCCATCTTCATTCATTCTTTTTCCATTTATTGAGCACCAACTCTATCACTTACTGTGTTTCCAGCCACTGAGATATCAGAGATAACCTGACCTCTAGGAGTTTAAGAGGAAAATAATTTCAATATAAATGAAAAAGTGCTATGAGCTAAGCACAGGATTTAAAATGAGCTCACAAGAAAGGCAACAAAACTGCTGGAAAATTTCTCTGAGGAGCCAATGTCCAGTTGGGTTTTAAAAGACACGTGGGTGTAAAAGGGACAGGAAAGACGTACCAAACAGCAGCCAAGGGATTCACAAAGATACAGAGGCAGGAGAACACTTGGCCCTTCCACAAACAGGAGGTTTAACATGATTTGAGTGAAGGCTGCAAGAAATTAATGGCAGAGTGTGTTAAGAGGTGAATTTGGAGAGTCAGGAACCAAAAAGGGAACTTCTTTACTGTGCTAATAAGTCAGGATTTTTTTTTCCTAAGGGCATTAAAGAACTATTAAAGATGTTAAAGTCAGAATGACATGATCTGATTTGCATGTTAGAAAAATGACTATCTTTTTCAGATAAAGAATGGATTTTATGACATCAGGACCGGATTCAGAGTAGTAGGGTGACTGTCTCTACACAAGGAGGATGATGGTCAAAATTCAACTAGTGAGCAGAGAGGGGGATGAATTCAGAAGACACTAACAGCATAAACTTGACGAGACTCTGCCACTACTTAGCCATGATGAGAAAGGAGAAGGTGAAACCTAGACTGTGTCCCAGTTTATCTT
The DNA here is from genome assembly GCF_003265705.2 of Callorhinus ursinus. Classification (NCBI taxonomy): domain Eukaryota; kingdom Metazoa; phylum Chordata; class Mammalia; order Carnivora; family Otariidae; genus Callorhinus; species Callorhinus ursinus. The sequence continues at coordinate 37,585,042 of NW_027397068.1, read as the reverse complement.
GGGTAACTAGATATCTGCAGGTCCATTAAATAGGAGAGCACACAGAGGGAAACCAGATTCATTGGAGACTCCACTTTTGACCAAGTTAGGTTTGAGGTGCCTGTGACAAAGTCAAGGACAAAAGTCCAGAAGAGAATTCTAGGATGTGATACGGGTTTGAGATTCATCAGCATGCAGGTCACAGCTGAAGCCAGCAAAGTAGAGAAGGCTTTTCATAGAACATGTGTAGATTAAGAAGCAAAGAGGTCTGTGCATAGACTACTAGGGAGTACCAATGTTTAGGGGAAAGATAAACAAAGAAGGCTGCCGAAAGGGTATCCTGAAAACCATGAAAGTTTAGTATAATAGAAAACAAGATGAGAATGTTTCATAGACAAAATGGACAATAATGCTGAACATTAAGGAGCAGTGCAGTAAGAAAAAGACAGCAATGTCTCAGATCTAGCAGTGAGGACCCTGATGACTTGGAAAGAGAAATTTTGGTTAAATGATGTTGAACTGCAATGAATTCAGGTGCAAAAACAGAGAAGTGGGAATAAGTGTTATCTTCTTGGGAACTTTTCAGCTATAAGTGAATTAAAAAATAAGCTAGTAGATAGAGGGCGCTATAGAGGCAATGGGAGATTTGGGGGCAAGAGTGGGGTGAAAGTTTTTCCTTTGTTTCTTTTGATACCCAGACTTCAGTGTTTTTGCAGGCTGAGGAGGAGAGAAGGGAGAATCAGTGGTACAAGATACTTAAGGACACAAAGAGGAATGGGACCAAGGGAACAAATGGAGATTAAATTTCTGGAAAAATTTTTAAAAGCAGTTCCTCTAAAATGGAGGAAGTAAGTTATGTCCTGGTCTAAACAGAGCTATCTTCGTAGAGGGGATTAGAAAAGAAATTAGAAGTTGAGGAAGTTGCCTCCAGATAGACTCTCTGTGACTCAGGAGATAAAATCACCTTCTGGGAGCAATGGGGAAGCCATGGGAGAATGTTAAAGGTCTGAAAGAGCTGAACAAACTATGGATATGCTTGCCTGCTTATTGTAAATAGCTTACTTGGGGTGGGAGGGGAGCAAAAACAATAATTTCACAAATAAAAACATTTGTCTAAAGGAAAGAGTTAAAAACTACTCTGAATATTTTCACTCCCTAACTCTCGTTTCTGAATTTCATCTGAGTCCTTATTCCCTGCCAGTAAATGGCACCCGCACAGTGAGGATATTCTACACGATCAGCAATATGCTTTCTATTAGGCAAATTGCAACACTCTTGGGGCAAGCATAAAAAAAATATTGTCCCGATATATTTACCTTATGTTTACATTTACTGTAAATTCCACTCTTTTCCAAAACAGTGGAATTCCTTTCTAATACTAGGGTGGTGGGAGACCAGCCTAAGTCTATGGTAATAGGAAAACTGTAAATTCAGTTTTTGCAGGAAGGGAATACAGTGTAACCCCAGTTTACCTAAATCCTTAACAAAGAGCTATATTATAATACACTTGTAATTATTTTCTCTTATCCTGTCATTTTGTTTTAATTCTACTTTAATTGCATTTTGATGATCTGAAAGGGAAGAATAAAATAAAATAAATGACACAGTGATTTAGACACAGCAGTTTAGCTTGGATTGCAGATCAGTGATTCAGTGATATATAACTGAGGTCATTGAAATATGCTACATGAGTGAGACGTTAAGGAAAAAAAACATATTTCATACGGGGTTAATCGTTGAATTTCTGTGGAGTCACATTCCTAAGCCAAAAGTAATGATCTAAATCTGAGCAAAAACTTTCGGTGGAAGGCTCCCAATAATTCATTGGGAATGTAAATGCAATGAACTGTAAATTAATATCACCTACAAAGATTGAGCTGGACATTTTTCAAAGAAATAAATTGGCTCAATACATTTTTTAAAAATCTGTTTCATTCCTATAAAAGACAAACGGCTCCTGAGAACAGCAAAAGATCAGTCAATCAGAGTAATACTGGTACAAAATAATACAGCTGTGCCAAGTAAGCTTGCTGTTAGATAGATTGAATTTGGTGTTACCCCTCCAAAGCACTTCTGTGATTGGACTATATCAACTTGAATTCAAACCATTTTCATTTGACAACAGTCAAGGATTAGTCATTGGCAAAAATTTTTAAACATTTAACCCAGTGCCTCTTTCTAGTGTTTATAAGAATTGTACTAGGTTGGTGAACAGAAAGCCTACACAAACAATCCCCTAATTATAGTGCAGTGCCTGGTAATAGAAAATGAATTTGTAGTTGTAAAGTGGACAATCTGCTGATGAACTTTACCGAATAAATACTAATGCATGGTTTAAGCAAAAGAGTTAATTTCAACTAAAATTCCCCTTCAGTTCCCTAGTTTTTATTTCTTATAAATGTAAGATACTTTTTTAAATATCAAAACAATTACTGGAAAAATTTGAAAGCAGAAATGAAAGGAGAATGGGAAGTTTTTTGTTGTGTGTTTTCTCAACCTTTACACTTAAAAAAATTAAGTAGTTGTACTTTTGGCAGGTTATATAACACTAACTGTGAAGTATTTAGCAAATGGGCTATCCTTCAGGTTTATAAAGCTGTCATTAAGGTATGCCATTTTAAACATTCAGCCTAGTAGCAATACCTTGAAACATTGGGTAAACATCCAGAAAATAGGTGACCAGACTAAGCCATGTAGTATCAAGACCTACAACGGAGGGAAAGCCAACTGGCTCAGAGAAAGACAATTACTGTTTAAGTTTTGGATTAAAATTATTTAAGGCCAGGGTTAAACTTTATTGCTGCTCTAATTGAGCTAATCAGCCATCATATAGTTTTGACTTTTAAAATTTTTAAATTTAATTGTGGTAAAAAAACATTAAAAATTTACTGTTTTAATCATTTTTAAGTGTATAGTTCAGCAGTGTTAAGTGTAATCACACTGTTGTGCAACAGATCTCTAGAGCTTTTTCTTCTTGCAGAGGGTAACTCTACCCATGGAACACCTCTTTCATGCACCCCTCTCCCCCAGCACCCCTTCCCAACCACCACTCTACTCTGTTTCTAGGAGTTTGACTAGATATCTCATATAAATAGGAATCATACAACATCTTCTTTTTGTGACTGGCTTATTTCACTTACCATAATGTCCTTAATGTTCACCCATTTTATATCATGTGACATGACTTTCTTCTTTTTTAAGGCTGAATAATTCTCAATTTAATGCATATATCACATTTCCTTTATCTTCTATCCCTTGATGGACATTTGGGTTACTTCCACCTCTTGTCTATTGTAAATAATACGACAATGTACCTGAGTACACAAATCTCTCTCCCAGATCGTGCTAGTGTTTACCTTTTTTTCACCAAATAATTATAAGCTGCATAAAATCTGTTTAATAGAACCTTGTGTTTATTCTTTAATAATCAGACAGCTCTGTTATAGAGAAAGAGCCCAAACAAAACTATAAATAACCACATACATAAACCATTTTCACTATTTAACTGGGCAATAACATCAAAAACAAAAAGTACATCTCAGATATTTGTGAAGTTTTATTTGTACCTTTTAGGCTCGTGTCCAGTTGTTTGATGCACTTTAGCAATCTAGACAATTAGTACAGTTCAGTGTGTTTCTCTGGCCTATGTCCTGGCAGAGCAGATGTCTGAATGCCATTCTGGGAGAGGTTCGAATGAGGCTTGCATTAAGGATGAGGCTGGTTATGAGCAGCACGACTGAGAGGCTGCCCACCACACTGAGCTTGGAGGCAAACGAATCGGGAGGGAAACAGAAACATGTGAGGCTCCCAAAAGTCATTCATAACGTTTGTCTTTGGGATCTGATTTATGGGGCTGTTGACTTATTTTCTCATTCCTCTTTAAAGAACTTACTCATCAAAAGACAGTAAAAAGTTCAGGTTTAAAAGAATTTATTCTTAAAAAGAATGAACTCCATCCTAAAAGATTTTAATTCTAAGTCTAAACTCATACAATGAGAGGACATCAATAATGGTAAAATGTCTAAAATAATAGTCTTGTTAATTAACTTCTAAAAATTCTTATTCATATGTCCAAATCAAAGATGAAAGCTATATACTATAGTTCTAAATATTAAGTAAAATGGAGCCAGTAAAATGAAATTTCAAAAGTCATCAAGGAATTTGTCCAAAAATACATAGGTTTTATTTCCTCTAAGTTTTCTGCCATGAAATTCTCTTATTTTCATAAGAAGGGAAAAACATAATAAATATTACTTTTAAAATACACAGGAGTCAGTGAAAACCATCTATTGATTCAGCAAGTGTCTAAGAATATGGATTAGCAAAATACTTCATAGTCATAGTTTGATCTTGCTTTGTCCAGAAAGAGTGAAATTTCAAGCCTAGACCTCAAACAGCACTGCAATCAGATGAGTCTGGGACTTTCTGGTGTCAGTTAGACTTTTCATCACTAGAGCACTGGCTAAAATTGTGTTCTGGGACTGTAATGAAAAGCTGTTTCTTTCTAATGGCTCTACGGTGAGTCAGCCTAGATTAAATATTTAATACTACAATCTTAGCGCAACAAATACTAATTATCTGCATGTTCACAGTCCCAAAAAGATCCACAAGAAGACAACAGTCCTGTCACCCTCAATCCAGGGCCTGACCTTCCAGAGCCAGGTTATCATGTGTTGGTAAAGTTGTCTGGGATGCTGAAGCTGTTTCCTGTCTTGAACTTAGTTTGGAATAAAAACTAAATATGTATGCCTATGAGAATGTCAACTAGCATTTCTCAAAAACCTACCAGTCATGGATCAGGACTCTTATCTTTTCTGATTTGTCAGGGTGTTGAGGGGATTGGAGGAAATTGTTTGAAACTATTATCAGGGCAATATTACTCCCTTTAAGTGGGTCTAATTAGTTAACAAATAGGAGATGCATTGCCCTGACTTAATGGGAGATGAATAAAAATAAAATGAATAATGCTAGAATGAACAAAGAATGTGAGAATTCTTAAATCCACAATTTAGGCATATTTCCAAATAATTAACTTGGCAATAAGACAAAACCGCCTAATATATTTTACATAAAACGTTTTTAATTATGAAGGCTTCTTTTTTCCCCCCATTGAAATAAAAGCCAAGAACTCTGTTTTAAATCTTTCAACAAGCAATGCCCAAGAACCTGATACCTTGACTCTCTCCCAGTGGTTATCCGGCTTTGCAAACTTTGTGAAAGAATTAATTGGATGTTTTTAAAAATGCTGATTCAGAGGTCTCAGCCCTACTGGGCCTCATACAGTAGGAATCTGATTTATATGCATATACCAGGTAATTCTGAGGCAAATGGTCTAGGGAGGAGATCCAGCTACATAATTTGTGGAGCCCAGGGCAAAATGAAAATGTGAGCTTCTTGTTCAAAAATAATTGGAAATTTCAAGATGGCAACAGCAGAGTGTTAAACCAAGAGTGAGGCCCTTCTGAATATGCAGAAGGGCCCATGTAACTACATGGGCTTCATGCCCATGGAGCTGGCTCTGCTGGGGAGTTTATAAACACTGCCCCAGGTGAAGTTTAAACCAGACCTAATGTCTCTAGAGCCCTTAGAAATTGAAACAGAAACTACACCCACTGCACCAAAACCAGGCCTTAGTCAAATGAAACAGCCCAAAATGGCTTTTTTTTTCTCAGAAATCCTTGAGGAGTGATAACTTAGGACCTTCTAGAAGGGAAGGAAACCTTTTAAAATCTAGTTTTGGGGAAAATTCAAGAAAGAGTCAAATGTCATAGCCCAGTTTGGGACCAAATCTGTTCATTTTCATTATTCTCTTTAATAGCTCTTCTATAGGGACACCTGGGTGGCTCAGTCAAAGTGTCTGCCTTTGGCTCAGGTCATGATCCCATGGTCCTGGGATGGAGTTTGACATCAGGCTCCTTGCTCGGTGGGGAGCCTGCTTCTCCCTCTCCCTGCTGCTCCCCCTGCTTGTGCTCTCTCTCTCTCTCTGACAAATAAATAATTAAATAAAATCTTTAAAATAAATAGCTCTTCTATAATTCTATCTCATCAGTGAAATCATTATGCAGTATAAACAGAGACAGAGGATTTGTATGAAGCTTTTCTCCAGCTGTACACAACCCTGGCCATGAGCCTCAGCATGGTTTAAATCCTCTGAGCCACATGTGGAAAGGGGGAGAAAGTAGAAAATTACTATGGACTAGGATGCCTGTGTTTCCTGAAGAACTGTCTGTCCAGAGGCATTCTGCCTGGAGGCATTTCCTCCCCACCCAAAACCCAGGCACAGGATAATGGCTCCTCCCTTTATGGTAAGAGGCGAGTCCATGTGAATCACTGGACAGGTCAGAGTAAAACACCACAGAAGAGTCTGAGGTAAAATGGTAGTGGCTGGCAACCGAATCGAGGAGGCCTCAGAGTTGCTTTCTGAGCTCAAAAGGCTGAAGAGAACGTTCATACTTAGGTTACGTAGCTCAGCGCAAAACAAGCATGAGGGAGACCAAGCCCCGCACAGGGCTTGCAGCACAGAGCGCAGGAGCTCAGAACAGAAAGTAGAAGCAGTGACCGCAGACAATTTATTTGAGGCATGGTAGCAAGTCAGTTACACTAAGCCAATCAGGAAGGAAAAGGACCCATAGGAAAACTGAAATTCTGTGTCGGTGGTGAAAAGCATGTGAGGACCAAAAGGAAACAAAGAGGGCCTGTCTAGTACTCAGAATTGGCCTTTAGTCCTAGGATGAGAAAGGTGGAGGGGAATGGAGGGAGGGAGGGAGATGGATAGATAGATAGATGATAGATCGATCGATCAATACATAGATAGAAGAAAATCTGCCTTATCTTGAGGAGGGAATAGTGATTAAATAAGACCTTCTTTGTTCTACATAGTGTACTGAGTTCTCAAATAATTCCTTTTGTTTTTTAATGTCCTGAGTTTAAAAGAAAGAAAACCTCAAGTATTACAAATGAATATATTAAACCAAAATGGACCCCACAGAATATATCATGCTCTTGGTTCCTAATTGGGGAATTAAATTTTCCAGGTCACAAATTATACATAATCCCTGCTACACTGTTAACTAACTCAAACCAGGTGTGGTCCTGATTGAACAATTCCAGATTATTTTGTTCTATAAATTGTGTCAAAATAAAACATTCCAAGTTGGTTTTATCAAAGCAAGTCTTTTAAATATGGACATCAAATAGTACATGGTTGAAATAGCCTGTATGTGATACAAGTTAATTAGATGAAAAGAGAGGGAGTGGCAGATGGGAGAAAGGAGAGAATAGAGCATTAGAGTTATATTAGAATGTGGACAGAAAAAAAGAATTGCAATAGAAAAAAAATCTCATGTTTTTCTACTTGAACGTAGGCTTCAAAAACTCCACCTTACCACTACTATTCAGTAGAAGGAAGCATTTCATTAGAAGCAAGCATTTCATTAGAAGGAGGTATTTGGGGGTTTTCACAGGATCATAATCAAGCCATGTAATTTTTCTGAATTTGTCTCGCCAATAAAATGGGAATAACCTTTTGGAATTGTTAACATTAAATTAAGTAATGTGCACATTAAGTTCTTTCAAGTTGCAGGAGGAAAGGATGCATATTCTGGTTGCTTCACTCTCAACAGCTATAGTGCTGTAGGCCTCCTGGAGAGAGAAGCAGCTGAGCCCCTCCAAAGTGAGAGCCCCTGCTCCCTCCTCTAGCACCTGTGGTTATAACTTCTACCAGCTTCTCTGTCTCTGTCTCGACAGCGTTTTTCCCTCTGACCTATGACTTTCTGTCTTTTCCTATTAGCCTCCACTGCCTCATGGCTCCTGTTCTCTGTTTTCTGGATACACATGCGTTCTAAATCACTTTCACTTAACGCTGCTAACCTCCGTTCAAACTCTCCCCCGAGAGAGAGATACTGCATGGGTTAGTCAGACACCATCCAGAAAGAGCATTCTTGCTGGACAGAGTTCTCTTGCCAGGCTCACTCAAGGTCACTGACTTGCCCAAGGATGGTGCCTTTATCAGTCCTTTGTCTAATCAGCTGTTGGGCAAATCATGAGAAATCGCCTGTAATAACATTCCTCAGAAGGAGCAATCATCAGGCAGGCACTCAGAGCATCCAGTGCTATCCTTTAGAATGGGTAAACTCTTAGCTCAGTAAGGAGCAACGAGTGTGGATTTTTAGCTGTGCCAAAAGTATAAAGGGAAGGAGCAGTGATGGAATCAGACACTCCATTGTCTCCATTTTCAAATAGCACATACCAGGTCTTGATGAACGTCAATCCTGATGAATATCAGGAGGCAAAAAACAGTGGTGCGGGTGGGCTTCAAGGGACAGGAGGATGTGAGCAAGAGAGAGTGATGAGGAAGGAGAAAAGAGAAAGTATGTGGATGCAGGGGTAAGGAAGTCAAAGAATAAAAATACTGGCAGAAAATGTGAGCAAAGAAATGAAGGGATAGACCCAGGGCAAAGCAGAGAGGAGGAGAAGGTCCTTAGGGAAGGGACGTGAAGTAAGGATGCTTGACTCCAACATCCCAACATCACAATCGCTCCGTTTTCATCTTTCCCAACCGACCCCGGCATCAGAGGGAGGTAAAGACAGAAGGCAAGGGTCTGAGTCGGCTTCTCACTCCCAGGTGCTAGTCACTTCCTGCCCCTCAAAACACTGTTGCTCTTCTCGGCTGAATCTATTTCTCTGACATTAGAAACATCTCATCGGTTGAGTGTTAATTAGAGGAAAACATAATAGCTTCTTGCCGGTTGCTACGCTCAGGAATCAAGGACACGATAAAGACATGGCTAACAGTGCAGAAAAAGATCAAAAACAAAAGGCTACTTCTCTCTCCTCCTTTCCGTTCTTATCCTCCTACTCCCACCTCAGTTCCCTTAAATTTAGGGATTAGCAGAAAAAACAGGTGCCTTTATCAACTCCCTTGAAGGTGGACACACCAACACATTCAAGGCAGACATAGGGATTACAGCTGCAATAAAGTTGGGGTATCTTCACCCCCACCTCCTTTAAGGATAGTTTCTGTACAGTATCCCATTCAAAAGATTCACCTATCCAACCTCCAAAAATATTAAAATTAACACCTTTACTGTAGTCTTTCAAAGATATCTGAGTCGTTACATTTATAATATCCAGCAAAACTTCACATGATCCCTCACTCCCTCCTTCTCCCAGGGCTTCACATAGCATGAAGAGCGCTTCCTTCACCCCTACTCCCAAATTCCCCAAAATCATTCCCCTCAAAACTAGCCTTTGTTGATTTGTTCTTTCTCCTTTCCTTCTCAGATCCAGTTTTTGCTTTATCCTGAAGAAATTTTCTGCTCTATCCATTTTCAACCAAGCAAATCAAGGTCACTTCTGTCTGTGACCGAGGACAATTACCTGTTGTCCCAATTCTGCACAAAGGCCCCAGGATGACCTAGTCAAGGCCACGCAGCAGAGAGGAAGGGGAGAAATGAGAGGGTATTCCAATACAGGTTATAGTCTCCATCATAGTCATCGTAATTTTTCATTTCCAGTCCCTGACCTTACAACTGTAGATGGCTTAGAGCATGGAAGACTTTTGTCCATCCTTTTAGGTGGTATAGGCTCAGGAACAAAGGTCACTGCTAGCAAGTTAGCTCAAGAGAAAGATCTTCTTCAAAGCCTGGTTTGGGAAGCAAGAGGTTTTATTTCCATCTCAGCTTCGCATTTATGCACCCCCACAAAAATCATGGCTCAGGCTTTATGTTTTGTTTATGTGTTTGAGAAATCTTAACCATGCAAGTAGTTTATTTGAGAAACTGTCTTCTTTCTAGTGCATTTGTCCTCTCTCCAGAGGAAAAGTATCAGGCCTTGTCTCTTTGGTGTCTTATACATGAATAAATAAGTCAGGAAAATGTAACTGCTAGTCAAGTCTTTAGCAAGCTTACCAAACAACCAGCTGGCTCAACTAAAAATTGTACCCAGTTTTCAGGGAAGACAAACTAGGTAAAGCAAAGCAATTAGTCAGGTTTACTAAATACGCCATAAAAGATAATAAAAAGCATTTCATGTTATTTTTTTACTGGAAAATTTAAATCTATACCTAAAACTTTCAACTTAAATTCACTAAACTTAAACTCATCAACCCATCATCTTCATTTTTTTCCCTATAAAATAGGAAATTCCAAAATTGTTTCTCTATGCTGTGGACCAAGTTTACTACTGATGAAAAACAAATCCATTGTCATAAGGGAAATAAGAATGTAGAGTGAAATTAACATTGTGAAGGTAGACAGTGAAAAATCTACAATAGCTTTCCACATCCATTCTTCTCTTTAGACAGGACGAGAAGGAAGCTCACTATGGGCATGTGCACAGGGCCCCCTACTCTTCCAGTTCATCATATTATATTTAGTTTTCAGAACTCACCAGATTTGCAGATTCCCACAACGCAGGACAGCAGGAGCCATTCCATGCTCATCCTGTCCTGAGTACTGTTTCTGAGTACCGAAGACATAGCAGTTCTTCTAGGCCTCCCGGACTCCCAGATTGTAGTTCCCTATCACAGAGGCACCACTGACAGAATTCAGGATTGGTAGGGAGTCCCAGCAACATAGGTATAAAAATGCACATCAAAGCCAAGACTTTCCCACCAATGCAGGTGCTTACAGCTGCCCCAGGGCTAGGCCGCCATGTCCGCATGCTACACTGGCCTCTGACCCAGCCACGCAGCAAGTCAGATCTCCCTGCTAGGCTGTGCGATTTGAAGGATGATGTTGCCATCATGCTTGCGATGGAGAAAGTGGCTTTTTCTAGCCCATAAAAACAGATCAGGATGTCCTGAAAGTCTTTTTGATAGCTTGTTTTGCCTTTAAAAAAGGGGAAAAAATATAGTTTATTTTTGAAGTTTATCATTATAAATACAACACTTTTTTTTAAGATTTTATTTATTTATTTAAGAGAGACAGAGAACACGAGCAGGGGGAGAGGCATAGGGAGAGAGAGAGAAAGGAATAAGCAGACTCCCTGCTAAGCAGGGAGCCCGATACAGGACTCGATCCCAGAACCCAGAGATTGTGACCTGAGCGGATGGCAGACGTTTCACTGTCTGAGCCACCCAGGCGCCCCCAACATACTCTTTTTTTTTTAAGTTAAAATATACCCCCAAAAAAGGCAGAAAAGAAATCCATATTGTTAACAAAAAATGATAAAGTCTGAGGAAATGTTTGTGATCAAAATTAGGTTAATTGACTAAAACAAGAAATAAAGTCACTGATTCTGCTTTTGCTTCCTTCATTTCACATTCAAATTGACAGAAATCAGATGGAAAGTCACCCTTCAAATACAACTGGTAACATTTTGGTATAATTCTTTGTAGCCTTCTCTGTGTGTGTTTTTAAAATCGAAGTGGCCATACACCATGCAAACAACTTTGCACTCCCGCCATTTTTTTAAGAAGTCCCTAGATAATTGTCTCCAATTACAGGCCTCCACTGTTCTCAAATATGGTGTTCATCGTTCCTTACTATTTTTTATAGTTTGGCCATATGGTAATGTATCAGTAAATATAATATAGCTCAATTTTGCCTCAATTTTGAACTCTATTTAATGAACTCATATTTCATGTATTCATTTGTGGCTTGTTTTCCCTCAGCCTTTCTTTCTGAGATTCACCCATGTTGGTACATGTTACTCTAATTCATTCTCACTGCTGTACAGCATTCTATCACACAAGTATTCCACAGTCTATGTTAACCTTTCTACTGTTGATGGAATTGAGGTGGGCTTCTGTTTTCTTCTTCTATAAACAATGCTGCTATGAATATCCTTGTACATGTCCTCTTCTGTCACATATTCTTCTTTATTTTTTTCTTTTTCCTTTCCTTTTTTTTAATGTAAAAACAATTCTCAGCTTGCAGACTGTACACAGCTGACCTCAGGCTAGACTTACTTAGCCCATGTACCGTTGTTTACCAGCCTATACCCTGTACTAGACATGGGTATCCAGGTTTTCTGTATCCTCTTGAGTTAATTTGATAGGTGACATTTTTCTAGAAATGTATTTATCTTTTTAAATTTTCGATATATTAGAATAAAGCCGTTCATAATGCCCTCTTACCATTTTAATTCCTGCAGCACTTGAAGTTATGTCCCTCTTTTTATTTCTAATATTATTTATTTGCCTTTTTCCCCATTTTTTTTCTGATCATACTTGCCATAAGTTTATCAATTTTTTTTTTATAATGAGTATTTTTTTTTAAAGATTTTATTTATTTATTCATGAGAGACAGAGAGAGAGAGAGAGAGAGGCAGAGGGAGAAGCAGGCTCCCAAGGAGCAGGGAGCCCGATGCGGGACTCGATCCCAGGACCCTGGGATCATGACCTGAGCCGAAGGCAGACGCTTAACCATCTGAGCCACCCAGGCTCCCAAGTTTATCAATTTTATTAGTCTAACAAAGATCCAGTTTTTGTGTCTGTTGGTCCTTTCCAAGTAATGTTTGTTTGGTACTTCACTAATTTCTACTATTATTTTCATTATACATTTCCTTCTTTCTTGGGGTTTACTTAGTTCTTCCTTTTCTAACTTCATCTTGATAGAAATGCATAACTCAGCAGCTTTCAGCCTTTCTAGTAAAAATCCTTAAGGCTAAGTCTTTTCCTCTAATAATGTTTTTGCTACTTCCCATAAGTTTTTATAGACAGTGCTTTTGTTATCATTCATCATTTACCTGTTTTTAACTTATTTAAAAATAAGTTTCTTGGTTTCCTATCTACAGGATATTTTTATTTCTCAGATAATCTTTTTATTAGAATTTTCTAGATTAATTTTATTGTGGTCAAATAATATGGTCTGCAAAGTGCCAATTGTTGGCAAGTTTTTGACACTTACTTTAGGGCCCAGTATGTAGTCAATTTTTTAAATGTTACATGTGTGTTTAAAAAAAATTTGATGATTTATTTGTGAAACACCTTGATCACTTTATTGTATATCCATTATTCAGCTCGTCTGTGTCTCACTTTTTTTTCTATATTTGTCAGTTACTGAAACAGTATATTAAAATCTCTGAAAATGATTGACCCTTTTTATTTATTCTTATGCTTTTGACGTAAAATTATCTTATCTAATAGAAATAATAAAGCTATACCAGGTTTCTTTTGATTAGGTTTTTCCCAGAATGTGTTTCTCTTCTTTTACTTTTGAGCTTTTTTTTTATTATTATTATTATGCTTTTAGTGTGTCTCTTGTAAGCAGCCTATATCTCAATTTTACTTTGTTTTGTTTATAATCCAGCCTAATAGTCTTTGATTTTTTCATGGGAGCGTTTATCTACTGATACTTGAATTTCTTTCTACCCCCAAATTTTAAAATTTATCCTGTCTTTTCTGTTTTCTTTTCTCTTTCTTTGTCTTACTTTAGATTATAGAATATTTTATCATACTATTAATTTGAAAATTACATATACATTCTGTGTCTCTTCTGATGATTCCTCTAGAAATTTTAACGTGCATAGTTAACTTAGCAATGTTTAAAGTTAATCAATCTTATCTTTCCATCTGAACAATACAAGAGTCTTAGAGTACTTACTTCTATTTAATCTCGAATTTCTACGCTATTATTATCAAGCAGTTTATTTCTCTCTTTTTTTAAGTTTTTACTTCACAGGGTAAGTTTTTTAGTTTTTTAGTACAATCAAATATGATTTTAGAGGTTAGATTTACTCTCCTATTCACCACTTTCTCTGCCTTTATTTTTTTCTTGCATCTCAACTCTTCTTCTGTTTTCTGCCTGAAATAAAACGTTTCAGATTTCTTTTAGTTAAGCTCTGATAGACACAAACTTTTTCAGTTTGTGTTGTTCTAAAATGTCCTTATTGGACCCCCACATAAAGGCAACCCTTCATTGTTCCTGCTTAATGGGAGATGCTTTTCTATGTAACCCCACATCATGGATAGTCCTTGAGCTTTTCATCCTGGTCCTAGAGCCACAGTCCAAGATTACTACCCCAAAATGCAGATTAAAGTCCAAGTTCACCTGGTTACACAAAAAACCCAGCTTCAATTTTTTGCTTCCTTTCCTGGGTTCCTGATCTTACTTTCCTTACTTTCTAGCACACGGATATTCTTTAAAGATTTAAAAATATAGAAGTACTCCAGAATTTTTTGGGATGTCAGTCAAGTTATTGAGTGCTAAGTTTTCATTTACTCATATAATATGAATTGAAGAATTTTTTCCCATGTTACTTCACAGTCTTTGTAAATATCATCTTTAAGGAATTTATGTTACAAAGAACAAATGTACTATAGTTTACATATCATTCTACTGTTGGGCGTTGGTTTCTATTTTTTACCACCATAAATAATGCAGAATAAATAAAGCAGAAGCCACATACAGGGTAAAAAGATAAAGAACGTTTTAAAGACTTTGGATACATATTACTTGATGCATTGGTTTTTCTTTGATTATTAAAAAAAGTGAACATTTTTCCATATGTTTCATTTCTTTTTTTTCTTTATGGATTTATCTATTAATGTCTCTTTTTTTAATGTTATGGGTAGAACTGATTTTCAACAATATTATTTCTTGTAAAAATATTGAATAAGAGCAAGATGAATTAAAATGATTTCTGTGAAGCTGCCTGTTAAAGTTCAATTTCTATACCCATCCTACATCTTTACTCCTAAGAACAATGCAATGTGGGTAGCAGCATTGTCCTGAAGTATTTGTCACAGCTCTATGATTGGATGGGTGAGATTATCACCTTGTTTTTCATGGTTCACTAAAGCTGAAGGCTGTGCACACAATAATTTAAAAAAACAAAGGAATTGAATGTGCAAACATCTCTATTTTTAGACATCCTATTATTATCTTGTGTCAATTCTTCTGTTCATATCTATATTAATCAAGAAAATTATAATATTGGAAGAATCCTAGATTATAGTTTATGAAGTTTTGTGTATGTATATAAATAAAACAATTAGAATTAATCAGTACCTGTCCTCCTAAATCTGTGCATTTTTAATTTTACAACCAGCCTCTCAAAGTTGCAGTCACATAGGATTAGCATCTGACAGTGCCTGGCTCACTTTGGGAGCTAAGCTAAAGATCAGTTCACTCCAGAAAACAGAATTTGGCCTCCTCTCAAAAGCTAGAGCCAGAGAAGATCATTGCAGGCAAAGAGGACATGTCTGGGAATCAAAGGGCCTTACTTTGCCCCAAATTTGAGTGGAAAGAACTTAAACAAGAATTAATATCTGAATACAAAGGAAGAAAATAATGTGAAATGACTAAACCTAGTCACACAACTGCAACAGAAGCCAGTTTTTCTGAGTGCTAGTCTAGGGACCTGCTCCACACACCCTACCTTCTTAAGACTTCTATGAGCTACAAGATCTATGACATGCAGAGGTTTATAAAACAAAATCTGTCCCCTGATCTGGGATGGAGTAAGAATTATAAATTCACAAACCAATGACATTAAAGAGAATTTAAAGAATGACTTAAACCCACTCAGTCTCAAATTACTTTTATTTAAACCCTCAAAGTAGTTGGTGACTTTCAGAATGTATTTGAAGATAATATAATTCCTAGTGGATCCACAAATTGTATTAAAAATGATAAAAGTGGCAGAGGAGCAAGATGGCAGAGGAGTAGGAGACTTAAATTTCATCTGGTCCCAAATATTCAGCTAGATAGTTATCAAACCATTCAGAACACCTGAAACCCCAACAGAAGATCGAAGAAAAGAATAGCAGCAATACTATGAACAGAAAAGTGAACACTTTCTGGAAGACAAAATGACAAGACAGAAAAACTTACCTAAAAAAAAAAAAAAG
The DNA here is from genome assembly GCF_003265705.2 of Callorhinus ursinus. Classification (NCBI taxonomy): domain Eukaryota; kingdom Metazoa; phylum Chordata; class Mammalia; order Carnivora; family Otariidae; genus Callorhinus; species Callorhinus ursinus. Next base: position 37,569,267 of record NW_027397068.1, on the reverse strand, counting down.
AACAAAAGGCAGTACCACTGCTGTGACCTAATCAATATGGACATTAGTAAGGTGTCAGAACTAGAGTTCAGAATGACAATTATAAAGATACTAACTGGGCTTGAAAAAAGCATAGAAGATACCAGAGAATCCTCTTCTGGATAAATAAAAAACTAAAATCTAACCAAGTTGAAATCAAAAAGGCTATTAATGAGGTGCAATAAAAAATGGAGGCTCTAACTGCTTTAGGATAAATGAGGCAGAAGAGAGAATTCGTGATATAGAAGAACAAATGATGGAGAATAAAGAAGCTGAGAAAAAGAGAAATAACTCCTGGATCACGAGGGGAAAATTCGAAAGGTAAGTGATACCATAATATGAAACAATATTAGAATAATTGGGATCCCAGAAGAAGAAGAAAGAGAGAGGGGGGCAGAAGGTATATTGGAGCAAATTATAGCAGAGAACGTCCCTAATTTGGGGAAGGAAACAGACATCAAAATCCAGGAGGCACAGAGAACCCCCCTCAAAAATCAATAAAAATAGGTCAACACCCCAACATCTAATAGTAAAACTTACAAGTCTCAAAGACAAAGAGAAAATTCTGAAAGCAGCTCAGGACAAGAGGTCTGTAACCTACAATGGTAGAAACATTAGACTGACAGCAGACCTATCCACAGAGACGTGACAGGCCAGAAAGGACTGACATGATATACTCAGAGCACTAAGTGAGAAAAATATGTAGCCAAGAATACTATATCCAGCAAGGCTGTCATTGAAAATAGGAGAGTTAAAAAGCTTCCAGGACAAACAAAAACTAAAAGAATTTGCAAACACAAAACCAGCCCTACAAGAAATATTGAAAGGGGTCCTCTAAGCAAAGAGAGAGCCTAAAAGTAAGATAGACCATAAAGGAATAGAGATAATATACAATAACAGTCACCTTACAGGCAAGGTTACTTTGATAGTTCATATCTTTCAATAGTTACCCTAAATGTAAATGGGCTAAATGACCCAATCAAAAGACACAGGGTATCAGATTGGATAAAAAAAACAAGACCCAACAATATGCTGTCTGCAAGACACTCATTTTAGACCCAAAGACACCCCCAGATTGAAAGTGAGGGGGTGGAAAACCATTTACCATGCTAATGGACATCAAAAGAAAGTTGGGGTGGCAATCCTTATATCAGACAAATTAGAATTTAAACCAAAGACTATATTAAGAGATGAGGAAGGACACTATATCATACTTAAAGGGTCTATCCAATAAAAAGATCTAACAATTGTAAATATCTATGTCCCTAACATGGGAGCAGCAATTATATAAGCCAATTAATAACAAAAGCAAAGAAACACATCGACAACAATACAATAATAGTAGGGGACTTTAACACCCCACCTCACTGAAATGGACAGATCATCTAAGCAAAAGATCAACAAGGAAATAAAGGCTTTAAATGACACACTGGACCAGATGGACTTCACAGACATATTCAGAACATTCCATCCCAAAGCTACAGAATACACATTATTCTCTAGTTCACATGGAACATTCTCCAGAATAGATCACATCCTGGGTCACAAATCAGGTCTCAACAGGGTACCAAAAGATTGGGATCATTCCCTGCATATTTTCAGACCACAATGCTTTGAAACTAGAATTCAATCACAAGAGGAAAGTTGGAAAAAACTCAAATACATGGAGGCTAAAGAGCAGCCTACTAAGGAATGAATGGGTCAACCAGGAAATTAAAGAATTAAAAAAATATATGGAAACAATGAAAATGAAAACACAACTGTCCAAAGTCTTTGGGATACAGCAAAGGCAATCCTAAGAGGAAAGTATATAGCAATGCAAGCCTTTCTCAAGAAACAAGAAAGTTCTCAAATATACCACCTAACCCTACACCTAACAGAGCTGGAGAAAGAATAGCAAATAACCCTAAACCCAGCAGGAGAAGAGAAATAATAAAGATCAGAGCAGAGGGGTGCCTGTGCGGCTCAGTTGTTAAGCATCTGCTTTCAGCTCAGGTCATGATCCCAGGGTCCTGGATGAAGCCCCACATTGGTCTCTGGCTCAGCAGGAAGCCTGCTTCTCGCTTTCCCACTCCCCCAGCTTGTGTTCCCTCTCTCGCTGTGTCTCTCTCTGTCGAACAAATTAAAGAAAAAAAAGATCAGAGCAGAAATCAATGAAATACGAACCAAAATAACAGTAGAACAGATCAATGAAACTAGGAGCTGGTTCTCTGAAAGAATTGATAAGATTGATTAAACCCCTGGCCAGACTTATCAAACAAAAAAGAGAAAGGACCCAAATAAATAAAATCATGAATGAAAGAGGAGAGATCACAACCAACACCAAAGATATAGAAACAATTATAAGAACGTATTATGAGCAACTCTATGCCAGCAAATTAGACAATCTGGAAGAAATGGATGCATTCCTAGAGACATATAAACTACCAAAACTGAACCAGGAAGAAATAGAAAACCTGAACAGACCCATAACCAGCAAGGAAATTGAAGCAGTAAGCAAAAATCTCCCAACAAAGGAGAGTCCAGGGCCAGATGACTTCCCAGGGAATTTCAACCAAACATTTAAAGAAGAATTAATACCTATTCTTCTGAAACTGTTCCTAAAAAATAGAAATGTAAGGAAAACTTCCAAACTCATTTTATGAGGCCAGCATTACCTTGATCTCAAAACCAAAGACCCCATCAAAAAGGAGAATTACAGGCCAATATCCCTGATGAACATGGATGCAAAAATTCTCACCAAAATAGTAGCCAGTAGGATCCAATAGTACATGAAAAGGATTATTCACCAGGACCAAGTGGGATTTATTCCTGGGATGCAAGGTTGGTTCAACATCTGCAAATGAATCAATGTGATACAATACGTTAATAAAAGAAAGAACAAAAACCATATGATCCTGTCAAAAGATGCAGAAAAAGCATTTGACAAAGTACAGCATCCTTTCTTGATTAAAACTCTTCACAGTGTAGGGATACAGGGCACATACTTCAATATCATAAAAGCCATCTATAAAAAACCCACAGTGAATATCATTCTCAATGGGGAAAAACTGAGAGCTTTTCCCGTAAGGTCAGGAACACAGCAGGGATGTCCGCTATCACCACTGCTATTCAACATAGTATTAGAAGTCCTAGCCACAGCAATCAGACAACAAAAAGAAATCAAAGGCATCTGAATCAGCAAAGAAGAAGTCAAACCCTCACTCTTTGTAGATGATATGATACTTTATGTGGAAAGCCCAAAAGACTCCACCCCAAAACTGCTAGAACTCATACAGGAATTTAGTAAATGCACAGAAATCAATTGCATTTCCATACACTAACAATGAGACAGAAGAAAGAGAAATTAAGGAATCGATTCCATTTGCAATTGCACCAAAAACCATAAGATACCTAGGAATAAACCTAACTAAAGAGGTAAAGGATCTGTATTCTAAAAACAACAGAATACTTATGAAAGAAATTGAGGAAGACACAAAGAAATGGAAAAGCATTCCATGCTCACAGATTGGAAGAACAAATATTGTGAAAATGTCTATGCTACCTAGAGCAATCTCCACATTTAATGCAATCCCTATCAAAACACCATCCACTTTTTTCAAAGAAATGGAACAAATAATCCTAAAATTTGTATGGAACCAGAAAAGACCCCGAATAGCCAGAAGAATGTTGAAAAAGAAAGGCAAAGCTGGTTGCATCACAATTCTAGACTTCAAGCTCTATTACAAAGCTGTAATCATCAAAACAGTAGGGTACTGGCACAAAACAGACACAAAGATCAGTGGAACAGAGTAGAGAGCCCAGAAATGGACCCTCAACTCTATGGTCAACTAATCTTTAACAAAACAGGAACGAATGTCCAATGGAAAAAAGACAGTCTCTTCAACAAATGGTGTTGGGAAAATTGGACAGCCACATGCAGAAGAATGAAACTGGACCATTTCCTTACACCACACACAAAAATAGACTCAAAATGGATGAATGACCTAAATGTGAGACAGGAATCCATCAAAATCCTTGAAAAGAACAAAGGCAGCAACTTCCTAGAAACATTGCCAAAGGCAAGGGAAGCAAGGGCAAAAATGAACTATTGGGATTTCATCAAGATGAAAAGCTTTTGCACAGCAAAAGAAACAGTCAACAAAACTAAAAGACAACCGACAGAATGGGAGAAGATATTCGCAAATGACATATCAGATAAAGGGCTAGTATCCAAAATCTATAAAGAACTTATCAAACTCAACACCCAAAGAACAAATAATCCAATCAAGAAATGGGCAGAAGACATGAACAGACATTTCTGCAAAGAAGACCTCCAAATGGCCAACAGACACATGAAAAAGTGCTCAACATTACTCAGCATCAGGGAAATACAGATCAAAACCACAATGAGATACCACCTCACACCAGTCAGAATGGCTAAAATTAACAAGTCAGGAAACGACAGATGTTGGTGGGGATGCAGAGAAAGGGGACCCCTCCTACACTGTTGGTGGGAATGCAAGCTGGTGCAGCCACTCTGGAAAACAGTATGGAAGTTCTTCAAAAAATTAAAAATAGAGCTACCCTATGACCCAGCAATTGTACCACTGGGTATTTACCACAAAGATACAAATGTAGTGATCCGAAGGGGCACCTGCACCCCAATGTTTATAGCAGCAATGTCCACAATAGCCAAACTATGGAAAGAACCTAGATGTCCATCAGCAGATGAATGGATAAAGAACAAGTGGTATATATATACAATGGAATATTATGCAGCCATCAAAAATGAAATCTTGCTATTTGCAATGACGTGGATGGAACTAGAGGGTATTATGCTAAGTGAAATAAGTCAATCAGAGAAAGACAAATATCATATGATCTCACTGATACGAGGAATTTGAGAAACAAGACAGAAAATCCTAGAGGAAGGAGGGAAAAATGAAACAAGATGAAACCAGAGAGGGAGACAAACCATAATGGACTCTTAATCTCAGGAAACAAACTGAGGGTTGCTGGAGTGGAGGGGGGTGGAAGGGATGGGGTAGCTGGGTGATGGACATTGAGAGGGTATGTGTTATGGTGAGTTCTGTGAATTGTGTAAGACTGATGAATCACAGACCTGTACCCCTGAAACAAATAATATATTATATGTTAATTTAAAAAAAAAAGATAAAAGGGTACCTGGATGGTTCGGTTGGTTAAACATCTGACTTCAGCTCAGGTCATGATCTTAAGGTCCTGGGATTTGGGTCCCATCTGGCCTTGCACTCAGCAGGGAGTTGGCTTGTCCCTTTCCCTCTCCCTCCGCCCCTCCCCCCTTCATGCTGTCTCTCTCTCTCAAATAAATATATAAGATCTCTAAAAAAAATAAAAGTTAGGGGCACCTGAGTGGCTTAGTTGGTTAAGTATCTGACTCTTGATTTCATATCAGGTCATGATCTCAGGATTGTGAGATCAAGCCTAGAGTAGGGCTCCATGCTGGGTGTGGAGCCTGCTTAAGATTTTCTATCTCCCTCTCCTGCGCATACCCCCGCCTCACTCTCTCTCTAAAAAAAATAAGAAAAAAGAAATAGATAAAAGTTGTACATATTTGTGAACTGAGAAATAAGCATGTATAAAAGGAAAATGATAACTCTGGTCTACTAAGACATTATGCTAATTTAAAATAACACCAGCCTAGGTCAAGTTAAATAGGGGCAAAACTGGTCCATGAGACAGCACCTTTAACGATCTCTATAAATTAATTTTTTAAATAAATAATTCACAGGTTTCACAGTCATAATTTAAAAAATTTTAAAATAGCGTACTGTAGGTATATTTATTAAAGTATAATATTTGGTAAGAAAATTTTACTACAATTCATGTTAAATGGTTTAAAACAATAATTTATCATTATCGCTCATTGTTCTAGGGGTTACCTGGGCTGAAGTGAGTGATTCTCATTTGGAGTGTCTTATGAAATTGCACCCGGTTGGTTGCTGAGTCTAGAGGCAGCTGAAGGTTCAACCCAGTTAGACAGCCATGATGGATGGATGTCAATTGGGAGCTCAGATGCAGCTGTCAATTGGAGTGCCTTCATGTGGCCTTCCCTATGGCTTTAGCTTCTCACAGAATGGCAGCTAATTTCCAAGAAAGTATCCCAAAAGCAAGCATTCCAAAAGACAAAAAATGAAAGTTGCCAGATTAATTAAGTGTCCTGCCCAGAACAGGTGCATCATCTTGCTTCCACTTTAATCTGTTGGTCAAGCAGTCCAAATCTGACTCAAGGGGACAGAGAAATAGACTCTACCTCTTGATATAGCAATAGAGAAGGGCATGTGAATTAAGAAATATTATCTGGGGTGCCTGGGTGACTCAGTCAGTTGAGCATCCAACTCTTGGTTCCCTCTTGGTTTTGGCTCAGGTCATGATATCAAGGGCATGGGATTGAGCCCACAACAACACAGTGTCTGCTTGAGATTCTTTCCCCTCCTCCCTCTCTGCTCCTCCCCTGCTCACGTTCTCTCTAAAATAAATAAATAAATAAATAAATAAATAAATAAATAAATAAATAAAAAATAAAATCTTAAAAAAAAAGAAATATTATTTAAGCCATCTTTGGAAAACACAATCTGTCACAACTTGTTACTAAGTTGTGACAAAGTTTGCCTCATTTAGTACTAATAACTAGCATTTATTAAATATTAATTAGGTGTCAGACATTGCTCTAAATATGGATTAGTATGGACATAGAATGTATTATTTCACTTAATTCTCAATAATAAGCTTAGGAGGAAATTCAAGATTGTCTAAAATCATGCTAGCTTCTGTGTGTGTGTAGGGCAAGAGGAATATATCACTATGATAAATATTAAAAATTTTATGTTATAAGGTACTGAATTAAATTATGGTATTCATAATTGAAGTGTTTTTAAGTAATAATTCATGCAGATTTACCTAAAAATCAATAGGTACCATCATAGAAAAATTATCAAATTGTTTCTTTTAATTTTGTAATATATTGTTCTTACAGAAGTAATAGTCACTTGTTGTTACCAGTGAAATGATGAAAAAAAAAAAAGACTTTCATTCTCATCAACAGCAATGTATTTTGACAGCTGGTGTGAATCTTTCCACACCCTTCTCCATTATCTCATAAATATATATACTAATTTATTATACATAAGATTTTGTTGTTTGTTTTTACAGAAAATGGCGTTCTGTTATACTACTCTCAAATTTTTTTTGCAACATTACATTATGGCTATTCTTCCAGGTCTATAATTATAGTCCTAATTAATTCTTTTTAAGAATTGTGTGATATTATATAGAGTAAATGTATCATAATTTTTCAACTGATCTATTAGATTATTTCAAACCAAAATTGAAAAGTGAAATAATCTCTTCAAATAGGAGAAGCACATACAACAAAATGCTCAGTGGATAGGTGTAAAATGAAATAATATATCATGTTCTAACATTTCAGTGTAAAAATTATTAAATATATCACTCTGCTATTTAATATTTAGTATTCAGGTAGAACAACTTATTTATACCTAAAAAACAAAAGTACATTCATCACAGTTTATTGAATTATATTTTTAATCACTGTATTGAAGTACAATTAATGTTTAACATGCACTCAAAACACCATCACAATAAAGATAATGAACATAACCATTTCTCCCAAAAGTTTCCTCATCCCTTTTGTAATTCCTTCATCTTGCCAGATTTATCCTTAAGTAAGTCATATTTTTGATGCCATTATCAATGGCATTGTTTAATATCAATTTCTGATTGTTCATTCCTGATATATAGAAATACATAGATTTTTATATCAATCTTGTATTCTACAATCTTGCTAAGTTCACTTACTACTCTCAGTATCTTTTTTGTATATTTTATAGGATTTTTTTACATGGTGATCATGTTGTTTATGAGTAAAGACAGTTTTTCTTCTTCCTTTCCAATCCTTATTGTCTGATTAGAACCTCTAGTAGAATGTTGAATACAAATGAATGGTAAGCAAAATTCCTTGAGTTGTTGGGCAGAATGCAAGTAGTCTTTCATCATCATGTATGATGTTAGATTAGTGTTTCATGAATGCCCTTTATCACTTTGAGGCCCTTTCCTTTCTCAGTTTGCTGATACCTTTTTAACAGGAATGGGTGTTGAATTTTATGAATTGCTTTTCTGCATCAATTAAGATGACCTTATAGTTTTTTTTCTTTTTAGTCTGTGTTATGGACTGAATGTGTGTGTCCCTACCACTCCCAATGTGACTGTTGTTGGATTTAGAGCCTGTAAGGAGGTGATAAATGTTAAGAGAGGTCATAAGAGTGGGGCCCTAATCTGATAGGACTGGTGCCCTTATAAAAAGAGGAAGAGATACCAGACCTCTCTCTTTTTGCCACATAAGGACAGAGAGAGAAGGCGACCATCTTCAAGTTAGGAAGAGGGTCCTTACCAGAAAGGGAATTGGCTAGCACCTGGATCTTGAACTTCCTAGCCTCCAGAACTGTGAGAAATAAATTTCTGTTGTGTAAGCCACCCAATCTATGGTATTTTGTTATAGAGGTACAAGCTGATTAAAATGGTCTGTTAATATGTTGACTTGCCTCCATTAATTTTTAAATGTTAAGGTTGGCTTAAACCTTGCACTCCTGGGATAAACACCACTTGGCCATAATGTATTATTATTTTTATATATTGTATGATCAATTGGCTAAAATTTTCCTAAGAATATTTTCATAGGATATTAGTCTGTAGTTTTCTTGTCTTGTAACATCTTTGTCTGCTTTTAGTTTCAGAATAATATTAGCCTCATAGAATGAGTTAGGAACTATTCCTTCGCCCCCAGTTTTCTTAAACAATTTGTGTAGAATTTATATCATGCCTTCCTTAAATGTATAATTCATCAGTAAATTCATCTGAGCCAGGAATTTTCCTAGTGGGAAGTTTTAAACTACAAATTCATTTTTAAGGCAAATATAGGAGTAGTGAAATTATTTTTTTCTTGAGTGAACTTTGGTAGTTTGTGTTTTTTAAGGAATTTAAACATTTCATGTAAATGGTCAACTCTACTGTTATAAAGTTCTATCTGTAGAATCTTTCGTGATATCAAATCTCACATTCCTGCAGTTTATATCTTCTATCATTATCTTGACCAGTTTAGCTGGAGATTTATCAATTTTATTGATCTCACAAATAAACTTGTCATACCATTGATTTTCTCTACTGATTCTCTATTTTCTAATTCATTGTTTGCCTCTCTAATCTTTATTATTTTCTTTCTTCTACTTTGTGTTTCATTTACTGTTAGCTGAGGTCCTTGATTTAAGACCTTTCTTTTGTCTGATATAAATGCTTTATCTAGAAATTTCCCTCTAGTTACTAGAATAGCTACATTCCACAATTTTTTGTTTGATATTTTAATTTTCATTCAGTTCAAGATATTTTCTATTTTCTTTTTTGATTTCTTTTTTGATCTATGGGTTATGTAGAAGAGTTATTTTTTCCCAAATATTTAGGGATTTTCAGTGTCTTTCTGTTTTTACTTGTAACTTAATTCTACTGTGGTCAGAAAACACACTTTGTATAATTTGAATTCTTTTAAATTTATTGAATTCAGTTGTTTTGTGGTGCAGATTATGGCCAGTCTTAGTAAATATTCTCTAAACACTTGAAAAGAATGTGTGTGCTGTTGTCTAGTAGAATGTTATATACATGTCAATTAGATCAAGTTGATTGACAGTACTGTTCTAGTCTTCTATATATTTTCTAATTCTCTATTTTTTTCTACCAGTTAATGAAAGAGGAGTTAAAATATTTCTAAATATAACTGTGGATTTGTCTTTTTCTCATTGCAGTACTATCAGTTTTTGTTTTATGTATTTTGAAGTTTTGTAACTAGATATATAAATATTGAGGATTGTTATGTCCTCTTGATGAATTAATACTTCTTTATTCTTCATGATATTCCTTGCTCTGAAATCTCTCTGAAATAATATAGTCAGGCTAGTTTTCTTTTGATTAGTCTTAGCATGATTTATCTTTTTCCATCCTTTTCTGTTCAACTTATTTGTCTTTGTATTTAAAGTGTGTTTTTTATAAGCCACAGGTAATTGGGTCTTGCTTTTTATCTGATGATCTCTGCCTTTGAATTGGAATATTTAGACCATTTACATTTAATGATTATTGATGTAGTTGGTTTTAAATCTACCATATTGCTATTTGTTTTCTATTTTTCACATATGTTGTTTGTTCCCTTTCTCCTCTTTCTCTTTTGAATTAATTGGTTTTTTTGTGGTCCCATTTTATCTCCTTTGTTGCTTATTAGCTATAATTTTTTGTTGTTTTTTTTATTTTAGTGGCTGTTTATGGCTTATAGTATACATTTTTAAATTATCACTTTACCTTCAACTACTATTTTACCACTTCACATATAGTATAATAATCTTAAAACAACATACTTTCATTTTTCCTATCCCTGTTTTACTGCTATTGTTGATGCATATTTTTTCCATATATGTTATAAACTCCAGAAAATATTATTGTTATTTTTGCTTAAGTCAATTTTTTCAAAGTCTTACATAAAAAATGAAGTCTTTTATATGTAGCCATATAGGTATCATTCCCAGTGCTCTTTGTTTCTTTGCATAGAGCCAAGTTTCTATCCGCTATAATTTTTCTTCTGCCAGAACTTCCTTTACAAGTGTAAATCTGATTACATCACTCTTCCACAAAAACTCTTCAGTGGATTCCAATCATACTTAATATAAAACCCAAAATTCTAACCCATGACATACTGAATTCTAGATGATCTGGTTCCAGGCTACCCTTCAGATTTAATTTCTCCTCTCACTCAAACCTTAAGTCTTCTTCAGTCACCCTGGCCCCCTGCCAAGTACATGCTTCTCTCAAAGCTTTTATAGTTGCTCTACCCTTTATCTGGGCAGCTCTTTCCCCAATTTATCACTTGTCCTGCTCTCTCATTCCATGGAAATCTCTCCTTCAATATCATCTCATCAGAAAGGACACACACACATTTCATTTCTTATGCTTTATATTACTTTATTTCTTTTCAGAGCACATAATACCACTTGAAATCATACTGTGTTTTTTTTTGATTATCTCTTAGCTCCATCATTAGAATTAGGTTCCATGAAGATAAGAACTTTGTTTTGTTCACCCACATATCTCCAGTGCTTTGAACAGTGGTGGCTGACATACAGAACTGGCTTAGAAAAAAATTGCCCATCAGCAACTGCCTGAGTTGATTTTGATAACCACTATTATCTTATGTCAAACAAATTCTGTAAAAGAGGATTTAGAGTAAGCTGGATTCTGGAAAGAATTCAAGAATAATACACAAGTTTGGCAATCTTGAAATTGCAGTTCCTTTTCTATTAATCTAAATAAGCTAGCTTTCAATTTCAAAGCTATAATTAAGGTTCCACCTCAGGGCAATAGAGGGTAAAGAACAAAGGACAAGAGAGTCCTTTTTCTTCTTAATTGTCCCTCATCCTCCCAAAACCTCCACATTTATTGAGTATACAAAGGCATTAGGAAGGAGGGAAAGGAGGGGAGGATGAAGTGCAAAATTTCCTTGGAAGAAGGAAGGAGCTGCCAACCTACCCCTACTCCTACCATCATACCTGACAGCTTCAAACAGATTTGAGTCCAAGGATTTTGGAAGTGGATAAAGTTTGTGAAGCTGCTCCATGTTTGAGAGGCTTGTTCAATTATTTTATCCACTCAACTGGCTACGAATTAAGTGATGACCCAGCTGAAGGACCCAGCACCAACGTCTTCAGTACATGGCATCTACACCCATTATTTCTGTGCTCTGGGTCCCCTGCTAAGACAAAGGGATCTTATTTAGAGTTATAGCATTAGTCCCTAATTTATACTTAATATTTTTGGCTTATACCATTCTCAGTCATAATTTTCTATGACTTATAGAGATGAGTTTATGCTGTATAAATTCTAATGCAAATAACTTCCTATTTTATATTTTTTTCACCCACAAAAATATCCATACTTATAATCAGAGGAAAGACCATTATAAACTACTATGATAGTAAATTTGGATTAGGGTTCCATAAGCAAGAATTATCTCCCAAATTCCTTTTACCACACCATGTTTTCATAATTTATATATTTCAGAAGTATTATGCAAAATAACTGTAAGAAATAAAGATACCATTGGAATCCATTTTTTCCTATGCCCCAGGAATATTCATGATTACAATAAGAGTTAGATAATTTGACTACCCTAGTTTTTGTTTATACAGAAATTGTCTAAAACTATTCCTATACAATCCACAGTTCACTGATGAGATTATTTTGAAGATTAAAAAATAATGTATGTGAAGAATTTAACATATAATAGGCAGTAATAAATATTAGGTATTGTTGATTAATAGATGATGGTTTTCCAGGTATATAAACTTATGCAGAATATCATAAAATGATTCTCAAGACACTCCTTCCAGTTTTTACAAACCTAAATTACAAGGAATTGCCAGTCAAAACAATATATGATATACAATGGAGGACAATAGGATAAAGTACTTTTTTTAGGTACAACAATAATTTTATTATTTCCTCAGTTTATTCTACAGTGAGGGATTAATAGAAATATCTTTCGTTCATCCAAAAGTACATCCTGAGCATCTAATATAGACCAGGTGCTGGAACACAGTAGCAAACAACACAGGTGGTTTCCCTGTTCCCATTGAGGTTGCAACCTATCATGAAAGAAAAATATTAAGTGAATAACTTACAAATGTGATGAATATTAATAAGGAGAAATGCAAGCAAGTAATTGGCTTTTAAACTAAAGTCGATCTGGATCAAGAAAGGATTCTTTGAGGAAATGACATGACTTGGTATTTTACCTAAATATATAAAATTTCATGCCTTTAGAGATTTTTAAATACTACATCTGAACTGAATTTCAAACTTACATATGTGGTTATAATTGTACTAAAGTCATCTTGTACAGTAGTTAGATACTGCAGTTGCCACCTGATTATGGTTTATAATTAAAGTTACCTTGGGAAACTCCTTAAATTACCCCCTAAAATTCAGTGTGTATTGTAATATTTATATGCTATTGACAATATTGAATTTTAACTGAGCCTTGTGCTCCTGAAAAACAGCAAAGGTTAGGAAATCTCTGTTCCTTTGTGTTCCAGGAAATGGAAGGGTAAAGAAGGACCCTTCCCCACATGACTTAAATAAGAATTACAGGTGGCCCCCAGTTACCGAGAGGGAGACCAGACAATGTCCCTCCAAATTCTCATTCTTTGCTTCATAAATGATCAGCAGAACTGCTCATCTCACTGATCAATGTGAACAGAATGCTTCTTAACCAAACTTTGGTTAAACCCCTCTTCTTTCCCAAGTTTCCTGAACTGGGGTTCACTCTCATCCTGAGCCAGCACACAACCCTCCTCAAACAGGCTGGTCTCAGGATAAAACATCCTCTGAACTACCATCAGATCATGCCATTCATCCACTTCTCCCCACCTAATTCTTTCCAGCCTATTCCTCTCTATAAAATAAAAACCAACCTTTTTTGCCTCACTCTTGAGAAGCTTGCCTTCCCCATCTCACAATAATCCTTTCAAATGAAGTCCTTACTAATCCAGATTTGTTTTTTATTTGACACGAAACACTGGACACCAATACAGTATCTCTCAATAAGTACAATACAACCAGGTTTGACACCAGCATTTGAAGAGTTTAATGTTTTCTCGTTTTGTTGGTAATGGGGCACAAAAAAATACATGCCTTTGGACTCTATAATCACAAAGCAAGATCCTGGCTTCATAAGAGCTCTGAGAGTAACTGAGATTGAAGTAACAGCACAGGCCTGTCTTCCCTTCCCCCCACCCTTTTCCTGCCAAAATATGTGCTCACTGAGTGGGATGGCTGGTGGAACACCCCCACCCAGAATTTTTTTTTCTTCCTTTTCTTTTCTTTCCTTTGTCTTTTTTTCTTTTTTGGCCTGATACATATAGTTGAATTCAGGTAAGTGAAATGCAAGTGGATATGTCTTTTCAATACTCTAAAACACTACAATAGAAAGGGAGACAAAAGAAAGAAAATGTAATGAAATCTCATCTGTCAGGAACCCTTAGAGGACGTGTCACTCTGAAATGTTGAAGATTTGCTCACTTAAATATCTTGATAGAAATCTTTCTGAATTGTATTGCATATTTTATTGCTTTCTTCAACAAAGTACTCTAAATATAACTTAACCTTTTCTTAAATGATGTACGATCATCATTATTTGGAAACAAAATTCCACTCTAGTGTAAAGTCACGATGCCTGCCTGGCCTGCTGTGGTGCATAGGACTGTGTATTGCTGAACTTCCTGTGTTCTTTCTCCTTCTCCCTCTCTTCTTCCTCCTTCTTCTTCTTTTGTGGCTCCTGTCTCCTTTCTGTTGCAAAAGGTCCAAAATTTTTTTTCATCTCTGTCATTTTATTTGCCTGTGATAGAAACTCTTCCCCTTTCAAATGCTGCTTTTTATATGCTTTAGATTTGGAAAGAGGTGGAGGAAAGAAAGAAATTTCCATACTTCTATGACCTGTTCCAGAGTGTTCCGACTCTCAGGGAGGGCTCCAGGAGCTTTTCTGTATAAGAGACTATTTATCTGTGAGTAAATTCTGTAAACTTTGGCATTTTGATCTTGTTGTTCCCACCTTGGCTGTGCAGAGCTCCCTCTATTTCCTGACTTCCAGCCATGTTCCAAATGTCAAAAAAAGTAAAATATACAGAAAAGAACATCTTAGAAGAGCGTGGTGATGATAGGCTGAAAGCTGTATTTAGAGAATTTGAAGCAGCAGGCTGACAAATCATGTGAAATGATTTTATTGGGAGGACCAATTCCCTCTTAAGTAATACAGTTTCCAAATCCATATTTTTTAATAGATAGATCTGGAAATGTGATTTAATGGAAAATAACCCCAGACTTGGAGCAAAGTTCTTGGTTCAAACTAAAGACCTGCCACGTATTAGCTGTGTAACCTTAAGTAAGTGATTTACCTACACTAATTTTTAGTTTCTCAACTATAAAATGAGAATAGGAATACTTGCGCTACACATATGACAATGCTGCTGTCAAGATCAAAAGTAGTAATATTTTCAAAGTGGCTTATAAACTGTAACAGTATTAAAAGTAAATGGTCTATCTAACACCGCCTGTCGTGGACAAAGTATTCACAAGATTTCTTGTGACTCAAGCCTATCATAACCTCCATGGCAGTTTCCCTGAATTCCCTGCTGATATAAGCAGCTAGAGCAGTGTTTCTCAAATATTAATTGACACAAATCATATTAACATGCATTGTGAAATGCAGATTCAGATTTGGAGGGCTGGTGATCAAATGGAGATTTTCTTAACAAGCTTCCAGATTAGGCAAATGCAACCCACCTGGAGGCAGTTTGCTACGGGCCTGGTAGTTGGAAGAACTGCAAAATCCCCAGCCTCACCTGGATTTATAGAAACAGAATCTACATTTAGCAAGACGACCTGGGATTTGTATGCACCTTAAAGTTTGAGAAGCACTTTCATAGCTTATAGTAGTGATTCTCAAAGTGAGAAATGAAAATTCTCAAACCCTCCTCCACCCAGACTGCAGAGGTCAAAAACTTGGAGATTAGAAACAGTCTAAGCCTACTCATATTGCAAAAGAAGAAAAAAGCTTATTCTGAAGAGAATGCTAAGTGTATGGCTGAGCAACCACTTGATAAAGAGATCATAGATGTGGCTCATGGATTTAATTGGTCACCTCAGCAGAAGCAAGGAATAAAGATGGGATTATACCAGCAGAGATACTGCCAGTTTGGACCAAAAGGGACAGAGAAAGTGGAACAGAATGAAGAAAGGCTGTCAGACTTCTTGGATTCTATAGGATGGAACCATAGAGCTATTCGGCTGTAGACATGCTTTATCCTTTGAGAAAAGAGAAAAAGGGCCCTAAAGGTGATTCAGAGATCATCAGGGTCACTAACTCAATTTCAACAAGTCAGATGGCCTCTACCTGACATGAGGATGTGACCCCTGATTAGGGTCCAGAAGACAGGGCATGAAACTGGAGAGAATTATTCTTGAGGTTTAAGATCTAATAGAATTTGCCCTATGAGGTTTTGGACTTGCTTGGAATCCATCATCCTTTCCTTCTTTTTCTCCTCTTTGGAATGAGAATGTCTATCCTGTGCCTGTCCCATCACCATACTTTGGAAGGACATAACTTGTCTGGTTTCACAGGTTCACAGCAAGAAAGAGGAATTTTGCCTCGGGTTGAATCATACCTCACGTCTCACCCATATCTGATATAGATGATATTTAGGTGAGACTTCAAACTTTAAACTTTGGAGTTGATGCTGGAATGAGTTAAGACTTTGAGGGCTGTTGGGATGGAATAAGTATGTTTTGCATGTAATAAGAATTTTGGGGTACCAGGGGAAAAATGCTATGGACTGATTTGTGTCCCCCAAATTCATTTGTCGAAGTCAGTCAGTGTGACTGTATTTGGAGATAGGGTCTTTCAGAGGTACTTAAGATTAAATGAGGTCTTAAGAGTGGGGCCCTAATCTAATAGGATTTGTGGTCAGAGGGATAGATCCCCCCTCTACATGTACCTGCACCAAGGAAAAACCATGTAAGAACACGATGAAAATTCAGCTGTCTGAAAGCTAGGAAGAGGGCTTTCACAAGGAACTGAATCAGCCAACGCCTTGATCTTGGACTTCCCAGTCTCCAGAATTGTGAGAGGTAAATAAAAGTCTGTGTATAAGTCATCCAATCTATGGAATTTTGTCATAGCAGCCTGAGCAGACTAAGAAAGTGATCACGAAGAAAGAAGATATGATGAGAGTGAAAGATGAGCAGGAGTTAACTATGTGAAGGGAACAGGGAAAGAAGAGAGTTCCAGAGAGAGGGAACAGCATATGCAGAGGCCCGCAGGTAGGAAGCAGCACATTCCCAGGGACTAAAAGAAAGGGGATTTCGCTGGGTAGTGGGGCAGTGTGCAACATGATCAAATTTCCTTTTAAGATTTTATTTATTTATTTATTTAGAGAGAATGGGTGCGTCCAAGGGGGTGGAGGGGCAGAGGAGGAGGGAGAAAGAGAAGCTGACTCTGCTTTGAACATGAAGCCAACACAGGGCTTGATCCCACAACCCCCAAGAACATGACCTGAGCTGAAATCAAGTTAGACACCCAACCGACTGAGCCACCCAGGCTCCCCACGTGATCAAATTTTACAGTTAGAAAAGAATGGGTTAGAGGAGGGGGAAAGTTCTGGGAGACCAAATAGGTTGTCATAGTCCCAGTGAGATATAATGGTGGCTTAGGCTAGGGTGTTGATGTTGATGGTGATAAAGCTGGAGAGAAGTGGATAGACTCAGGTGATATTTGGGAAGGAAAATCAATAAAATTTAGTGGTGGATTAGAGGTGGAGTGGAGAGAGAGGGATTGTCAAACATGTACCCTGGATTTTTTACTTGTTCAACTAGATAAATGATGTTGCCATTCACTGAGCATTTAAGTTCTGTGTCTATTAAGATACAACCAACATATGAAAGTTATATAAGTGAACTCTGACTATGTAAGTGAAAAGAAATGGAGAAGAAATGCTGTTATGAAATCACCAAATCAAAGGCTGCTGGAGCACAAGACCCAGAAACCAGACAGGAATCAAACCAGGTCCCAAAGTCCAGGAATCAGTGGTAATAAGAAGTGTCTTTTGACAAGAATCATCTGGCCAGAATACCCCTGCCATTGCAAGAATCCTGCTACCATAAGCAAACATGAATCCTCATCCTACCTTCATGGATGTGCTCCATTTTCAAATTTACACTCCAAGGTAGCAGTGTCTAATTCACTAAGTCATATGCCTAAGCTTGGTCTTCCAAGAGCAGGGAAAGAGAGGAACTGACATCTTCAATGTTATTAGTGGGAGGTGGAGCACTTATCCTTACCAAGACTGTATTCTCAGAGGACTGCCCCAATAAGAATGTGGTAAAATGCTAGAGAGTCAGAAATAAAATAAAAAATGTACACAACGGTCCACATCTTTGGCAGACCAACATTCACTCATATACTACTTCCCAAAATTACACTTCCCAAAGACTATTCCTCCTAACATAATGTAGATGTTACTCATGCCACAAAACACACTTCTTTTCCAAATGAAGATAATCCCAAATCTCTCATTACTCTATCCAGTTATAAGTCTATGAACTCCAGGTAATGTCTTTTCCTCCTCTAGTTTCATTGTGATATATATATTCTTTACCCTGAAAGCTAAATTTTAGGATTAACCATTATTGATAAGCCATATATATTATACTCTAGTATAGAGTATAGGGAAAAGAACTCTTCACCAGACCAGTAGTTTTTGGCTGGAGAAATAAAATGTGATCTTAAGGGACTGTTCTTCTATTTGAACCCCAAGGATTCTGTGATCAATTAGTCAGTTGGCAAAGATGCCTCTAGTCACCCCCATTTCACACCTTGCTGCCATTTTAGTAATAGGCCCATCATTCCTCCAGTGGTCAGTGACCTATCTGGCTTCTACCATCTTAGGGACTCACTGTTCCTACTGAAATCAGGAAACCCATTTTTATTTTACCTTCTTCCACAGACTCTAAGGAACAGCCACTACACCCCTTTTGTAATATGCCAGAGCTTCAATCACAGCAGATGTCTCCAAACCCTAGTAAATGGAATGTCTTCTAGGACTGCTTGAGGAATGTATTTAATGGACAGGTGAACAGGACACCTATGATAAATCAAACCCAGTATTCCAATTTCCCAATTGGAATTATTTTCTCTACATTATTCTAAGACATTTCTGACATCTCAAGTTCATTTGTAAGTCTAGTTTAGTGTTACCCAGGCCAACTTCTTTCCATCACACAGTATCAGGAATTAGGAATTTCCTAAAAGTGAACTCATATCAATAACTATATTCAGCCTAATCTAAAATTGTTTCTCCATCTTTGGTCATATACACTAGAATTCTATTATTATATGTGTTCTCCAAATCACTGCTGATGTGAATTGGTAAAGTCCTCTAATATTTTGATGTCTAAGCCTTCTCTTTCTGGATTTCACTTTTATAATTGGTGTCCTGGGGCTTTCTGTGTTCTAACTCTGAATACAAGTCTGCAAATAATTCTAATTCCCTCTAGCAGCATAACGGCCTCATTTGAGGGAATAATGGTCACATGTTGATTCCATAAACTCTATGCATCCTTCTAATAAACCCTTCCCTTGCCCTTTTATTGCTGGCTGAAGGAGACCAGTAATGCTTTCTGTTATTTGCAATCAAAAGCATCTTATAAAATCAAAGAATTTAGAACCAGGAAGTAGGGTGTTATGGAAAAGTATGAAAGCCTCCTTGATGTTATAGGAAGATAATTTGGAAGTTCATGGTATACAATGACCAAAAAGTAATTAAATTATCATCTTTGGTCACCTGCACTCTGGTACCCAATAGGGGTAAAACCTGAGAGGACATTGCTGCCACCACCAGTGAAGGATTTGACCAGGTCAGTGACTATGGGTAGAAGTTAGTGTTGTTAATAGCATTAGAAATCTTTAAAAAAGAGATAATTAAATTCAAATACCTAAATGTTTGTGCCACGGTATGAACTAAAACCTGGGAACATCTAGTGACTGTTCTGGAAGTGACTATTCCCATTCTGACTGAAAGAACAGTTCATCTCTGGCAAAACCTCAGCCAAAATCAGACTTTCATCCCTCCCAGCATGAATTCTTTTGGGGTTGTCACAGTTTAATGTCCATCTATCTAGTTCTCGCATGACAATAAGATTGTGAACAAGTGGTACCAAAAGAATTTGGATGAGGGCATAGGGAAAAACGCCTCAGACCCCTCCCAAGTAAGTACCCTTGTCTTCAAAAGCAATCCCTACTTTTCAGACCAGTCAGGCTTGGGAAATCAACAAGAACTGAGGTCATTCTGGAGGTCCCAGAGCCACAGGGGATCATAAACATCTTTTAGGAGCAATTTCCTGGCCAGAACATCAAAACCACTGCGGCAGAATACCATTATTGCCATCTAAGCTTGGAATAAATTAAAAAAAAAAAAATCTTTGCCTTTCAATCAGTCACTTGAAAGGCAAAGAAGCAGTAGGAAAAGCCTTGATCAGGTGCTATGAATGGGCCACCTTGACATTGCACAGGATGAGGACCAGGCTCTTCTGGATTCAGCAGTGGGAGGTTGAGAATTCCCACTTCTCAAGACTGAGGAGTCTCACCAAAACTGGACAGGCAATGTTGGAAGGAAGAGAGTCTAAGAAAAGAGGCAGATGTCAATTAGAGATATGTTGAGATTGAAATGTTTTGAGACATATGAAAAAGAAGCAGGGAACTAGGTCTACAGATCTAAAACCTGTGAGAGTCCTGGACCGAAGTATTAATTTGAAAATATCTCAGGGACGCCTGAGTGGCTCAGTCAGTTAAGGGTCTGCCTTCAGCTCAGGTCATGATCTCAGGGTCCCGGGATCCAGTCCCGCATCCAGCTCTCTGCTCAGCAGGGGCCCTGCTTCTCCCTCTCCCTCTGCCCTTCCTTCCACCCCTGATCGTGCTCTTTCTCTCGATCTCTCTCTAACTCGTGCACTCGCATGTACTCTCTCTCTCAAATAAATAAAATCTTTAAAAAAAATATCTCGCATGTGTATGTTAAATGAAACAATGATTCTGGATGAAATGCATTAGGAAGACAGTGAAGATTAAGAAGAAGAAGAGGATGAATAAGCAAGAAACAAAAGAATTGATCAGAGATGTTGAAAACCAAGAAATTGTTGTGTCACAGAAATCAAGGGAAGAATATTTCAAAAAGCAAGGAATGATAAACATCGGCGAATGCTACTGAAAGGTGAAGTCAAATGAAAATTTAAAATTATCTCAGGAATTTATGATGTGGAGGACATCAGTGACCTTCAGGAGAGCTTGTTTTCATGGTGTGACAAGGCTAGAAGCCAGACTGGAGTAGGCTGAGCAATGAGTGCGAGGTGAGGAATTGTAGACAGCTGGTGTCATTAACAAGTACTTGAAGAAATGTGGCTACAAAGAGAGAGTAGGACAGGGAAGTACCTGAAGGGAGGGGAGGTTTGGTTTTTGTGGGGTTTTGGGGGGTCTGTTTAGTTGAAGAAACTTTTTGTGCTTAAAATCAAAAAGGAAGAATGTAGAAGGCAAGATCTAATACACACAAGAGAAAACAAATAATAAATAGTATAATGTTACAGAGAAAGTGAGAGGCTTTAAGTCCAAAGCACAGGTGGCGGGTTAGTCTCAGTCTGGAGGAGATAGTTCCTGTATTGAAATGAGATGGGAGACCCTGGGCAGAAATGTATATTTTGTGTTTGAAATAGAAAAGATAAGGGAGTTCTCAAAAGTTGGCTGCCATTTTCTCTGTAAAGGAAGAATAGCATCTGCTGAGCATGAAGGTCCTAGAGTTGAGTTTTTCCCAGCTTCCAAATTATTGACATTTTGGACCAGACAATTCTGTATTATATAGGTCTTTCTTGTCTATTATTGGATGTTGAGCAGCGCTACCCCACCCCTGTCCTTCCAGCTGTGACAATCCAAACCGTCTTCAGACATTGCCAAATGTCTGCTGGGGTCTGGGATTGGGGGCAAAATCGCCCCTGGTTGGGAATTACTGGGCTAGAGAGAGTAGAAGGAAATGGGGAAGGTCTGAAAGTGTTGTGTTGGGTGGGAGAGTAAATTAACCAAATAGATGCGGGAGGCTCGAAGTGTAGTCTTGAGGCCCACTTGAAGTTGGATATGGATTCTGGTGCAATCAATCTGCCATGCTGTACTTTTTCTACCAAGGCCTGGCAGCTGGGGCATAGGCACTGAAAAAGTAGATGTTTGTGTTCCTTAGGGATTGAGGTTTTTGTCAGAGAAATGTGACAAAAAGACAAAGGGACAAAAAGTTTAGGATATTGGCAAAATATTTATTGAAATTATGAATCACAGAATCTAAGCAGGTTGGGGGGCAAAGGGCAAATGAAAAAATTATCTTTTTAAAGAAGAATGTTGTAGGGGCACCCGGGTTGCTCAGTCAGTTAAGTGTCTGTCTTCGGCTCAGGTCATGATCTCAGGGTCCTGGGATCGAGTCCCTCATTGGGCTCCCTGTTCAGCCGGGAGCCTGCTTCTCCCTCTCCACCTGCCTCTGCCCCCCACATGTTCTCTCTCTCTCTCTCTCAAATAAATTAAATCTTTAAAAAAAAAAAGAATGTTGTAATAAGTTTAGGAGCTAGAAATGAAGTTTTGGCCTAAACATCTTTGAGATACACAGACACACAGATGCACATGCACACACACACACACACACACCACACACATTTATTTCAAAAACAGATTTACATCATCACTTCTTCCTGTACTAAATGAAGGAAATGAGAATAAGTAAAAATAATGAGTTCCATTTACTTTGTTACCCAATTTCAACACATTGTTTCCGTGTTCAATTGCTCCTGAACTAGATCTGAAGGCTGCGGCAATTTTACATTTGCATTTCAAATTTCCACGTGCCTTATTTTGCTACAGGTAATGCATAAGACAGGGAGGCACTTAGGAAATGACAAAGGACTCTGTCTTTACTTAAGATTGGTCACCAAAATGTCTTGAAAGGCTGTTGTAGAGCAGTGCCCAGAATTGCATCTTTATTTTTTAGAGAGATCAGTAACACTGAGGAAGGAAATTAATGACAACAAAGTCTACTTTGAGAGGTGAAAAGAACCAATAAACCAGTTTCTTTTAACCGTAGATAGCATGAGAGGGGTAAGGCAAAACAAAACAACAGCCAAAAAAAAAAGCCAGCAACCCTGTTTTAAATTGAACTAAAAACTTCCAAACAAGGAGGAAAGCAAATCATAACCAAAACTGGACAGTAAGTACATCTTCTAATCAGCCAAACAGGGTTTGGAGAATTTGAATCTATGAACAACAGAAGAGGCAGGGTAGCCCAGCCAGTGCTGAGAAAAGTCCTCTTCGACTAGTTCAAATAACCCTTTCCACAGGCCGAATTTCTGTAGCTTGAAAAAGAAACTGCACCTGAATGTTTAGCTATTTTACATTTACGTGTTTAAAAATTTTTTGCCTTTATATGTATGTTTTTTAATGACAAGGAAGATATAAAATATACTAAATATGATTGTCTATGAGGAGGGAAGAATTGGTTTCTTTTTTTCCTTCATTATTTCCCCAAATTTTTACAAAAACACGTCTCTGTACTAAAATAAAAGTTACCGCATTTTAATGATTTGGCATCAAGAGAAAGTAAAGAAATAGGTAGTCAGCATAAACAGAAAACCGTAGTGACCAGAAGGAGAGAATCAGTGATAAAACCTCTTCCATTTCCCATTTGTTTCCATGTTTTTAAATGAGAAAATTTAGGGCTTTAACAAAAGCATTACACAGCTGCCTTCAAGGGCAAGGGGGAAAGAGATATATCACTCACCACAAATAAAGTTTTTAAAGGCAGGACAGAGGAGAAGGGAGGCAAACCAGGAAAAAAAAATGTTTATTTGAACATCCTGAAAGAGAGCATAATTCTGCCGCCTTATGCGATATGTACAAACACATTGTTATCGTAAGAATTTTCAGTTTTCTTCTTTTTGTTGGTCCATATCTCCTAAATTTTCTATAGTAAATATGTATTATATTTGTGATAAGAATATAAAATTATAGAAATACAAAAGATAAAATCAATTTAAGAGGGAAAAATGTAAGTTTAATGGGAGTATGAATATTATAAGAAAGGAGAAAAATAGAAAATTTCTCAGGATGTCCTGGTTTTTATTATTTCTTGAAGGCATGCAGGATAATGGTTTTTATTTTGGTAGGATTAACTGAACATAGAATAGTCATATATAGATTCTGCTATGAATTTGATAATATGCCCTATTAAATATCCATAATTTCTTTACAAAATAGAATAGTCAATTCTTCAAAATATTTTTCATTTAAAGATATTGGTGATGACAGGTAGGTAGATAGAATAGATAGATACAAATTCCATCTCTCTGGTCTTCCCAATGATTATTGTATTAGAATTCTGATACTAGGTTCCCCAAGTACTTAATAATAATTAACTAATATTAATAAAATACTATTATATTAATAATTAATATTATTTTAATACACATATTTTATTAAACTTAGTATATTATAATATTGAATTAATAATAACAAATATTTAACTAATATGACATAATAAGTAGTATTATTATTAATAGTTGTTATAATACCTTATACTTGTAGAGCATTTTCTGATATGCATACAATATATAATTTGATCTTCACAACAACCCTTTCAATTTAGGAGTCTGCATGATTTTACAGAAGAAATTGAAGCTAAATGTTTAATCCACAGAAATGAGAGCTAGTTTTAAAAATAGATTTTCTGGGGCGCCTGGGTGGCTCAGTTGGTTAAGCGACTGCCTTCGGCTCAGGTCATGATCCTAGAGTCCAGGGATTGAGTCCCACATCGGGCTCCCTGCTCAGCAGGGAGTCTGCTTCTCCCTCTGACCCTCTTCCCTCTTGTGCTCTCTATCTCTCATTCTCTCTCTCTCAAATAAATAAATAAAATCTTTAAAAAAAAATAGATTTTCTGATTTTTAATCTAACTCTGCTGCCCCTGCATCATTTTGCTTAGTTTAAGCTGCCTATTCTGAGCAAGTTAACTTCTCCTGGAAATGTTTTGTTCACTATAGTGCTGTGAGGTACAGTTAACTTAATAGTAATTTTCCACACATCAAAAAATATGAATGCTATTACTTGTCTATGTTTTACTTAATAGGAAAGAGTGTGGAGTATAGAAGTGATTCATAACTTAAAAACATTCCCTTGGTTTGACTTCTCAATAAAAGTATGTATTTCTCAAGCTGAAAAATTCTAGCATTTTCCTCTGTGGTCTTGAAGATGTTTCTTGACTTTATACTCTCTACTTCCTACTTTTCAAGCTTAAATATTTAATAATACAATTTAGTATGATGTCAACTTTATTTATTTATTTATTTATTTATTTTTTGCTTAAGGCATTCCATGGTTCTTGAGAAAGATTTTTTATAGTTCTGAAAGGAAAACATTCTTTAATAGCTTTATTCAAATATAATTCACATACCATAAAAATCACCCAGAGTGTACAATTCAATATTTTTTAACATATTCACAGAGCCATGCAACTGTCATGACAATTAATTTTAGAACATTTTTATCATCCCCCCAAAGAAATCTTGTACCCTTTAGTTGTGACCTTCCACTCCCCCAGCACCCCAGCTCAAGATAGTCACTAATTTACTTTCTGTCCCTCTAGATTACCTATTCTAGACAGTTCTATAAATGGAACCATAGCATATGTGGTCTGCAATCTTTAACTTAGCATAAAGTTTTCAAGGTTCTTCCATGTTGCCGTTTGTATCAGTACTTCATTCCTTTTTATTGCTAAATCATATTTCATTGTATGGATATACCATATTTTATCAGTTGATGGACATTTATGTTGCTTCTACCCTTGGCTATTATAAATAATGCTGCTATGTATTATGAATAGTGCTATTATGAATAGTCATGGACGGATTTTTATGTACACAGATATTTTCATTTCTCTTGGGTATATACTTAGCACTGGAATTGCTGGTTCATTTGGTAACTCTATATTTACCCTTTTAAAACTGCCAGACTATTTTCCAAAGCAGCTGCACCATTTTCATTCCACCAGCCGTGTATGTGAATTTAAAACAGTTTTTTCAAGGAGAGGGAAATGATGATGCTATATACACTTAATAAAATGTGCTTAATGGGGAGGTGTCTGGGTGGCTCAGTCGTTAAGCATCTGCCTTCAGCTCAGGCCGTGATCCCTGGGTCCTGGGATCAAGCCCCACATCAGGCTCCTTGCTCCGCGGGGGGCCTGTTTCTCCCTCTCGCACTCCCCCTGCTTGTGTTCCCTCTCTCACTGTCTCTCTCTCTGTCACATAAATAAAATCTTAAAAAATTTTTTTAATGTACTTAATGGAACATTATATGTAGCCTATTAGTTAATTGAAAAAGTTTTACAAATTTACATTTCCTAACTTTATTCTTATAGTAATTTATTCTACCTTATGAACACCTATGAAATAAATGAAATTAGCTCTAGGATTACTTAAGTAAACTAAATTCCTTATAATGGCTACTTACTTTTAAGAATATTGAAATTAAATTCTTGATAGAGATATATGTGGATTTTATTTATTTTTTTAAAAAGATTTTATTTATTTATTTGACAGAGAGATAGAGAGAGAGCACAAGTAGGCAGAGTGGCAGGCAGAGGGAGAGGGAGAAGCAGGCTCTCCGATGAGCAGGGAGCCTGTTGCGGGGTTTGATCCCAGGACCCTGGGATCATGACCTGAGCCGAAGGCAGCCACTTAACTGACTGAGCCACCCAGCACCCCAGAGATATATGTGGATTTTAATATTAAGACTATAAAATGGGCTCTCTTTGTCGCATCTACTACGAGAATAAAGACCATTCTCAGCAATTAGACTGTTGACATTCCAGAAAATGTTAACATCACTCTGAAGAGACACACTGTTTTCGTGAAGGGCCCTGGAGGAACTCTGCAAAGGGACTCCAGTCACATCAATGTAGAACTCAGTCTCCTTGGAAAGATAAAGAAGAGGCTCCAAGTTGACAAATGGTGGGAAATAGAAAAGAACTGGCTACTGTTCGCACTATCTGTAGTCGTATACAGAACATGGTCAAGGGCGTTACACTGGGCTTCCGTTACAAGATGAGGTTTGTGTGTGCTCACTTCCCCATCAATGTTGTTACTCAGGAGAATGGTTCTCTTGTTGAAATCCAAAATTTCTTGGGTGAAAAATACATCCAACAGGGTTCGGATGAGGCCGGGTCTTGCTTGTTCAGTATCTCAAGCCCAGAAAGATGAGTTTAATGCTTGAAGGAAATGACATTGAACTTGTATCAAACTCAGCTGCTTTGATTCAGCAAGCCACAACAGTTAAAAACAAGGATATCAGAAAATTTGGGGATGGTGTCTTTGTTTCTGAAAAAGGAATAGGTCAGTAGGCTGAGGAGTAAGATCTAAGTTATCCATCTATGGAAACAGTAAGATGCCAGATGATTTTTCAGACTTATTTGTGATATTTTAAAGATGCAATAACAGCTGTATTGATTTGGGGCTTTTTCTTAAACCAATATTCTTTCCAACTATTTGGCAAGTAAACAATTCAGAAGTAAATTGTAGTGTGTCAAGAACAGTAACAGAAAGAAAAGAACAGGAGTTATTTTCTAGTAAAACTTCATGAGAGAAGTGGTTTGAATTTAGTTTTTTGAAGGAATTATTAAGGGTATTTCAGCAAGAGGAATATGGTACCAGTAACAGGCCACACCATGTGGCTGTTTACCATTGGATGAGGAACTTTTGGGGGTGGTCCTGAAGGTATCTAACTTTGCAGAGTCATGGATTTGAATATTTGTGAGGTCAGTGTGTTTGAGTCACTTGTCTGGATACCAGTAAGTTTTTGTGAAAAGGCAGCTAAGGAGTGGAACAAAGTGATAAGCCTTTTAGTAAGTTTAATTTGTGTTCAGGATCCTCTCAATCTTACTCTCTACCCCACCTCAGCCATTTATTCCCGTATGCTAGTCCTTGATATTTTAGAAACCGATAACCTTTCCATCTTCTCCTAATTCCATGGGTGGTCACATTTTAAATATGTTAACATGCTAGAGTAACTTATCAGGGTTCCCCTCTCCTCACCCCCACTTCCTGCAGTTTTCCCCATCTCACTTGATAGAAACTCCAACCTTCCGATTTCTCAGGCAAAATACAACATTCAACCTTGATTTCTCTTACACACTACACATTCTCTCCATCAAAAAAGTGCAGGCTCTGTATTCAAAGTAAACTATGTTTAAAGACTTAAAGAAATTAAGAAAAAGAGCAACCACATGGAATATATCGAAAGATCTTGTTTTAAAATGAGCCAATTGGATTTTTTATTTTAAGGAGTTAATCTTTGGCTTGATGATAATGGTTAAGTTTCTAAGAAATATGAGTGAAATGGTCAACTATAGTTTGCTTTGAAATATTGGAAGTGGGGTTGGGGAAGGCACTGGATGAGGTTGTAAGTGAAACAGATTACCTATAAATTGGTATTTGTTGAAACTGGAAAAAATAATGTAAAATGGATGGCAAGTTTAGGCACCTGATATTTCATTTCTTGTTCATTACTGTTCAAGCTATGATACTATCATAATAGTGGAAGGCATAATACCCATTTAATATTTGGGAGAAACTGGAAAACCTAACAATCTCAGTGGATATTCAAAAACTATTTATAATCTAAGAGCCAGTTTAAGTATCTCAAACTCAGCACATTTTAAGCGTAGTAATTTGTAGAAACTCGATCTGACAGTTCCAGACTATTAAGTCTAGCAGATATATGGGTCACAGGTTTGGAATTCTTCCCTTCACTTTTCCTACGTTAATTTCAACATGTCTCTCTCATTCCCACAGCTGAGACCAGTATTAATTGTACTAAATAAATAGACTACCAATTACACATTCAGTAGATGCAATTTGTTCAGGTACAATCTGCAACATAGATCTGCTTTTACCTTAGCCCATAATGAATCTATATATTGCCAAAGAATTCTCCAAGTGAATTTGAAAAATAAGTTCAGTGGACAAAGAACCGTAAGTGAATTCCTATCCATTTATAGAAACCCAGGGCTAAGACAAAGTTCTACCTTGAAGGACAATATGAAAGTCTGAATATGTAGTGCAAACAGCACAATTATTTTACAATGAAATTGGGTAGCCAGGTGCTGTCATATCATAGTTGTAGATCATTCCTCCAAAACAGGCTCAGGCACGTGTGATTTCATTTCATTTTATTTCATGAAAAAATTTTCAGTTGGGCAGAATAATGTCTTATAACTCTTCTGAGTTTATTTGGTTTTTCTGGAAAAGGGTATGATCTTTTATGGAACAGAGCATGAAGTATGAAGAGGGAAACATTTTTTTAAGAAAAAGTGATTTTTTTAAAATGTATCTAATGAACTAAAAACTAAGGAAATATTTTATATTTTTCTCTGGTCATAGAAAGAAACTTTTTCCTTTCATTTCACTCAGTTGAAATAATACACTTGCCTCAAGTCATAAACTTCAAACATTTGAGATACAAGAGCTCCTAAAGGTCATTGTTGACATGGCTTGCCCAGGCTTTTGGCCCTGAATCCTTGGTTTCCTGATTCTTCAACCACTGAGCAGTAATATCATTCTCCTCACTTTGAGACTTTGCCATCATAAACATTTTCTAAAGGTTTAAAGAACTATAAAGTTGTTAGTTGGCAAATTTTTGGTCCTATTTATATAAAGAGTGGAGACACTCGTAGGACCTGCTGCCTACCAAACCTGAGGCTGTTCCCCCAACACCTCTAATGGATATTACTTAAATGGAGGACAGAAGTTGAAAAGTGACAACCATGTGAAGAACCACATAATCCTAAACTTCTTCCTTCCACATTTTTCTGGTTCTTCCTTTTAAGAATCCTCTAGACACTGTTCTTTGACTACCCCAGACATCAATTCCTTTTATAGGGAAGGAGAAAAATTGAATTAAATTTCTCAAATGCCTATTGTGCCAAACACATTAGTTATATCATTTAATCTAAGAGCCATAGCAATGTTACCGATGAAGAATGAGAGATGTAGAAGATAGATAAATTATCACCCATGGTTACACAGCCAAGGACATACATGTACTCTGTAATAAATCACTCTCTCATTCAAACTTTTGCCCACTTAACTCAGAAAAAATCGCCCTATACCTATCTCTTTCAGTCCTTTTGTTATTCAAGTCAAAACAAAAAAATCATAAAAGTAATTCTAGTGATACACTTGAAACCAGAAGAAAGCTTTACGTGATGAAGGAACACTATACCTAAGAACTTCCATAAACCTTTCTGACCTTGAAAGTAGGTTTAGAATCTTTCTGAAATAATCATTCTATCTCCTTTTCTTTCAAATAAATGTTTGTCCTCAGGCTCCAACATTCAAGATAAATAAAACACTTTCTAATTTAATGCTACTTTGATTACTAGCATTGCAACAGTGTTTTTCCAACATTTCGTTCTTCCTTCCCTAGAGTCTTAGATCTTTGTAGTGTAGACTACAACCCACAGTAGCATTTACAACTTTATTTCTATGAGGCACTCTGAAGGTTCCAAAGAGCTAATGTACAAATACTTGGTGGAACACAATGTTTTCAAATTGGGGACTGCTAATACTTACAAAATGAGTGTTCAAAACAAAAACAGATATTTCAACAGAAGCATGCAAGGACAGAGGGGTCTCATTGATTCAGCCTCTTACCGCCCCCTCCCACACATACACAAAGATGATTGGAGTCCTTATAAAACTAATCTATTATACGGCCAGTTCCAAAGTAAATTGAGGAGTGAGAAAGAAAAGAACCAGAGCTGTAACTATAGCTCCTCAAATGACCACAAATATTACTAACAGTTTATTTTGTAACTTTGGTTAATTCCTATCTTAATAAACTTGATGTAAAATTCAGAGTTGCCCAATGAGGTACTGAAAATTCAAGATTAATGTTCACAATGAACTATTTTTTTTACAAATTACATTTTGGCTTTTTTTTAAATAAAGGTCAAAACCTATTCTGACCTGAAATTTGAAGACAAGTAGAAAATCAGCAACAGGAAAATTTTATCAGAAATCTAATAGTGTTGGACAATTTCAGTAGTTAACTGTTACACATGTATGTTAAGTGTATTTCTTTTGTTATATTACTTTTTATTTTTATTTTTCTCAAAAGGATTCTTCCATAAATTTCTACCTAGTACCTTCTAGAAACTTCCTATTAAGAAATATTTTTGCACTTTAATTTTTTGGAACTTACAACTTTATAAAATATTCATTCACCATACTTTTTATAAAAACATTGTCACTCCCTCCAACCCTGTTTATAATTATTACTATATTTAATTTTTGGCATGTTAATATAAAAGATAAATGTACCGTTTGTTAAACATTTTAAAATCGCAGAAATCCAAGCAGTCAAATAACTTGAGGATTTCTTTGCACCTTGGGGGGGATATCTCTAACCAAAACCAACTTTAAAAAAATTACTTGATTCTTAAGATTTTATCTTGAAACACAAAAATTTACAAATTATGAAAAAAAGATACAGAGATATAAGCATTGGAAAAGGAAAAAGTAAGAATTAGGTTTGTAGGCAAACTTGCAAAAGGTACAAGAAAATCATACTTCAGGACTAGCTAGCCAAATCAGAACACACAGCAAGTATTTAAACAGAAAAAAACACACGGAATTACTAAGGTTGCTAAGTTTGCATTAGACTATTCATAATGAAAAAACAGCAACTTTGTCACAATCATTGTATTCACAGAGATCATAACATACCTTCAGGTAGATGTGGTAGGTGAGTATGGATTTATGGGACAGGGTCAAGGTTTTATTATTTGGGGACGAGAACCATCACTTGTATTTTTGCTTTATCTCAAGGTATAAAACATTGTTTATGGTATTGAAATCAGGGCAAAGTGTCAGATTTTGCTTCAATAAAATACAATTTCTAATTTATTGACCATCCAGTGTTCTTTTACCATGAATATACAGGACTTTGTGTGGTTATTTTAAAAGTTTTTACAGGGTTAATTTAGTTGATATGTTCCTTCCAATACCTTCTCTCTGATTTTTTTTTAATTTGCTATAGCCCAAATATGAGCACTCCCACATATTTCTCATCCTACCTAACACAGACTGGCCCCATCTAAAACATATCCTATAATCAACCACCCATGCTATTTTCTTGTTTAACAAATCATTAAAGCTAAGCTTCACTAATAATAAATCTCTGTTTTATAAGAAATACAGGATTAATAAAGTAATCTTAAAGTAACCTTCATAAAGGGGAACAGAAATAAACAGAGCCATCATTTTAAAAGCTGTAAACACAATACAGATATATCAAATTTAAAGTTTTTAGGAAAAAAAATCATCTTTAAGACCATATGCTAAATTTTGAATATTTCCACTATAGGCGATGAGTTAAACGTACAAACTGGTTTGGTATCAAAATTAAAGAGCTCTAGAAGTAGAATTAGGTCTCCAACCCCCTTTTATCACCATTTTAACATACACTTAAAAGTAGTTTGTATTGCCTTTCTGGAATACTTAGTATACTATTTTTAAAGTTTCTAAATATTTTTGTGGCTATAAGAGATAATTCCATTCCTAAAACATAATAATTAAGATAATAAATCGTTAAAGGGATTAGCTTTTAGGGTATTAACCCTAATTATTACCTATCTATCCATGAGGTAACTGAACTTTAAAGCTGCTGAAAATAAGCAGTGTTATTTCACACTGATTCAAACCTTTCAGCCTATCCACAACTTGCAAATGTAGTTTAAAATAAAAATTACTATTCTATCATAGAATTAAAAAAAATTTTGTTTTCTTTTTCAGTCCTTCTAAACTTTGTTACCCTGCTTGGATATGCTGCACTCTTCTGGGCGTAGAATTTCATAGCAATTATGAGAATAACCAAGCCATAAGGTCAGTTTTATCAAACAATTTCCCATTAACAGAAACGTTGGAGGTATAACTCATGTTACACAAAACAAATATACAACAAATAATGATGGTTTAAATGAACAGTTAAAAGAAAACTGTAATAAGGATTTCTGATTTAATTTTGTGTTTTCTCATACAGTCTACATCTGAAACTACTGTAGGCATCTTGCTGTAAACTGCCAGCTCTTTGTTTTATAAATGGCAAGCCGGAACAGAGCGAAAATCACATTTCCAGAGAAGGGGGAGGCATAGGCTAAGGCTGCTACAAACTAGCTTTCAGAAATGAGAAGTCAGTAGTCAACTTTTTCCTCTCTGATAACCTTTTTTTTTTTTTTTTTTAGAGCAACAGGGAAATTGCAAACACATTTTGGACAATAATGCTGTCTTGAAAACAATCTCTATTGGACCAAGTCCTTACTTCCCTGGAAGTAATCACATCCAACACTTAATTTCAACACAGTGTTCAAATTTATTACTTGAAGCTATGGCATAAAACTGTCTTCTTTAAATGGAAAATTTGACCAACTTCTATGAGATAAATGAATTTTGAAAGTGGGAGTGGGTGGGGGAGGTATATAACTTTTTTTCTTCAAGTGGGTGGAGAAAGGATGCAGACGAAGAAGCATCCTAAGCAACCACAAAACGATGAGTATCTCAGGACGTAAAAGGATGTTAGACCAGAAAGCTCAAATGCTCTCCGATCACAGCTTCTCTACGGGGGACTTTTGGTTTGACTGCTACCAGGCACCGGGGGAATCCCCGTCTTGGGTAAAAAGAGGGAACTGGAGAAAAAGACACGTTCAGAACGACCCAGCTTCGGAGGATTCTCAGCGGGACCTGTCCTTCGGCGGACCCCTCGGACGGGGCCTCGCACGGCCTGGGGGGCGGGTCCGAGGGGGCGGCAGGGAGGTCCTGCGTCAGTCTGGGCACTTCCCCGGCCACTCAAGGCCAACGAGTCCCTGAGACCCGGGCCCGCGGACCACGCAGGATACACTGCCCGACCCAGAACCCAGCCCGCTTCCTCGAGCCCTGGGCCTCCGCGCGGGTCTAGGCGGCCTCCCCGCCGCCGCTCCCGCCGGCCTCGCGCCTCCCAGACCAGCGACCTCCCCGCCCCCGGCCGGGCCCCCGCGAGGTTGCGCTTCCCGTAAACTCCCCGCCCCGCGCGGCCCCCTCCCCGCCTCGGCCCCGCCCCCGCGGGTCCCTGAGCCGTGCGTGATTGGCCCGGCCGCGCCATCACTCTCCGGACGCGTCACCGCCCTCGTTTCCGAACACCCGGAGACCGGCAGTGGTATTAGTGCTCGCGGGGCGGTGGTGGAGGGCGGCGTGCAGCCGTACTCGCTCCTACTCGCCCGCGGGTCGGCGCGCTAGCCCAGACGAGCGGCGACCAAGGCTGCGGGGCGGCCGGTCTGCACGCTCAGCCGCCGCCTGGGAAGCCGTGGCAGCTAGTCCCAGCTCCGAGATGGGGAGCTGGCGAAGTTGACTAGCCCCCAGACCCGCGCTGCGTCCCTCCTGCCCCAGAGGTGTGTTGCCCTCTCCAGGAGGTGCCCGCACGCGGCCCTGCTCCAGGTGTGCGCAGGACACCCCGTCCCCCCGGGACCAGAAAACTTCACCCCAAGTCCAAAGAGTGAGCTCCGAGGGCGGTGCCCGGGGCCAGACTCCCGACTCCGCGCTGGGGGAGCTGTCCCGGCGGCTCGCACGGCCGTCGGAGGGCGGAGACCCGCTGGAAACTTTATCACCATCACCGTAATTACTACATTTTACTGTTTCTCTCCCCGCAGGGGCTGCGGCCAGCGGTCTGTCGCGCGTGCTTCTTTGCCAAAGGAGCTGCCCCTGGGAGAAGACCCACAGAAGAGTTGTCTCCCCAGGGCATACCTGCAGCCCAGCCCAGGGGCTCGGGCGGCCTGGATGCGCAGGACCCAGCCCCGCAGCCGCTGACGCCGGGCGGCGGCGAAGTTTGGCTGCTGAGCGGCGCGGCGCAGGGCCACTGGACAGCGGGCACCCCAGCGGCTGCGGCGGCTGGAGGGATGCCGGTGGGGGGCCTGTTGCCGCTCTTCAGCAGCCCGGCGGGCGGCGGCCTGGGCGGCGGCCTGGGCGGGGGGCTCGGCGGCGGCGGCAGCGGCGGCAGGAAGGGATCCGGCCCCGCCGCCTTCCGCCTGACAGAGAAGTTCGTGCTCCTGCTGGTGTTCAGCGCCTTCATCACGCTCTGCTTCGGGGCGATCTTCTTCCTGCCCGACTCCTCCAAGCTGCTCAGCGGGGTCCTGTTCCACTCCAGCCCCGCCCTGCAGTCGGCCGCCGACCATAAGCCCGGGCCCGGGGCGCGTGCCGAGGACGCGGCAGATGGGCGAGCCAGGCGAGGCGAGGAGGGCGCGCCCGGGGACCCGGCGGCCGCCCTGGAGGACAACTTGGCCAGGATCCGCGAAAACCACGAGCGGGCTCTCAGGGAAGCCAAGGAGACCCTGCAGAAGCTGCCCGAGGAGATCCAAAGAGACATCCTGCTGGAGAAGGAGAAGGTGGCCCAGGACCAGCTGCGTGACAAGGCTGTATTCAGGAGGCTGCCCCCGGTGGACTTCGTGCCCCCAGTCGGGGCGGTTGGCCGAGAGCCGGCCGACGCTGTCATCCGCGACAAGAGGGTAAAGATCAAAGAGGTGAGTGCACCGTACTGGAAACCCCTCCCGCCTGGCAGCGTTTTTTTGGGAGAAAAAGACAAACCTTTGAAACTCTAAAGACTGTAACATTACAGTGTAAGGGGACAGAGAGCTTTTCAGCTTCCACCAGGTGCAATGTCAAAGGCTCTTTCGTTTTCCTTTTTTTTTTACTATCACAGTAGATGTGGCCAATTAAGATCTGAGGTTGAATCCCGTTGCTTTTAATTTGCGTGCTCTGGTAAGCATAAACCACCTGAGGTAGGTATTAAATACATGGGCAGGTGAGGTGGTGTGCAAACCTCCTCTTTCACTGGCCTCCACACGGTTAATCATCCCTGAGAACATTGACAGTGAAGGTCCCAAACAGCCCCCTATTGAGGCTTGGACGTGGCTTGAAATGAAGGTTGTATGTAAACGCAAAGCATTGATCACCCAGGATAAAAAGGTTCTAACAGCAAGCCAGCACTCCCTGGCCTTCAGTCATGTGTCCTTATGCGGCCAGGTGGCATCCTGTGTGTACTTATAGATTATAAAGGTGAAACTTGAGAACTTTCTATCATAGGGGGCACACTGTTGTTTATTTACATTTTAAAAAATGAAAAATTTAAAAAGCCAGCCAATTGTCTCTTGCATTTCTGGTGTAGTGAGAAAAAGAGTATTTTATGTGATGCAACAGGTTTGCCTCCACAGCAACACAAAAATGACAAACTTAATCCAAGACAAACATGGACTTCGATAAGTCTTTCATAATTTACTTCCTGTAATTTTCAGTTAGCACTTGTAGCATATGGCCACTTAACTGGCTTAAAGCTGAGGGGGACCTTTAAAGTAATTTAAGACTGTCAATTTAAAGATGAAATTTGAGGAGCCCAGAGCCCTAGAGTTAGTTAGTGACCAAGTTAGGACTTGAAGCCAGGACTTCTCCTGGTCACCTGTCACCAGTCAGCAGGCTTTTTGTGGACATGCCTCCTTCCGACAGCTACTCTCCTGTGTGAAACTAAACCATCCTGAATTTTAACACCATCCAAGAGCTGTAGGAACCATATTAAAAGCATTTCATCCCAAATCTTGATTCAGATTTCTAAAATGTGTTATAAGTGGAAGTAATATTTTGGCATTAAAAAAATGTCAGGGTCTCTGTGAAAATAAATTTTATGTTTTGACATTGGGTAGGTAATAAGGAAAGGAAGTGGCCTCATTCTCCCATTTTCAGAGAGTAAACAGTTTTGAGTTGAAGAGGTATTTAGCTTGAGTACCTACAGAATGGAGGCAGCTTGATTGTTACAGGATTTGTGAGTTTAATATAAGACCAGATGAATTCGGTTTAGCTGTAATTGAGCAAGTTAAAGTAGATTTGGGTGCCTTTCAGTTTACCCTAGGCACAAAGAGGGTGCCTTCATCCTTCTGTGCAGATAGCTTCCTTCAAGCCCATCAGCCTTTCTGCTTTGGGACCCTTCTTCAGGCATAGAACCTCCCAGACTTGGAGGAATGGATGTTATGCCCCCCGGACAACTTCTCCGTAGCAGACTGCCTTCTCCATGAAATCCTGTCAGGGATACCAAACCAGGAAAGTAGATAAAAAGCTCTATTTCTCACCAGTTTCCCTCATCTCTTCATCTCCCATCCTCCTTAAAAATATCCAAACAAAATCATAGGTAAATTAACTCTAAATCTATATGCTTATGTTTCCCTTAAGTTTAAAACAGTGTAATTCACACATTTCATGCCTCTAAATTCCTATGAGCTGCCAGTAGTGTAGATCACAGTTGTCCAAGGAAATTATTTTAAATACTAAAGATGCATGGAGGTTGAAAAGCTATCCATACCAACCAATAGTGATTAGAAGTGCGTTTAGAGCAGAAGCAGTGGGAATTGAGGACAGCATATTAACAGTATGCCTGTCTACCCCTACTGGATCCATGTTATCTGTCTCTCTAAATCAAAAGGTCTTAATTAGCCATGTAAAGAAAATTTACGTAGCCTTGTATATCTGTGTGGTGCTAACATCTTAGCACTTAGATGTTTTGAAACTGCCCAGTCTTGCATAAAGCGGTGGAACTAAATGTGTTCCTTGAAATTCCGTGTTGCCGTGAGAACACAAAAAAGCTAGCATAATTAGCTTCAGTATTTAGTCAAAAGCTAATGGGAAGAAATGGATTATGGTTTTTCATCAGATTAGTGCAGACAGATGCATTCCTTTGTAAACCAAAAAAAAAAAAATGCTATTCTAAAACTGTGCTGAAAATGTTCAGTTTTAGAAAGGAAAGAGTGGTTACCTATTGTAAATAGAGCACTGCACTTTAATTTCACACTTTTATATTCAGTTTCTGGCACCACCGTGGACTATTTGTCATGGACCAGTAGATCTTTGTCTTGGTTTTGATTTTTATTGTCCCTGTATTTTCTACTTTTCTTTATATATTTAAGCTCTCTCAGGTGTTAGTACACCTGAATGTATTAACAGTTTTATAGCTAAAATGTAGAAAGTATAGGCAAGTCTAATATGTTGAGAGCTTAGACTATAATTTCTGAGCCAAACATTTAATTTGTAAATTTAATTTAAAGACAGCTAATACTATTTTAATAATGCCAACACAATTGTGTTACTGGTACTTTGGTAAATTTTTAACAAATTTGTGCGTAGAAGAGACAGTCATAATTTCAAATAGGATATTGCCTAGCTCCCTTCACAAAAAGCCATTATATGCTTTCCAGTACTAATTCAATGGATGGTAAAACTTTGATGTAATACTTAAAATTGAAATCAAGATGCTCCCCCCGCCCCATGAAAACTTTGTAAAAAATCAACTCTGGAATTTCCCTGAATTTTATGATACATAGAATATATTTTCATGAGTTTGATCTTTTAAAAATTATACTCAAGTTATCCTTAGTTTTAAAAAGCAGTGTTAAAATAATGAAGGACCGAAGTTAAATAACACCATGGAATTTTTAAACGAATAGTCTAGATCCTCTTCTACCTTAACCCTTTTTTTAAAATCTGGAAGCTTTTTTTCTTTCTTTTTTTGTTTTGTTTTGAGCCTATACAAAGAACTTGTACTGTCTTTTAGGGTTAGAGCCATAATCCTAATTTAGAGGGTGAATAATTTTGGTTTTCATCTCCTGGAATTAGGGGGAGTCCTTGAGTAATAGGGGCTGAAGACATCTTGTCAGAGGGAATTCCTCCCTTCTCATACTGGAGTCTCCACCAACCTAAATGGGGTAGGAGTGAAGGGGCTGAGGTGAGGGACTCAGCTTGGGGTCTCTCAGGTAAGGCTTTAGGATTGGTCAGCCATGGCAGTCCCAGTTGTCTTTAGGTTTCTCAAAGCATTCTTTAGTTTTTTATTCCAGACCTACTTATATGATCATAAGTTTAAAGAAAATGTTCATATTGGTGGCTAATGGTTAAAATGTATTTTTATGCCTTACACAGTAGCCTTATGTTGTTCTTGAGTCTATCATTTATGTTAACTTTTGATGATTAACCCTTTTATTAAAGATCAGATGTAGGAATAATCTACCCAGACAAATACTTTTATTTTGAAGACTTAACTTTCCAATTTATCTGTATGGGTAGTTCTGGTGTGGAAAATAATATTTGCAAAATAATAAAAGCCAGAATTTGAAGACCTGACTCCAGAGGAACTTCAATACCCTTGAGTTACCCTGCCTGTTCTGCTCACCCTACTCTGAAACATACCTGACATTGACCAGAGGCAAAGGCAAGATTCCCCCCACCCTTAGGTTTTTCCCCAGAGCAGGTAGGTCATAGAGTATTTGTAAAATTTTTTTCTCTTTAATAAGTAAATGAATAAGTTAAGATTTCAGCAGTGTTAAGTGGTAGAGTAGATCCTGACTGTTGAACTTTAATACATGAAAGCAAGAAAAGATTGTTAATGGTTGATCAATTATGTTCAGTTTAATTTTCTGTAAGCTATTGATAATTTGAGAGGAATATTCTGTCTTCCTCTTACCAGGTAACTTAAAATTCATAGGCCTTACAACCTAGCTAAGGTGTGAAAAGTGGTTTAAAAAAATGCATTTTTGAGTCAATGATTCTGTATTTTTTAGGTGAGCTGATCAAATAAACCATCCTGAGAAATTTATCTTAGTATTTCACATGTATAGTAAGTGCCTTTGTATGAAATCTGAGTTTGTTGGAATTCAGTGGGAAACTTACATATTTTATTGAATTATTCCATAAGCTGTGGTAGTACAAATTCTTCAGTAAAGAGAGTTTCAAGCATGTGTCTCAAGGTCAGACTCAAGGTCAGAGGGGAGGAATACCTACAGATCAGTGTGAGTGATGAGAGATAAACATACATGGGTAGATCAGAATTGCACTGGACCCTGCATATAGCCCATAGCCCAATAGAGAACCTGTGACCTTTTCAGTTCTTTATAACCTACAAAACCATAAAAATGTGTGTGTTTGTCAAAGATGAGTATCAATTGATCAAAATAGGAACATCCACCCCATGGATTCCAGAGATACTATGAAACGCCTCTCCCCTAAGCAGACAAAAGAGTAATGTAGAACTACCAATATTTAGTAGTTTAAGGAAGAGAATTATTTCTTTGGGAAAATTAAGTCATGACTTTTCCCTTCAGTTCTTAGCCTCGTGTCTTGTTTAGTGTTAAATAATTGAACTACCGCTAACCAGCCCCACCTTAACCCTCACTCCCAAATCTGCTTTTAAAGATCCTTTATACAAACTATGCAGGTTTTTTCTTTTACCAACAATATGCCATAAAGATTTTAACTCTCTGATTTTTAAAAGTAAACATATGCTCTAAGTCATATTGTTCTGTATAAGTCCTTAGAGATAGCTCAGCTTGTTCATTTTACAGTAGATGCAACTGAGACAGAAATTATTCCGGAAATCAGATTAGAGTTGAGTTGAGGAGGAAGCCGGATCCTTGGTGAGTGTTGCTCACTGTCTTAACATGGCTTGCCTCCTAAATAAAATGCCACAGAAGTATATAAATGGACTGGCCATATTCATCATTTGCAGACTCTAATGTAGAATGAGTACAAAACACAATTCTGCAGTATTATAAATTTGACCTTATATTAGTTAAGTTACATTAACTATAGTCATTTTTTAAATCTTATTAGTGGCATGATTTAGAAGACCTCTTCTTTTTAAAGCCACCCAGGAAAAGTTTGATATGACATTTTTTTCTGTTGATAAAGATCTCGGCAGGAAGCCGAGGCATTTGTAATCATTCAGTTGTACATTCTTTACAAAGAGAGGTGGGGAAGCAAAAAGGAGAGAGACAAGAAGAGGGATGCCTGCTTAGAGGAGTGTAACAGCATGGGGGAGCTTCTTCAAACTATACATGTGCATACTCTTTTGACATTGCCTGATGTGTAACAGAAGAATTGACAGCTAGCCTGAAGGACTGTGTTTTTTAAAAAGTAAACATACATTTAAAAAATTACAACAATCTATGGGCTCTTTATCGTAGGAGCACAGTTCTCTTCGCCCAAGTAGGTCCTAGAGAGTCTCTGGATAACCTTGCCTGTTCTCCATCCGCTCGCAGCACTATGGTGGGGATAAGGGCTGGTCTGGAGGCAGATGGCCAGGACCTGAATCCCTTCCATTGAGTGACTTTAAGCAAGTTGCGATGGAATCTTTCAGAGCTTCGGTTTTCTCATTTGTAAAATGAAGACAACAATGGGCACCCATTTCATTGGATCAGAAGGTTTAAATGTGATCATCCACACAGCAAGCACTTAGAATGATATCAGGCATGTTGCAAATGTATGATAAATGCTACTTGCTATTATTACTGTTACTAGTCACTCCATCTAAGATTACTTTGTTTCATAATGTTTGGTAAATCAGGACGTGGAAAACGAAGTTTCAAAAGGTTACCAAAAACAGTTCAAATCAAATTCGGTGCTTAAAAGGATACATTTCCAGTTCATCAAGATGATCTTTTCAGACAGCTGTGATTTTATTATGTTACTGTCAACTCTGATTTTCTCAGATTCCTTCCAAATTCCAAAAAAACTCTAGGTATCTTTAAAACGATATACTTCTTCAGCTTCTGTACTTCAAGTATTTGAGAAAGAATTCGTCTCTTTCTCATAGTCAGATGCGCCCATTCCTGAAGTGGCTCCTTCTCAGAGTAATCACAGCGCTTGA
This sequence comes from Callorhinus ursinus, assembly GCF_003265705.2. Classification (NCBI taxonomy): domain Eukaryota; kingdom Metazoa; phylum Chordata; class Mammalia; order Carnivora; family Otariidae; genus Callorhinus; species Callorhinus ursinus. The sequence continues at coordinate 37,527,800 of NW_027397068.1, read as the reverse complement.
GTTATACCTCCTTAGGCATTGAAACTGTTCCCCAAAATAGAAAGAGAAATTGGGGAAAGTGCATTTGAGCTAGTTTTATCTTCAGAGGAATGTTTTTAAGAAGTAAGAAGAAAATTACTTCAGACTTGACAGAAATTTACTTAATTATGATCAGTGCTATAGTCAGAGCTCAGTCCATCATCTAATAATCAAAATTCAGATAAATCAGTTGTACTTTGTAACTCAAAGAGTTTGCCCTTCCCTGAGAGCCACAAATTGAGATTTGATAGGGTTTCAGGCCCAGAAAGACCTCTGAGATCCTGAAGCCCAGTCCTAATTTTCCAGGTAAGAGCCAGGGCCCGGGGAGCCTTGACTTCCTGAGATTGCCCCAAGGCACTAACGTCAGAGCTGGGAGCTGCCTCTTAGCCTGAAGGCCGCACTCCGCCTGTGATTTCTTGACTCTAATGAGAACCTACGTTTTGGTGGCTGGCTGGCCTGCCCCGCGCCCCCCCCCCCGCCCCCCCTGCAGCCCTGAATGGCAGGCCAGCAGTGAGAAACCCCAATGAGACCATCCTAGAGAGAGGAGCATCTTTGCTTGAGAAAGCAATGCTGGTTAATTCCTTGGCTCTGGAGAAGGGGCAGCACTGCCCTACTCACCCTGGGTCCTGATAAAGGCTTCTGTGATCATTAGATGCTTGAAAGAAAACCAAATGAGATCAAGGCTTAAGAGCATTTAAGAGGTGCAGCCCTCCTTTCTGTCTTGAATACTCTGGCAGTTGCTTTAGGTACATTAGAGCCCAGCAGTCCTGCAGATAATCCAGAACAGAGATAATAAAATTAAAAAGCCCACCATCCTTTGTATTCACTTGTCTTTTGTAACTAGAATGCCTCCTTCACTTCCTTTTTTCCGTCAGGCCTTTGTCTCCCTGGTTATTAAGCTTATCAAAGGCCCAGTCCCCGAACTGTCCCACTGTGTTCTCATCTCTCTGGCTCTATATCCTTTCCTTTCGTGACACGCAGGCCTTCTTATAGTAACTTCCATTTGCACGTCTTCATGCTTTTGTACGTGGGTCTCCCACTGGGCTGTCCTGTCCCCAGGCCTTCCCATGAGGGTGCTCGGTGGAGGAGGAAGCATGGAAGAGAGGGGTGAGAGCCTGAGGAAGGACGCCAGCGTCCGCTGCTGATTACAGCACACCACGCCACGAAGGACATCTTTGCGCTGCGCCGGTGGGGATGCCTGTTTGCTGAGGCTAGGGGTTATGAGGACGGTGTGGCCGTGGGGCACGGACACGGACCTGTGAATGACTGGGGGAGAGTGAGTTCAGGCCCGGCAAAGACCGTGAGCTACTGCTGGAAGCTATCTACCCAGTCCTTTCCCACTGAATGATCTTTTCAAAGTCCTCCGAGGAGCACTTGATCCTTCTGAGGGACCAGAGGGCCCATGGATAGGAGGTAAGGGCTTGCTTATGATCCATGCTGGGGGTGGCCAAGTCCAGCTTCATTCAGTCCAGCTTCCCTGAACTGATGTTTGGGCATGATTGCCTGACCCTAGTTCCCCTTTCACAAGAATCTGTGCTGGAGCTGCTACAGGGGTGTGTTTCCCCGCTGGATCTCTGTCAGGGCATAAGGCAAGAGGACAGCCCTGTAGAATGATTAAGGAAGCACAGGGGTGTGTTCCTAGTCACAAAATCTCATTCCCAGCTGCCTGAAATTTCACCATCTGTGCCTCCCTTTTGTTGATGTATTGCTTTTTTTTTTAATTTTATTATGTTATGTTAATCACCATACATTACATCATTAGTTTTTGGTGTAGTGTTCCATGATTCATTGTTTGTGCATAACACCCAGTGCTCCCTGCAGAATGTGCCCTCTTTAATACCCATCACCAGGCTAACCCATCCCCCAACCCCCCTCCCCTCTAGAACCCTCGGTTTGTTTCTCAGAGTCCATTGTCTCTCATGGTTCATCTCCCCCTCTGATTTCCCCCCCTTCATTTTTCCCTTCCTACTTTCTTTTTTTTTCCGACATATAATGTATTATTTGTTTCAGAGGTGATGTATTGCTTCTTAAAGGCTGCTGTTAAAAGTATTTCACTCAAGTTGCCCAGCAGAAATTATCATCCTTTGAGATTTGTCTTAGCAAGGTGAGACTAGCTTTGTAGAAGAAGGAAGTGTCTTTCATTGTCTTATTTCATTGCAAACCAATGCTGGCTTAGGAAAAACCATTTTGAAAGTACACAGGAATAGAAAAAAGAAAAATGTATCCTTCACATTCCTATCACTTAGTCACAGGTAATACCAACACTAATCCGCCCCAGCAAATAGGGGTTCCCCCCCCCACGTTATAACCACACTATATAAACGTGTTTTTTCATTTTCTTTTGAAGTGTCATTTTATGATAGCATAATATATGAGATAGAAGCATCATAGTTTATTTAACCATTCCCTTGGGCCTGCACATTTAGGTTATTTCCAGTTTTTTGTTTTCATAAAAATATGCTGAGATAAACACCTTTTCCCTCTTATTTTTCATTGCCCTGACCCCCATAAGTAGGATTTCCCCTTAAATTCCTGAAAGAGGAAATGAATGGGTCAAAGGATCATAGTACATTTTGAGGGATTACTTTCCAGAAACAATTTATACTTTCAGTTGTAATACAGTGAATGTAGTTTGTTAAAACTTTGTAAATTTCATAGGTGATGAAACAGCATCTTGTATATTTAATTTGCTTTTCTTTGAGCAACATTTTCATCTGTGTTGGTTGACTCGTTGCATTTCCTCATTGTGAGTTGGATAGAACAAGGAAGTTATTAAAGGGGCAGGATTTGGGGAAAAGGCAAAGCGTGGAAGCCTAAGGAGTAGGGTGTCCATTGGAGAAGGTGGATCTAACAAAATGGCTGGTGGGACACAGGCTCCCAAAAGAGGCAAAGGCCAGGAAGGTGATAGACAGCATTTTATTTAAAAAAACAAAAACAAAAAAACTTACAACAAAATTTGCTTTTTCCCTGGGTTGGTCACTTAGGATAAAAAGTACTCTTTATTGATAGGAGTACTTACCAAGCACCTTGGAACAGTCCACTTTGCCTCAGCTAAGACCCAGACAGCTCCCCTCAGCTCATATTCATTATTAGGTTATAGTTGGGCTTTGGCATCAGATATTTGAGGAAAGTATTGGCCTCTCTGAAGATCTGTGGAAGGTGGGAGGGATCCTTCTTTTTTTTTTTTTTAGAATTCATCAGGATGGTTTCCTAATATTTTAAGTTTATAGTTGAAGATCAAAAATAGTCCAAGTAGAATTTCAGAAGTGATTTTAGTGATGCCAGAAAATGGCAAGTCTTACAAAGTTGAATTCTTACAGAAGGAAGATTACATTATATGTCATATGTTAGAGGCCTTTAGTGTTTTAAATATAAATATGCATTGTGTTCAAGGAATCTTGAGAATAAAAGAAAAGCATGATTTGTTTATGAGTTTGAGCTTTTTTTTTTTGCTACTCCTTCAAATAATGTGTTTTTAGTCATGCATTTGTAAGATAGTAAGGAGTTGCACATTTCAAAATGTATTTTTATTCTGACCTTGGTAATTCATAAAAGTCTGCCAAACGCCAGAACTGTTTAAATTTGGCTTTGAGACTGCGTTAACACGGTGAATAATGATTGACATAAATGTACTATATTATTTTTATAAATTGTGGCTTGAGATGATAGTAATTTTAGAATATTTAGGATGCTGTTCTCTGAGACATGTTATTTTTGTAGTCAACTAGCAGTGTCAAATGTTATAATGTATCTAGTCAACTACAGGTTTTCATCTCATAATTGGAAATGCTTCAACAGTCCATACTGTGTTTTCAGGAGTTATTTGCCCAAGTCAGCAATTTTATAAGGCATTCTTATTAAGTGTAAAAAGGAACTTTATGTAGTAATTGGCGTGTATTTAATACATTGTGTACATTTACTCATATTAAGCATTTTGGTTAGTCTTCATTATTTATGCCTCCTAGGGGTTACTTAGCTTAGAATGTGTGATGAAGAACTCAGTAGCTTAAACACAACACCACCAACAACAAAAAAAAGCCGGATGGGTGGGCAATTTGAGGAGCATAAAAATGAAGATGATTTATTAACTACCGCATTAAGCTGCTTTAGCAGTTAGGGTGAATAAAAATTACCATCTATTAAGTGTTCTATCAGTAGTAAGATAAAGCCATAGCACAAGTTAGAAGTACTTGTTTTCTCTCCCTCCAAGAGCACAGAATCTCAGTGACGTTGGCTCTTTGTAGTCCTGAATCTCTTCCAGGACTACCATCTTGAGAACGAGATAAAGAGCTTCCCCCTCATGCATGCAATGGGTCAGCTAACCCTGGGCCTTGCCCATAATAGGACTCAGTAAATATTTGTTGAATAAATGTGCTTATTTAAGCAAACATACCAAGAGGAGTTATTCAGGTTAAGTGTGATACCTTATACATCTATCCCCACTTTATATAATCACAGAATCCAAAAATGTTGTCCACCCATCTTTGGAGCCCCTTCTATGTATCCTCATAGGCTACAGGCCATTGCCTTTTGAGGGAAATGTTGATATTTTATAACAGTCAAAAGGCATTCAGAACCAGATCTAGTGAATAAAGATCAATCAACGTAGGAAACACCTCTTCCCGTTTTAAAGTTGTTTTCACAGTGATTTATAAAATGAAAACCTGTATTCACTTTCTTATATGATCATAAACTGGCTGTGCAGGTTGTTCATAAAAAATTTTTTGAGAAGATGTAACATTGCTGAAATAAATGTAGATACTTGTGATATTCCTTTGAAAGTCAACACTTAATTGGATGTAAAAGTTTGTTTTGTTTAAAAGTTAGCCTGCTTTATATTTACACTTGGTATTTTGTTTTTCAGGTATGTGATTTTGAAATTAGGTAGAGTCCTCATTCATTTCTGTTCATTATTATCTAGAGTTGTGGACTACATTTAATAAGAGTTGTCATTTTTCTTAGATTTCAATTTTATAAATGAGACACCTAATTAACGTTGGTTTGGGTCTCCCCCTGCCCCCCACCCGGGAAATATTTTTGAGACAATGATGTTTTTATAAGTAATATTTACGGTACCACACAGAAATGAAAAGTAATAGGTTAGGGGTTATTTTCCACTAGAGAAATTAGAATTTAATAAAAAATTTTCTCTTTAAGAAGGTGTGATATTTTGGGAAAGAACCTTGGTCTTCTGTTTCCCAATTAAGTATTTTGTAGCTCCTGAAAAGGGCTTTCTCATATAAATAATTGCATGGTAGAAGCTCTGTGAATTTTATGAATTTGCAAATGGTCCCTTTTCCAACTCATTCTGTAGATCACTATTGGATTAGTTTTCCTAAAATATCACTTCTCTCAAGTCACCTATCTGTCAAGTACACTTATGGAGTAGGGATTCAAACTTCAGCCAGCTTCAGAATCCCTTGGAGGGCAAGTTAACGCACCCAGATTGCTGGGCACTGCCCCCAGAGTTTCTGACTCAGGATATCTGAGTGGGCCCCGTTAACATGTTCCCGGGTGACTGATAAGTCTGGTCCAGTAACTAGAGTGTGAAAAACATTGCTCTAGAATGAAGTGTCCATTCCTTAGGCTGACACTCATGGTCTTCTCTAAATCCGCCTCAGTTTGCTTCTTGAGTCATAGCTCTTAAATAAGGAGGGACGTTAGCTTTAGTTAAACTAAACTGCTTGAACTAAACTTGCATAGTTACCATCTCCAAAACACAACTAATTAAGGGCTTTGCCTTGTTTAGTTTATTCCTCTCGGTCGGAAGTCCTCTTACTTGCTCAGCATCCATGTCCTCCAGGAAGCCCTTTCTCACATTCCCAACATTTACTGATCTCTCTCCGGTTTCCAAATTTCCATGGCATTTGTTATTTCTGGCTTTGCCCTGTGGGTTGCTAATTTCATGGGCACATATGCTATCTTCCAACTAGATGTTAGACCCCTTAAGTGTGGAGACACCTTTATCTGTACCATAGGTTCACAGCCCAGAATATAACAATGGAAGGCAATTTGTCTTAAATGTAACCAAATTGAGAAACGATTTAAGTATATCACCAAAATTCTAGTCTAACTGTGAGGCACTGTGACAGAGCACAAACCATCTGAACGTCCCTTTCCATACCTGTGAAATGGAGCTAATGTTTCTCTTTGTGCAGAGTCATTGTGAGAATTGAAGTAGGAAATGTATGTGAATCTCTCAGCATAATGCCTGGAACATAGCATTCATTATTCAATAAATAGTATTTATCAGTAACTAGGGATTGTTTAGAGTAATAAGCTCCGCCTTTTGTTGAGAAAGGGGTTGTCAGTAAGGAACTGGATTTGAGAAGTCATTTCCAGGAAAGAAAAGGAAGCCTTGGCTGCAATATTGTTGCATTAACCAATACTAGCTTGTGTTTTCTGCTGTTACCTCCCTACTCACTTGTTGTTGCCAAAATTCCTGCTTCCTGTGGCAGGAAAGTAAGCATTCTTTTGCCTTGTTTCAATTGTTATCTCATAGAAGTGATGTTCATCCTTGAGAAGACCATAGAGAGTGTGACCATTCATCAGTGTCCAGTTCTCTCTGGCTTCCTGGCCTGGTGTGTCACCCAGCGCTCAGAATGGGGGAGAGGGAAAAAAGGAGAAGAATGAAATCTGGAGAAATACCTTAAGGGCATGGAAAGAAATATTCTGTGAACCGAAAGGCTGAAAATGTTTCATTCAGAGATAGCTACATGTATAAATTTAGCTCAATAATTAGGCATATGGTGCTTTCATTTAGAAAGTATCGACACCCTTTGTGATAAGATCCGTTGATTATTAGAGCTGCTGCAGCTTTAACTATGTCTGCAGCAGAGACTCCTAGTGCATTTAAAACAAGAATTGAAGAGTGAAATGGAAAAACGGAATTAATAATTTGTTCTTGGTTGGTTTTAATCTGCTCTTTATTAACTTTGTAGTTTATGCCTGGAGGATTAGATTTGGAAACAGAACATCAACTAACGTTCTAAAAGTTTACTTCCTTTAATTGGAACATTATATTCTTAAAGACTTTCTGAAGAACATTTTGGCTGAATTTAGTTTTAAGTTCTTATGATTCAACCTAAAATAATAGAAAGCTTTTGACCTATGATATTTTTAATTTTAAGTTATTTCATGTTAGATTTCAGAGTAGGATTTATTTAATAAATACTGATTAATGTAGAGAGGTAAAGGTATCCTTTGCTGACCGCGGGTATGTTTTAGTCTCCTTTTTCTCTAGCTTTTTTTTTTTTTTATGCCCCTCCAATCTGGTTTTGTTTTGTTTTTTTTCCAGCCTTAGAATTTTAAATCTGCTTGCCGTTGGTGGTGAGGAAAATAGGAAAAGTTAAAATGAAAAGATACCTGCATTTCCCAAGCCTTGTCAATGTTTCTAAAATCGATTGAAATCAAATAAACAGTAATTTTATAAATAGGAAAGAGTCCTCTTCCAAGATAGAGCATAGTGTGATGAACCAAAATACAGAGTTTTAAAAACAGTTGACCTTGGGGGAAATGCTGTTCATCTATTTCTTTCTTAATGCTTCTTTAATGTAGTTGCATTAGAATCTGCCTGTAAATCTGGGATTCAGTGTAGTTGCTTCTGTGGTTGTAGTTCTCCACCCACCTGTGATCTGGAGAATTACACCCCAGCTTTTCATAAGGTAAAGGCATTAGAATGTAGGCATTTAGAAGGGACTTCTTTGGGGACTAGAAGTTTAACAAGCTGTAATACCTGGTTTGAGTTAACTGACTGTAGATTTCTCATCAGTAAAACGAATCTGGATGTACGTGTTCTTGATAAGTAAAAGCTTTGACCTAAATCACCTACTTTGGCTTTAATGTGCTAATAGAGGTTTAGGATTTTACAAATATGCCACAGGTAATCAAGTATTAGTTTTAGCTGTCTTTTTCTTTCATATTTTTTACCCATGCTATTAATCATCTTCCGTCCTTTTGTGTCTTCTCTCACAGAGAAGTGGAGCTAATGACACAAAGGTGGATAGCAGCAGTGGGACTGTATGTGGGACTAGTCACCTTAATCATCACAAAGTGACTGTGCTTATCAGCAGGGACTAAGAGCACTCTCGCTTTCCTGGAAGCTTGAGACGTGAACTCCAGACATTAACACTGGTGCACAGAGAGATCACCTTTTTCCTGACCTGTGGGACACTTGCTGCTAGTTTCAGAGTTCGTAAGGGAGGAAACTATCTAGTTACATGATTGGTTAGCATATATGTGGGGCTTTGGCTCTCAGCGGAATTGCTGGAAGGCTGTCTCAGGAAGGAATGCCTTTGATTGATTTGAAATCTCAGGCATCACCATAGAGTTGTTAGGGCTGTCCAAAGCACTGGGGGATTTTTGCAGACAGCACTTTCAAGAGCTGATCTGAATGTGGTGAACTCAACTCGCAAAGAGGGACGGCTCTTCCTCCTCTAGGTGAGATCACCACTCCTGTACTTCACTCTGGAGTACCCTGTCTTCGCAAACCCCAGGGGCGCAGAGCACATTAGTGGTCGTAAAAGAGAAGTTCTGTATAATAATGAATCCTAGAGTTTTCCTTCATTATATAAGAAGACCCCAGTTAGATATTTCTTTCTTAAACAGAATTTTGCCTGAATATTTAAAATAACTTATTTATTCTTTAACTGACTCTTAAAACTTCAGCTATTAATTTGCTGAAGAACAACAACAACAATACCTAATAATTTTCTTCTCTAGGTTGAAAATAGAGGGAGCAGTTAAGACCACACATTTAATAAAAAATACTGCTGTTTAGTTATACTCTATAATATGCTTCCTTCTTTCTCCAGTAGAATGCATGTTATTCTTCTTGTTCTGAGAATAGTCTTTTTAAGTGATTTTTTGTGTAACTTGATCTATATATCATTAAAACAACCAGTAACTAGATTTTTACAGTCTCATCTTTGCATAGATTTTTGTCTCTTTTATCTGTAATCCTAATTCTAGAGTGGTGAAAAATAATGAAAGTAATTATAGCATACCATTGTTAAGTGTTTGTTTCTTGTTAGGTACTGTGCTAGCCACTTTACATACTTAAACTCACTTCATTCTCAGAACAACCCTGTGAATTCGGTATTATTTTCCCCATTTACACATAGGAAATTGAGGCCAAGAAGGGTCATGCGAATTGCCTGGGGTTCCAGAGGTTCTGGGTGCTTCACCTGGAATTTTGACATTGGGTCTGTCTGACCCGCATCCCTCTCCCACGACTGCATTCACTCCTGGCGAACGCACCCAGCTCCCCTTGCCTTGGCACCCTTGAGGATCTTACCCATTTTGTCTAAAGAACTGGGAGTCACAAAGTCACTCCTTTGCCTGAGAAGGAGAGGGAGGGACAGGAGCTTAAGGGTTGACAATATTCCGTCTCAGCTTGTGGCAAACAACATGCTGGCGTTTGTTTTTGTTTATTTTCATTTTGGTTTTTAGTTCTTTAGTTGTTGTTTTGGTTTGTTTTTACACTTATTCTGAAAGTAAAACCCATGATCAGTTTGTTTGGAAAAGCTTCTCTTAATAATATTGTGTTCAACATGAAGCACATGTTTATTAGTATGTATTAATGTATGTGTATATACCTTAATGACATGTTTATACATAATATATATGTGATTCTGTGTGTATATAATTATCTAAAATAATACTGAAGCATTAATGAAAATAATTGGAAGTTCTAGTAAGTTGTTTATGTCAAGATGGGGAGAAGGAGTACAGTCTGAAAGAAAGTCTAAATATGCTTCCTTTTCACCTCTTAGTCTTGGGGCAACTACAACTAAATTTTAGAATAAATAATCTTGCAATTATTTAATTTTTAAGGGAGACATTTCATAAAGTATGACCATTTTAACACAAGTGAAATATTAATTTTAAATTCATAATGTGGTATATTACCAAAAAAGATTTGTGAGTCAAAATAAGCATTGTTACTGACTTGGCACTCAGATTTTGTGTAGAAGTAACAACAAAGCATGTTTAGTTGGTCCTAAGTGATGATACACTGGACAAATAATATCAAATTTGCATTTTTGGATAAGACTGGAGTCGAGCACATGTTAGGCTTTGTAGTAATCCTGGTGAGAGATGATGATGGCTTACTTAACATAGGGATGGTGGGAAAGCAAAAGTGAGCAGATCCTTGACATATTTAAAAGATAACGTTTACAGAACTGTGAACATTTACAGGGAGGTGGAAGGAGAAAGTAGAGTCAAAGAGGGTGCTTGGGTTCCTGGTTTTTGTACTGGGGGTCACGGGGGGGCACCCAGGCAAAGGAGAAAAGGGGAAAGGTGAGATGGATTTGGTTTGGGGTGTTTTGCATTAAATGAGAAAGATGTCCAAGTGTGGAAGGTCTCTCGCAGGCTGTTGGAAGTACACAGTAAGATAGGACTGAACTAGAGATACTAATCTTTAAGACCGTTAGGCCTCGGTAGTAGATGAGGTCCCTCGGGGATAGAGTGTCCTATTAACAAGAGTCCAGGACCTGAAGCCTGAGGAACATCAACATGTAAGGGATTCTCTATGGCTCAGTCCTTTAGCTTACATGCCCAATGAGTTCAAGTACTAATATTCCAAAAACCATCTCAGAGACTCAATTCCAAATTCCCAGAATGGAGAATCTGACCCAGCAGTAGTTAGGTGTCTAATCAGCTGTGGCCAAGGGGTGGAGTATTGACGAGACAACAGGCAAGGATATCAGAAGCACAGAAAGAACAAACTAGCAGAGTGCGGCACCCTGGGGGCATTTTTGGATATTTAACATTTTAAGCTGTGAGTCTCAGCAGTGTCAAATGATGCTGAGAAACAAGATAAGGACTAAGAATTGGTCTTTGGATTTGGTAACAAGCCGGCAGAAATCAAGCCCCTGCTGGAGCAGGTTCAGTGGCATGTTTAGAGTGGAATCCATATTGCAGGCAAGGTAGGGAAGTACAGAGACTATTCTTCCAAGAAGACCACAGTGGTTGGGACTGGAGGAGGGGGTGGTAGCTGCAGGATGACTAGGGGCAACGAGAAGGTTGACTAGAGAAAGAGGCAGCTTGCTGGCACACAGTGGGGGCTGCAGCCATGGATTTGTGACGGCTCCATCTGCTCACTCGTTTGATCTTCTTTAGCAAGATTCAGCCACTCCGACATATTTGAAGAAGGCAGGCAAGTAGATTGACCTAGTCTTGGGGTTTTCCCAAGTGTTTTGAAACAGAGAAAAGACACATGGTCCCAAGTGCTTTTTTTTTTGAGAGAATTGATGCAAGGATCATTTGTTTGTTAAGAATATAAATCCACTCAATTTAGGTTAAAATAAGTGGGGAGGGATATTTATTGTAAAGATAAGGAGAGGGTATCATGGATCCAAGTCAAGAAATGGAGCAAGACATCACAGGGCCTAGAACAAGGAATCTGGAAACCACTGGAACTAAGACTGATATTCCTCCAGTTTCTTATCCTGGACTACTTATCTTTTGTCTCTAGATATATCTGCCTTATTCTTTCTTCTACAAACCAGCTCTCTATGGCTCAGTCCTTTAGCTTACATGCCCAATGAGTTCAAGTACTAATATTCCAAAAAGCGTCTCAGAGACTCAATTCCAAATTCCCAGAATGGAGACTCTGACCCAGCTGTAGTTAGGTGTCTAATCAGCTGTAGCCAAGGGGTGGAGTATTGATTTTTAGTACTAATATAGCCATGGCACGGAGCCTCCTGAGTGTTGGAGAAGGCAGGGTTGCCTGGCTACACAGAGGTTTCCCTCCATCTCTGCTGCATCCAGCTGCATTTATCTTATTGGAAGTGTCTTTGTCATAGGACTACTTGTTAGAGGCAGATTGTCTGGGGTTCTGCTCTATATTCCCTACAGAAAATTCTGTGTCCTTGAAATGACAATTCACCAGCATTTTTACATTGTTCAATTAACTGTGATACAGACATACCTGCGAAATACTAGTTCATTAATCAAATGTACATACCCAGAGATGCTCTCTAGTTAACAGCCTCTCATAGTGCTGCTTCCTAATGGGATAAAGCCCAAACACTTTAACTTTAATGGTGACCAATTAAAAACACACAAACACACACACCAGAATTTGATTACGTTTCAAAAAAAAAAAATTGCATCTTAGCATTCATCTTTGGAAATCTTACCTGTCCATCCAGATCCAACTTAAATCTTACTAGTTCCACAAATTCTTACCTGTTTGCCTTCAGCAGAAAATCATTGTCTTTCTGGACTTTTATGCCTTGCATTGTTTAATCCTCTATGCTTATTACATTTTTACTGTTAAAGGCAACATATACAAAAGCAAAGAGATGAAAGAGCGCATGGCTCTGTCACTTATTAACAGTCCAACCCTGTGTAAGTACACAATGCCTTCGAGTCTTTCTCATCTGTGAATGGCTTTCGTGGCTGTGGTGAGGAGCCAGTGAGTAAACGGATGTAAAACCGTTTGCTTCCAGAATGACACAGATCTTAATTATTGAAAGAAATAGTTTGGGGGTTGAAGGACTGGGTTTCTAAACCCTTGTGGGCCACTTGGTAAATTCATGGTATGGCAGTGGGTGAGTGAGTGTTCTTCCTTGTTCAGGCATGTTGTGTGCTGTGTCAGTTTCCTATAGGTGCTCTAACAAATTATCACAAACGTAGAGGCTTAAAACAATATAATTAATATCTCACTGTTCTGTGGGTCAGAGTGAGTGGGCTTGTTTGGTTTCTCTGCATTGGGTCTCATAAGGCCAAAATGAAGGAGGCCTGGGCCCTTACCCGGAGGTTCTGGAGGAGAATCTACTCAGAGGCTCATTCAGGTTGTTGGTAGAATTGAGTTCCTTGCAACTGCAGGGCCAAGGTCCCAATTTCCTTGCTGGCTGTCAGCAAGGAGCCTCTCAGCACCTCAAGGCTGCCTGCATTCCCGTTCCCCTTGCCCCTCTATTTTCAGACTGACAATGTCACCTTGAGTGCCACTCAGCCAAATCTCTGACTTTCCCTTCTGCTGCATCTCTTCTGCCTCCAGCTAAAGAACATTCTCTGTTTTCAAGGCCTCAGTTGGGCTCCCCCTAGAGAATCCAGGCTTATCTCTGTGTTTTAAGGTTAATTATCCTTAGATAATTAGATGTAACTTTCATTACATTTGTGAACTTTCTTTTTGCATTGTAAAATTACATTTCACAGGTCCAGAGATTAGGAAGTGGACATCTTAAAAAAAAAAAAAAGGAAGTGGACATCTTTGGGGGGTGGGGTTCTACTTACTATCTATGGATACTATGCATGATGCAGTCTGTGAAGCCCAGCAAAGCGCATAAACTCGGGCTACTCAACAGCCATTGGCAAATTGTGTGGCCTCTTGCTGTGGTTTGTGATCAGTCAGGCTATAACCCAGTCAGGCAGTGTTTTGTGCTTCAGGTTATAGGTAGGGGTAACCCAAAGCAGAAGAAGCCAGGTTTTGTAGTAGTTTCTTTGTATAATTGATTCTGATTGCTATGCACAGGTAAACAGGGAAGAGAAACCAAAGATATATCCACATGTAAAGAGTAGGGATAAATAAGAATATTCTATTCATTATTCTTAGAACTCTTTGAGGCCTAAGTACCTTTGATAAAGTATCTTATTTTAATCTCATTATTATTCCTGTTTTACAAATGACTCTTCTGAACTCACTAGGGGTATATAAGATGGCCAATGTTATAAGACTACTAAAAATCTTGAATGAAAAATAATTCTGATTTGTATGTATTCTGCCTATATCAGCTGGTTAGCCTGACATCCTGGGAAGGAAAGGTATCATGTAGAAGTTAGGAGCACATACTCCAGAGCCAGATTCCTTGTGTTTGATTTCCCCCTCTGCTACTTGTGTGTCCGGTGACCTTGGGCAATTAACGTAATCTCTCTGTACCTCAGTTTTCTCATCTGTAAAATGGGGGCTAAAATAGACCCTACTTCATAAGAGTTATTACTGAGGATTAAACTGAATTGTGCCTAGTACGTAGTCCTGTAAAAGTATTCAGAATATTATTCTAATGTAACTATTTGTTTTAACCACTGGTTCTCAACTGGGGCTATTTTGCCCTCCCCCACCCCCATCAGGGGACATATGGCAATGTCTGGTGACACTGGCTGTCACATCTGGGGGTACGTGCTACAGGGCATCTAATGGGTAGAAACTAGGGGTACTGGTAAACAGTAGAACTGGTAATCAGCAGAACACAGGACAGCTCCTACAACAAAGAATTATCCACCCCAAATGTCAGTAGTGCTGAGGTTGAGAGACCTTGTTTTAAACCAGTGGCCTTTTATGGTTTTAGTAACAACTTCATCTGCAAATAAGATAATCATATTTCCTTAGTGACTTTTAACACTGAAGATATTCATGCCTGACAGCCATGGGGCTCTGAGTTTTACAATAAAATAAAAAGAGAAAACATCTTCTGGTGTTAAACAAACCTTTGTGTTATCTATTTGTCTACTTTTATATGTAACACAGATTTCACAAGAGTGTGCTTAATCCCTTGAATACACAATTAGGGATTAGAAATACTCTGTTCCTGTGAAAAATTGAGTGAAATTTTTAGTATATGTGCTGCCAAACAAGCACTTGAGTGAAATTTTTAATTTTCTTAATTTCCTAGTTTTCTAGCGAGTTTTCTTCTGGAGATCATAGGAAAGAAATTACTTGACTCTGGGGACTTGCTGTTGCTGTGTACATTGGAACACAGTAATAGTCAACATAAGTACCCATTGTAGTTAGCTGTTCTGAATTTACCTACATTGTAGTGTATGGTTTGGAAGCCCTGAAATATTTTGCCAGTGTCATTTTTATTTCCATTATATAAGATTTGTATGTTTGCTGTCTTCACTCCCTCCTATCCCCTTCTTATACATAACTAGTGATTTAGAATATTCTCCAACTAATCTTTTCTCTCTACCACCCCCACCCCCTGTCACCTCCACCTCAAGTTTAGCTATTTGAGTTGTCTTTCTCACTACCTATTTGTCCCAGAATTTGTCCTTCTAATGACTGGGTCCATTAGTCATCAATACCTGCATTACCACTGGGTATAGAGAGCTGGTTCGCCTGACATCCTGGGAAGGAAAGGAAAGACTCTGGGTGCATTCCCATACTTTCCACTCTGTTGTCTACCTGGAGAAACAAAACCACAAGACACGAACCCAGCAACAACCTGCAGATGTGAATTGTTGTGGATTAAGCAGAAGGAAGCTGACATGCTGGGCACCAATTAGGTACTCAAAAATACCTTGATAATTGATTTCACGTTACATGATACAATTGCTAAGTACTGGTAAAATATATGATTGTGATCATATTGTAATAGAAATGCATTTTTCTTGTTGTAGCTAACAAATTCTTGGTTTATATAAATGTCAGCAAAAAGAAAGTGTTCATTGAAGTGAGGATGACATCCCACTCTATCCTTTTTTTGGGTTGTTATGTTACAACTTTGAATCTACGGGTACGAAGTGAAACACCCAGGCACTTCACTTAAAAGGAGCAAACAAAACATTTTCCATACAAATCATATATCTGCCATACTTTGTCATCGGGGCTAGAAACTGGGTAAAGCGGTTTACAACAGAACTACATTTTTTAATGTGGTCTTTTGTTAAACTTCACAGGTTTGTTTTTGTGATGCTCTCTAGAAGTGGTAGAACAGTGATAACTACTTCTTCACAGACTTCATGATTAAGAGGGATGAAGTGTAATTGGCATCTTTCAAGGGTTTGGACAAAGTCCAGCTTGTTTGCTGTGATCTCAGGCTGTTAGAATAGAGAACCTTATCTGTCAGCAGCCACCTCACTGTGGACTTGGTTATGCCCTTGAGCACCACGCTAAAGATCAAGCTATATAATAGTTGAAAAGTAGTTAAAGCCATCCTTCAATTTTGAAATGACCATTACCCAAATCTTTTGCCACTTCGTGATTTAGAGCCTTGTGCTGAAGATATTTGGAAAAACTCTTAAAAAAAACATGGAGGAATGCCTAAGTTTCTCTGTTAAGAATTACTTGATTTAGGAGAAGAGTACCTTGAATTATAATGAATCAGCATCTATATAGGTTACTCGGTAAAACAAACAAAAAAAACTTGTAAATGGGATTAGCTAGGTAGCAAGCATCACAGCACTGTGCTTCTTGGCTTGTGGAAGTGTACATACACGTAAGCATGTATAGTGGCATTTTATCTGATGGACTAGGCCAGTGGCTAACGAGGCCCAAAGTCTAGAGACCATGCTAGGAAGGCAGTTCCTTTACAAGAGATCGTTACCAGTAATCCTGAGAATAGAGTTGAGGTGTGAGTCTGGGTTTCAAAGAATACCAGCGTGGTGTATCATGGTAGTCATGGGTCGAAGCTGAACAGAGCCTAGTACCCAAAGATCCAAGTCAGAGAGGAGAAAAAGCAGACATAGAACCAGAACTGAGGTACTTAGTAGCACTGATAAGACTTACAGACATAGGGCTGTGCAAAGGTTAGCCCATGGTGGACAGGGATTGAAGGCAGTGTGGGTCATGTAGCTGTAGATACTCAGATGATTCTGGAAGGAATGAACGGTTCAGCCAGGCACAAAGGAACCTGTGGGAATGGAGTTGGAATTGGGGTCCATAGAGTCCAGTACTAGAACAGGCTGGCACTTGCACCCCGAAGCTAACTGAATTTGTTCTGGAATTTTCTCTCTGCCTGACTGACAAAGGTTTGGTCTTCTTCCTGTTATGAGAGCATGTTCTACAGGAGCCAACCAGTGTGATGGAGGGCTGAGGCCACTCTAACACCCTCACCTTTGCCCAGCTTGTTTCCTGGGCAAACATGGATAAATATTTGCAGGCCATGCATTTGATCCATTAGATTCCAGGACCTCAGATCTTTGTCGATAAATTCAAAGGTGAGTAATTAGTTGCTGGAAGGGCATCCTTCTTCTAAGACAGGTCTAAGGAAGCTGGGAGGATGGACAGATTCCTCGTAAATCCGACTGAGCATCCTGGGAGAAGGCAAAATAGTCTCCTAGTTCTGAGGAGCATTTTAAACAAGGATACTTTAAATCAAGTTAAAGAGTCCTAAGCCAAGGACAGTATTTTATATTCAGTACTTGGAAGGTATTTTCTGTCAACTGTAGAAGGTCATACTTCTCTATTTGGAATAACAGTCTCGTTTCCAGAAACGAAGGATGTGGAATTCTAATATTGTTCAAACAATGAGAAGAAAATATATAGTATAAGAGGGTCAGTTTTATATGGAAATTGATAGTTGAAGATCACAAGTATACTGACCTTTTTAAACAAGATTTGGTATAGTTATAATAAAACATAGGGAGGAAAGTTGTATTCTTTCACATGTAAGTACATATATACATATTTGAGGGAGAGATATTTTACATTTGAGAAAAAGAAATTGTAACTCAGCTATGTAACTCTATAAGAGTAGATAACAAACTTTTCAACTAATGTTATTGGTTTTACTAACTTCAAGCATAGTATTAAGTAAAAATACCTTTCTACATATTTTTTGACCAGAGGCCTTTTCAGATAGCTTAAGCTATGTAATATAGTTAACAAGAATGGATGCAAGTATTAGGTTAATTCTGTTTTTCCAGTGCTGTGAGTAATTATATTACAGAAGATACTTTAATATTTGAGATTTACATCTAAAAATATAATGTAGTCATCTACTTTGATAACAATGTTTACTTGAATAATTTATACCACTCTGAATAAATATTTTACTTTTTTCAAGCAAGGTAGAGGAAAGAAACTCAAATTCTTCTGTAAAGTTACTGTTTTCTAGGTGAATCCAGGAACCTTGATTACATACCTATTTTGTTAACCATTTATGCCCCTCCCATAACCCCTGTAACACATCAGTCATTTAAAGCTTGGACAGAGGACTCAGCTACCATCATTTCTGTGATAAATCATACGGTTTATTATTATACAACTGTTTAGAGCAATTTCAGCTACCAAACAATATTTTGAAAATAAATAATGCAAAGAAAGGGGCACTTGGGTGGCTCAGTCAGTTAAGCGTCTGCCTTCGGCTTAGGTCATGATCCCAGGGTCCTGGGATCGAGTCTTGCATTGGGCTCTATGCTCAGCGGGGAGCCTGCTTCTCCCTCTCCCTCTGCTGCCGCTCTGTCTACTTGTGCTGTCTCTCTCTCTCTCTCTCTCTCTCTCTCTCTCTCTGTCTCTAGCAAATAAATAAATTAAAAAAATAATGCAAAGAAAAACTCCCTATTTCCCTTAATTGGGGGTATGTATAAGTCCAATTTTGATCTGATCACTCCAAAACAACCAAAAGATAGGGACTCAAACATTAAATTCACTGGTGGTTGATAGTCTATGAGTTAAATAACAATAACCTTAGTTGTTTATTTTTCCCTTTAATTTCAAGTTTTTATTTAAATTTCAGTTAACATATAGTATAATATTAGTTTCAGGAGTAGAACTTAGTGATTCATCACTTACATAAAACACCCAGTGCTCATCCCAACAAGTGCCCTCCTTAGTACCCATCACCCATGTAGCTCATCCCTCCCACCCACCTCCCCTCCAGCAACCCTCAGTTTGTTCTCTATAGTTAAGAGTCTGTTTTATGGTGGCACAATATTTTGACCAAACATTAATACACATGCATACATGAACACATACACACTCAAGTCCCAAAGTAAAAATTAATTCAGTTATCCAGTTAACATAAGCTGCTGTTCCCAAACTCTGCTCCTTTCCTCAGTTCATCCTGGGCTCCATTTTTAGGATATTCTAGGCAAAAAAAAAAAAAAAAAGATTTTGGCCATCTTCTCAAAGGTAATAGGCTCATTTCCCCTTCCTCACATCGACACAGCCCCAGGTTGCTTGAGCAAGGCAAGTGACAGAGTGTCACCTCTCCTTTCCCTCATGATAATGATCCTCCCTTACATGCTTAGCAAAATAACCGTAGTTTGAACTTGAAGCATAACCGGGGGGCAGGCCATGGTTGTCCGCTCCATCGGGATGATGCCTCGGCAGTACTCCTGAGCTTCACTCATTTATGGGAGCAGAATAGCCACTCTGACAGCTCATCTACCCACATCAGGCCTCATTCCAGGCGGAAAGAAGAGGGAAAGCAGAACTACCAGCAGACATGGGCAAATGTCTCATTGGCCAGAACTTTGTCACAGAGCCACCTCTAGCTGTGGAGAGGCTAGCAAAGCATACATTTAGCTTTGATATTTCATGTTCTGGAGACAAACAAGAGAAGGAGATTTGGGTATGGGTTAAATCAACCTTTATTATCTGCAGTAGGTAGAATATATATTCATTTTCCCATTTTTACTATTGTTTTGTGTCATCTTTTTGAATAGTAAAATAATTTGACTTCTGATAAACTTGGCATATTTTCTTTCCTTCTTCTTAAATTTATGAAGGTATTTGCCTGATTTTTAAGCTGTAAAATAGCTGAAAAAAATTGGAAGTCATTGGTACCCAAAGCTAATATTAAGTAATGCAGTCTACTTTAACAGGTCACTGAATTTGGCATATATTTAATGCTGGGCACTTGCCATCCGGCAACAGAATGAACGATGAATGATTATTATCTTTTTCTAACATTTGAAAAAAAAATCAGGCTTTATCAGATTTTAAAGCTCTAACAGAATGGTTAGAGTAATGCATTTTCAAGCCCAGGAAATACTTGCCATCACTTATAAAACAAATCAAATGATCTTCAGTCCATAGAGAGTCTTAGTTTATAGGGTAGTTAATGATACAAGCATATTAGATGTTAATGCTTACCTTACAAATCATATCACATATAGTCCAAGATACTTGTTTTCCATCTTTAGTAATAGCCGTAGTAACATAGTAAAAGTCTAAATGAATCTGTAGTAAAAAGAGCATTGAAAAATGGTCAATATCTATGTACTTTTTTTAATGCAGGTGTTTAGTGAGAAATCTGATCCTGCCAATTTAGGGGCAATTTATAGTGTGCTATTGACATTTAAACTCATATTGAGTAATATGTCTTTTTTCAGTAGCCACAAAACAAAATTTTTAGGGTGTTCCACTGGTGATAAAATGTCATCTATTGTGAACCAAGAATAAAATTATGCGCTAACACTGTAGGATGTCCAAGTGGAGATGAATTAATGTCTTTCAAGGGAAGGAACTTTTAGGTTAAAATTAATGTAAAGCAAAATTCTTTCTCAATGTATGTAAAATAACTTTATCCTACAGGGCACTAGATAGAAGCAAGAGACTGTCTCATTTTCATTTCAGTTCCTTACTCTACCAATATAATGTTTCTCCTCTATATCCTGAAGGTTTTCAAAAAAAGAAAAATTAGAAGGTGGTTTTGTATGTCATGTTTCTGAAAGTCTCACTATTAAAAAGTTTAATTTCCTTAGAATAATTTAATAGGTAATAGAAAACATACAAAGATGTGTATCAGTAGCACATGAGTTAATAGTTTTTCGGAAGCTTATTTGGAAGGCAAATTCCCCAGATTGCAGGGCTCAGATGTTTACTTCAGGACAGTGTACATGACAGTATGTCATAGGCTTCGGAGTGAGCCTGAATTCAGAGCCAACCTCCACCACTTGCTAGAGGTCTGACCCTGAGAAAATTGCATAACCTCTTGATTTCTTCATCTGTGCAGTGGGAATCTCAGTGGGGAGACTTCCTTCCTTGCAGGGTTGTTGTAAGGGATGGAGAGAGTATGTAAATGCTTTACGTATTTCCTGACACATAAATGTTCAATAAATGCTGGCTCTATTATTAAGGATGATAAGAAAGTACCTTATGTGATGGCCAATTACGGATTATAAATCTTGTAGAATTACTAGTTGCTACTCCAAGATTGTACTCAGGAACCAGCACTTCTGGTATTTAATGTACATAATATTGCTTTTCACAAGTAATTTTTAAAATACCACCTTTTAATACAACATTTTTATTATTGCTATGCCCAGTTACTGTCTAAAACTGTTACTTCCATTATACAGAAGGATTACTTTCAGAATCATAAAATCATGGATTCTAGAATGTAATGGGCATCCAACTATTCATTAATAATGAACAATTTTAAGGGTAATCATTTCAGAAGGTTTAAAAATTATTCTCCTATACTGTATGACATAACTAATACATTTATAACTAATACATTCTACCTTCAAATAATACTAACTTACAAAATTATAATTTATAATCCTTTGACTGGTTTTAATTTGAAAAGAAAACAGTTGTGTCCTGCCACTTCTTTTTTATTAGCAACTTTATTCATAATTGCCAAGACTTGGAAGCAATCAAGATATCCTTCAGAAGGTGAATGGATGCGTAAACTGTGGTACATCCAGACAATGGAATATTATTCAGTCTAAAATGAAATGAGTTATGAAACCATGCAAATTCAGACACAGAGGAACCTCAGATGCATAGTTACTAACTAAAAAAAGCCAATATGAAAAGGCTATATACTATATAATTCCAACTATATGAAATTCTGGACAAGACAAAACTGGGGAGACGGTAAAAAGATCTTTGGTTTCAGGAGTGGGGTGGGAGATAGGGATGAATAACTGGAGCACAGAGGATTTATACCGTAGTGAATCTATTCTGTATAATACTGTAGTGGTGGATACAAGTCGTTACACATTTTTCAAAATCCATGGAATGTACAAGAACAACAGTGAACCCTAATGTAAATTGTGGACTTGGGTGATTATGGTGTGTCATGTAGCTTCATTGATGTAACAAATGCATCATGCTGCCACATGATATTGACAGTGGAGGTGGTTATATGGTGTTTGGGCAAGGTGATATGGGAAATCTCTACTTTCTCTTCAGTCTCACTGTGAACCCAAAACTGCGCTAAAAAATAAAGCCTGTTTAAAGAATACACACGAAAGGAAAAAAAAAAGGAACACTTGTGCCCTGTAACCCTCTTGCTAACTGAAGAAGAACAGGGTTTGACTATCTAGGGCTAGTTTGTTTACTTCCAAAAAAAAAAGAAGAAAAATAATACAATTGAATAAATACCTGATTTTTGCCCATTTTTATATAAATTTCAAGCTAATTTTTTATTAATTATGTTCTAACTCATAATATTTGTAAAGTTTAAAAAAAGGAATATTAAAAAACAAAAAGTTATCTGTCTTTAGGAACTTGACAAATCTGTAAGCAAATCCCTTAAGGAGAGCATGTTTCAATTCTAAAACATCATTGTGTGACTAGTGCAAAAAAGATAAATGTAGCGAAAATTTGAAGCTGTAGAATGACATGCATGAGTTAAAAGAATGTTTGGACTTGCTTTATTAGAAATATTAAAACTTAGATCTTTTGAGATGAGACCCTCCATGAGAATAGTATTTGTTTTCTATGGAAAAATATTTTAGATCTCCTTCTTAGAACAAAGAGAGCTTCGTGATATCCCAACAAGGGACACCAGTTTGTCTTGATTGCTCCCCACGATCTGTAGCTGCTGATGCCTCCCAGTTTGGAAAAGCCTGGGGACCAGGCAGGGAAGATTGGCTGGCATCGGGCCAGCACAGGAACACTTGCTGGCCTCCCAGTGACCCCAGAGGTCTCAGCAGCCGTAATCTAATGAATGCAGTTTTAGGTCAATTAAAAACCATCAAACAGACTCAAAACCCTAAGGTTGAACCTTTGAACTCAAGGGACACCTTCTGTATAAAGAGGCCGTAGTGCTTAACCACCAGACCGATATATTGGATGAGGAAGTAAATGCCAGTGATAGACCCTTGGCTGATGCAGAGCTTGTGGGTGTACAAAACGTTCTCAGTAATAGTGCTGCTTCCCAAGAAAGGTGTGTACTAGATACTCACTTATCAACAACCCTTTTTCTCACCTCTTACTTTTGATATGCTAACTTACTATCCCATAGAATATTTTAGAGATATGTATTAAACATTTTAGTCAAGTTTGGGCATTGTTCTTTTGGCTTGGAGGGTTTTGTTTGTTTGTTTTGGTTTGTTTTGTTGTTGTTGTTGTTGTTTGCCCTGTACCCTCCTCCACTTAGTAACAGCACAGAAGTTTTTTAAAGTAATGTCAGAATTTGTTTACAAAGAAAGAGAACCATTAAATAGCATATGATCCAGTTCCCTGAGCTAGATCTGGAGAAACTGGCTCTTTCTTAGGGAATAAGATACTTCTTAGAAACGGGACAATCTGTCCTCACAAGTAGCGATTAACTAGAATTCTCATTTTTTAAAACTGGCTTTATCAAGCATTCTGACTCTTTTTCTAAAGAGATTGCTACTGCATAACCACTCTTTCAGTTCACTGGGGAACTAATGCTCAGTGGCCCATTGGGGCTCATACAATAGCATTAAATAATTACTCCTCCTTTATGTATCTCCTGCTGTCTTAGAAAAAAAAGGTGTACTAAAATTTGCTGTGGGAGAATTCAGGACATCTGACTCTGAAGAAAATATGCACACATACATATCCACTCAGTGGGTAAGAGGCAGCTTCAAGTACCTGGTGACAAACAAATTGCTCACACAGAGACAAGAAAGAAGAGTAGTGGTGAAAATGAAAGAAAAACTGGCCAAGGGTAACCCAAGCGCTAGTGCTAAAGCTCAGGAACTGGCTCAGCTGAAGAGAGCAGGTGTAGGTGCAGTCAGCTGCTTGGTGTGAAGGAGAGGGATCCACGGTTCTCCACAAATCCAGTGACTGAGCGGGGCGTCCAACTTCTCTGCGCAGGTGGGCCAGGAGGAGAAGAGCTGGGGACAGAGCTGGAAGGCGCGCTGAAGTGGAAGGGAAGGAAGGACGTGAAAGATGCAAGGCGGACAGGGAGAGGCAGTGCTGCAAGCTTCTTTCCTTGAGCTGGCTCACAAGCTTGGTTTGGTGAATGCCATTTGGTGCCAGGCCTGGCCATCTCCTTGGACCCCAGAGAGGGCTGCCCTGTGTATGCGGAGCAGTGGGAAGGCTTGGAGGCTGACTGTCTTAAGGCTGACAAGAAGCGGGGGCACCTGGGTGGCTCAGTTGGTTAAGCATCTGACTCTTGGTTTCAGCTCAGGTCATGATCTCAGGGTTGTGAGATGGAACCCCACGCCTGGCTCTAAGGAGTCTGCTTGAGATTCTCTCCCTCCCTCTCCCCGCGCCTCTCCCCACACATAAGTGTTTTCTCTCTAGATAAATAAAATCTTAAAAAAACAAAAAAAGTTGACAAGCAGCAAAAAAGAAAGGGAGGGCTCTCTTAAATGGTATAATGACAAGAATCAGAACCAGTAAGTTCACAGCCTTGCTCTTCCTCTGCACCTGTGCTTGGCCTCAGCTTTCTCATCTGTAAAATGGGGTAATAATACTCACAGGGACCTTGTGAAGAGTGTGTGGTAAATTGTTATCAGGTTCCCCTTATGGTGCCCTGTGATAGATGATTGGCAAATTTCAGCCACTTCCTCCTTTTCAACTCCTGCAGTTCGATTTATAAAACAGAGCATTTAAAATCCTAATGCTTTCTAAAATGTGAAATCCCACAGAAGAGAATTGCTGAGGAGTGTATGCATTATGCTTTATACATCTCGGGTCTCAAGGACCTTGCAAACTCCAGTCATTCTTTTTTTTTTTTTTTTTTTTTTTTTAAGATTTAATTTATTTGACAGAGAGGGAACATAAGCAGGGGAAGCGGGAGAGGGAGAAGCAGGCTTCCCGCCAAGCAGGGAGCCCGATGTGAGACTCGATCCCAGGACCCTGGGATCATGACCTGAGCCGAAGGCAGACACTTAACGACTGAGCCACCCAGGCGCCCCTCCAGTCATTTTTGGCGAAGAGACAGCACCGACTTTGGGGCCCGCACAGTCCTAGAGCAGGCAGCGAGGGCAGCCTGTGCCAGGGGTGGGCCGGGGGCTGCCTGCTGAGTGCCCGTGGGTAAGCGCTATGCCCACAGGGCGAAACACAGAGCGGTCAGATCTAGACATGTGCCTATAAACCAGAGACGGCACTGCAAACTGCTGGTCTGTGGGCTGATCTGTGGCTCACAAATATTTTTTTTCCCTAGCTAGCAAACTATTTTATTTTCCTCTAGACCTCTCAAAACCTGGCTCAAACCCTTACAAGCAAGCTTAGTATTTTTTATCAGTTGCTTTAGTCAGGGCCTTCACTCCTGTTTTACCACCTGCCCTGTCATTTCCAGTTGCTCTGGACCTGGCCATTCTGTTTCTGTCTGGCCCTTGAGTTTTCAGTCCCTCTTTCAGGCCCAAGCTGGAGCAGGGCACAAGCCAGGAGCTGGTCCTGGACACGGAAGCAGGTATTGAATGTGTTCTGCCCTTCTGTCTTAGGGTTGCTGGATGAAATACAGGACTCTGTTAAAATTTGCATGTCGGATAAACATATATATTTTATGTAAGTTTATGTCACATGGACTCTTATTTCCTAAATCTGGCATCCTACTCTATTCTTACTTATAATTCACATCGTACCACCAGTAGGTACTCAGTAAGTAGCAACTGACATTTTAACATTTGGAAAAAGAATCTTGGAGCCTTGGAGAAAAGGACAGAGAACTAATCTATTTCAGCATTTGAAAGAGATAAATTGAGCAAGGCTCATGAATGAATATTTTAATTTGATATGGGGTAAAATTGGAAACTGTCATGGCTGGGACGGTTTTTCCCATGCTGGGCAATGACAGATAGAAGGCTACTGGACTCGGGCCTTGCTCAGTGAAGAACTGCGTCAAGGAGGAGCATCATTCCCAGGACTGTCTTCACTGCATCTCGATGCCCATTAGAGGATGCTGAACCCTGTAATTGTGGTAGACTCCAGGCCTGCAGTCTCTGTAAATGCTGTCATACCCAGCTCCGCATCCTGTCATCTCTGGGTGACACTGGCCTCTTTCCTTGTCTATCCTGTTAATTCACTTCTCCCTGTATTGCCTTGCCTACTCTGAGGGTAGCTAAGTGTCCTCTTTTATCAAGCTATTCTCCCTTAGCTCTGCTTAATTCTTGTGGCCTAGGAGGGCAGTGAGGAGGCAGCGTGGATGGAGGCCCACAGTGTTCATTGGACCTCTTCTACCAGCCAGGTGCATTATCCGATTTGATCTCTTGACCATGCTGTGAGGAAAGTGATGTTACTCTTTTCTTAAATACATACTTTATTTTTCTAGAGCAGTTTTAGATTCATAGCAAAACAGAATGGAAAATATAGAGTGTGTTCCCATTTATCCCTGCTCCAACACTCCCCACTATTAACATCAGGCACCACCGTAGTACCTTTGTTACAATTGATTATTATTTTTTAAAGATGAGAAAACTAAGGGTTTATGAGATCAGACTCTTAGGCAGCAGGGCTCCGTCTTTCCCAGGGGAAGCCTGCTTGCTCTGCTCCCTCTGACAGCTGGCCTCAGCATCAGATCTCTCCCTGGCCTGACGCTCCTTCCGGTTCTCTCAGCCTTCATTCCCACAGGGAAATGTAAGCAGTGGTGCCGCTTCAGATAAGAAGGTGTGGCTAGATTGTTGTCTTGTGTTCACACATCTAGAAATTCTTCTCCAGTGGATAACTGAGGTTTTGGAGAAGCTGTGACTTGATTCCCTGAAATGACTTTTTATTTTTCCTTTCTGCCACTTCCCAGTCCTTCAAAGACTAGAAGAAGGAAAGTTGATACAGTGATCCTAAAAATGTTTTGTGTTGAGATTTTATCTGAAAGTCCCAGAAGGTACTTTCATGGAACAATCAAATCATTTCAGGCACAGTTTGATAGAATCTACTGTCAGGCTTTTAAGATCCGTGTTTTTCAAAGCATCAACTGTTACGTATAATCTTAAGAATGAAGGCTATCCATTTCTGCTTTAACAATCAGTGATGTGGGTTGACCTCACACCCTAGACCTCGCCTGAACCAGGCACAGCCCCTCATGTCCTTTAGAACAGGGGAATGTGAGTGTCACTGGACTACAGTTTCTTCACTTTAGTGCCAAATGGCAAGCTGTTACATAAATGAGGCAAAGGTGGCCTCTGTCTTTTGGCCCTTGAGTTGCTCATGTATGTAGGCTGAAATATTGTTAGCTCAATAGCCCACTCATACTAAATTCAAATTTTTTCACATCCAATTACGAAAGAAAGGAAGGAAGGGAGGGAGGGAGGGAGAAAGAAAAGAAGAGAAAAGAAAAAAAAAGAAAAGAAAAGAAGAGAAAAGAAAAGAAAAGAAAAGAAAAGAAAAGAAAAATACAAGCAGAGTTTTAGCCATTTACAGCCTGCCTGCCTTACACGCTTTGTGAAACCTTACCCAGCATCTGTTGACCATTGATAAGATAGGGCCTTGTGGTTTTAATACCTCAGGCTGCTACTCCCTTCTGGAGTTCTCCCTCTCATGCTTCTGAACGAAGTCACTTAGCATGTAAGCTCCCTCTCTCCTGGGAGTTCCCTTGCTCTCCTTTCTTTCTGGAGGATGGCTTCTTTTCCTTAAGCCTCTGGACAGTCTTTCCTTTTTTTTTTTTTTTTAAGATTTTATATATTTATTTGTTTTAGAGAGAGAGTGCACATGTGCGAGTGGGGGGAGGAAGGGCAAAGGGAGAGGAAGAGGCAGAGAATCTCAAGCAGACTCTGCACTGAGCATGGAGCCCTACACAGGGCTTCATCCCACAGCCCTGAGATCATGACCTGAGCCAAAACCAAGAGTCGGCCACTCAGCTGACTGAGCCACCCAGGTGCCCCGGACAGTCATGCTGTGAAGGACTTCCACTTCTCATGCAACCCTGTCCAGCCACCAGCGAGTAAAGCTCGTTGTGCATTACTGCCTCTTGTGGGCATATGTATGCCCTAGATCACCCCCAAATCCCTCCAGCAAACCCCCTATAGAAGCATACCCAACACAACTAAGACTTCAAGAAAGCCAGTATATGAATCTTCAGAATTAAAGTTGACCCATATTGCCTTACATCATTCTTTCTTCTTCCTCCTTTTGGATACCAAATAGTTGTATATATTTTTAAATGTATAGATTTAGAGTTTGTGTGCTAAATAAGTTTGCCTGGTTTTATGTATATTTGCTTCTCCTATTTATATATGTTATTAGGAAAATGTATGATGCTTGTTCAGATTACAGTGATCAGAGACATGCTTAGATTTTTAATAAAAATAAGCATAGTGCCTATAATTTATCATGCACTTACTTTGTCAGGCAATGTATTAGGCTCTTTACATGCATTATTTTACTTAATCATCATGGTAACTAATGAGGCTAGTTCTTTTATTTATTTACATCTATGGGTGTGGCAGGTGGGTTCAGAGAGATTCCTTGCCTCACTTAGAGTCACATTAATGATGGCAGAACTGGGATATGAACCCAGTTTGTCAGATGCCTGCACCTGTGACCTGCTCTTTCACAAATTCCTCTTCAATAAGTGACATTTTCTATAAGGACACATGGGGAAGTAAGTAAACAATCTCAGCAGGCAGAGCCACATCTCACGGAGTAGAAGAGAATTCATCAACATTCAGGATTCAGCAGCATTGTTTGTAGTGCCACAGCGGCTCTACAGACCTGACCTAACTCTCCCGGGACGCCATGTCTGCTTCCCAGCCTCCTCGTGCTTTTCTCTCCTTACCGTCTATCTCCCTCATGGTTTCATCGGCCTCATAACTCCCTTTTTATGGTCTTTTCCCTTTGCGTATTTGTACTTCTCTGCTTCTCCCTCACTCTGGCCTCTGGATTCTCTGTGAATATCTGTTATACTTCCATAGGTAGAGGATTGGATTGGTCCATCCATTAGAGAGAGCTTCAGATCCAGGCACCTCATCTCCAGGGCTCATGGCAGCCCTTAGGTGTCTGCCTTTGGGTCAGGCATCAGCCCCTAGATCAGTCAGCTGGGGCCAGGGACTTAACTCTGATCATGCTGTACAAATGATGGAAATTTGTGTAAGGCCACACGGGAGGGGGCTATGAGTGGGACTTGAGCTTGCAGGCTTTTTTAAAGGGCCAATGAAAGCTCAAGTCTTCATAAGATCTGTCTGGCAAAAACTGTGATTCTCAAAAAGATTTTTAATGTATTTATTGTGACTAACCTAAGATCATATGGCTAAAGCATCAGCAAATAAAAATATTTGGATGGGTATTTCCTAGCAATAAAAATGTAAGTTATGAAATCTATACAAACCTGGGAAAAATTCAAGCATTTTTTTTGGTTGTGGCTTCTCATGCCCTTGAATATGTCATAAAATAAAATTGAAAATAAATCATTAGGTACAACAGTAGAGTTGGGTACATTAGTTTTCTTATTCTGCTATATTTATAAACATTTATGGGTATGTAAGAAGAGACAATGCTAAGCTTCCATGCATTATCAATTAGATTATAAGCATGATAGACTCATGTACACTTTCTTTTAATCCTTTAGCATCTTATTATTCATAGTGTAGCAGACACTCAATAAATGACATTGTTTAATTACTTAGCCCTGATGCCAATTGAGAAGAAATCACTAGTAGAAGAATCTTTGATAAGCATAGAGTCAAGGAGAAAAATGTTATTTTTTTGGATATTTCATGTCTTAATTCAAATTTTTCTGGGTCAAGATAGTGGATTAGTATTTTGGAATTTTGTATCATTCTCTTCTGTTTCCATTCACACCATGTGTTAGCTATACCCCTCACTAATGCAACTATAAGCATTCAGGAAAATATAAATCTTTCTTATGCTTTCAGGGTTACTTTTTCATGAGGGTTTTACAACTGTGTTTGAAGTCCTAATCAACCTCCAGTTTAGGGCTATTTTAATCCTTCTATTTGGGATTTCAGGCTGTAGAACTCTTAATTAAATTGATGAAAGACTACAAAACAAAATTAAGGAGCATGTGAAGATGAAGATTAATCCTATCCATGGACTTCTTTGTTAGTAGTTGAATTTTGGAATTGACCTTCTTGTCCTATCAGTTCATAAGCACACTGAGTCTAGAGAGATTAAATGCCTTCATCCCCATGGTCCCTCAGCTGGCTAGTGGCTTAATATTGTAAAATTAGAAGCCAGTAGCATTTTGATGTTTTCAGATATCTGTATAAGTCATAAATCTTAGTTACAAAGCTGACTTTATATATGACTTGTGAGTTCATTCTCTCTGGTATTCTAAACAAACACACACACACACACACACACACACACACACACACACACACACCATGTCTTCTGTTTGGCTTTAACTTGGTAAACCATTTCCAGAGGTCATCAGCCACTGGAATCAGTTAACAACATGGCCATTCCTTCTTATTTCACGAGGTCCCGGAGAAACCACTCTTTGTTCCATTCAAGGTATTTTGACCACATGGTTTTCTTTTTCTTTTTCTTTTCACTCTCTAACCCTAGAAATCCCATGGGATGAGGAACCCATTTTGAGAAATGTGTCACAGCAACTTTTGAAATGTAGGAAACCAAGTAATTAGTGTCAGATTTTCCCTTGGGGAAAAAAGATGAGAAAGGTTAATATACACTACAGAGGTAATTCAAGGAGGTTCTGTACTAGTGGTACATTGTATAGATGATAATTTTTGATAAAGCAGCAATCTTCTATGGGAATGATTTATGCCATCTTTGAGTCATTAATAGTATATGACACTGGTTTCTACTCAGACTTAGAGCTGAAACAAATCATCATAAAGTTTTGTTGTTGTGGTTGCTCTTGTGTCAGGTATATTTCAAAAGCTTTTGAATTTATAAAGTGTCTTTGGAAATTTACAGGAATGAAGTTTACCAAATGTAGTACATTTAATAGGAAAACCAAATCAAACTCAGATGTAATCTCAAGGTGTTTTCGTGGATTTCATATCCCTAGTCTTTTCAGAGGCTCATTGGTTTCTTTTTCTGTGATGTGAATTTAATTGGTTTCAGTATAGGTTTAAATTCAATAAACATGTGATTACCCACCATGTGGGAAGCAGTACAGTAGGTGCAATCACAGGCTATGTTCATGTATTCCTTACACACACCCCATGAGAAATTATCCCATTTTTTTCAGATAAAGTCTCATAAAAACTATGATTCGTCCATGTTTATGGGACTAATCAGTGGCATAATAGGGATTATAAATTAGGTTATTTTATCCTTAAATCTATTATACTTTCCAATAAAATTATAAGGAGAAAATCTTGAAAGTGCTACCTTGTCCACATTCTTTTGACTGGTGGAAGATCAACAGTCTGATTCATCAAAGGAAGATTCTGATGCTGACTCATTAAAGGAAGATGATGCAATGTGTTGGTTAATGCCATGACTTTGGAGTCAGGCCAACACAGGGATGAACCCTGGCTCTTCAGCTGTGAAGAAATAACATAACCTTGAATAAAGTACTTTGGGTTTTAACTTCCAAGCCACAGTTTCTTTATCTACCAAATAATAGTAATACAACATTTCAGAGTTGAAATTATAATTGAGTACAATACTGAATGTAGAGCATTTAGCAGAGTACCCGGCAAATTGTACAGATTTTTGGTAGTTATTATTCATAGTAATGGTAGTGAGATAGGAAAATAATATACAAATTGGCTAAAGAAAGATTTTTATTATTGTGTTCAGGGACATATGAAGACTTAATTAATAAAATTATATTGATCTCACTGAAGATTTTTAGTGATAAACAGCCCTCATGTGGTATTTGTAACTTTAGGTGATGCTTTTTAAGATATTTTAAAATTTGGAGCCAGAGGAGAACATTTTCAAATTATGCCCATATTTTGATTACTGTTGCTAATGGATTGGGAATAGTGGCATGAATAAATTCTAGACACATAAAGAGTCCCTTGCCCTCTTTAAAAAAATTTATACAAAAATAATTATATTCTTTGAGTCATAAAAAAATTTCTACACCTGTTATACAGTGGTTAGGCAACTATTTTGACAGGCTTTTAGAACAATTTCTCCCCTTGAAAATTGTTCACTTTCTACTAGAGTTAATGTTTAGCACAATAAGTCAGAACTTTATCTGTAAGCCAGGAAAAATTAATTTGGTTTTCGTTATATGTAGATAAATTAATTTTATTAAAGTTAATTTAAAAATAATTTATATAATTGTGGCAGAGAGGTTTGGCCTTTAAAAACCTTCTTGGTACAAGGAGTCTAGATTAGGAGTATACAAATCAGTCTTTAGTTACACAGGGATACACACATGTATACAATTAAGATTGATTATATTAAAACAAGCTGAAATTTCCCCAAATTTAGATATAATCATAGAGTTTCATTTATATTGTCTAGACTTCTCCACATAGACTTGGTCAAATACATCAAAGTGTTTAAAGTGATAACCTTGTATATTTGTCTATATACTATGAGGTTGACAAAATACAAAGAACTTGTGCAAAAACCAGAATCTTAAATATAGACTCTTTGCAGAGTTGACTTTTCATGAGAATGAAATAGATAAATGTATGAATGGTTATCCTTTTACGAAAAGCTAAATTTCTGTTACTGGGAACTGAATTAAAAACGATATGTGCTCTTTTTAAACTACCAAAACTGAAACAGGAAGAAATAGAAAACCTGAACAGACCCATAACCAGCAAGGAAATTGAAGCAGTAATCAAAAATCTCCCAACAAAGGAGAGTCCAGGGTTGAATGGCTTCCAGGGGAATTCTACCAAACATTTAAAGAAGAACTAATACCTATTCTTCTGAAGCTGTTTCAAAAGATAGAAAGGGAAGGAAAACTTCCAAATTCGTTCTATGAGGCCAGCACTACTTTGATCCCAAAAGTAGACAAAGACCCCACCAAAAAGGAGAATTACAGACCAATATCCCTGACGAATATGGATACCAAAATTCTCACCAAGAAACTAGCCAATAGGATCCAACAGTACATTAAAAGGATTATTCACCAGGACAAACTGGGATTTATTCTGGGGATGCAAGGGTGGTTCAACATTCGCAAATCAATCAATGTGATAGATCACATTAATAAAAGAAAAGACAAGAAACATATGATCCTCTCAACTGATACAGAAGAAGCATTTGACAAAGTACAGCATCCTTTCTTGGTTAAAACTCTCCAGTGTAGGGATAGAGGGAATGTACCTCAATATCATAAAAATCATCTACAAAAAGCCCAAAGCACATATAATTCTTAATGGGGAAAAGCTGAGAGCTTTTCCCCTAAGGTCAGGAACATGGCAGGTATATCCACTCTCACCACTGTTGTTCAACATAGTACTAGAAGTCCTAGCCTCAGCAGACAACAAAAAGAAATACAAGGCATTCAAATTGGCAAAAAAGAGTCAAACTCTCACTCTTCTCAGATGACATGATAGTTTATGTGGAAAACCCAAAAGATTCCACCCCAAAATTGCTAGAACTCATATAAG
The DNA here is from genome assembly GCF_003265705.2 of Callorhinus ursinus. Classification (NCBI taxonomy): domain Eukaryota; kingdom Metazoa; phylum Chordata; class Mammalia; order Carnivora; family Otariidae; genus Callorhinus; species Callorhinus ursinus. The sequence continues at coordinate 37,494,506 of NW_027397068.1, read as the reverse complement.
AATTCAGCAACGTGGCAGGATATAAAATCAATGCACAGAAATCAGTTGCATTTCCATACACTAACAAGGAGACAGAAGAAAGAGAAATTAAGAAATCGATTCCATTTGCAATTGCAACAAAAACCATAAGATACCTAGGAATAAACCTAACCAAAGAGGTAAAGGATCTATATTCTAAAAACTACAGAATACTTATGAAAGCAATCAAGGAAGATACAAAGAAATGGAAAAACATTCCATGGTCATGGATTGGAAGAACAAATATTGTTAAAATGTCTATGCTACCTAGAGCAAACTACACATTCAATGCAATCCCTATCAAAATACCATCAAAGTCTTTCACAGAGCTGGAACAAATAATCCTAATATTTGTATGGAATCACAAAAGACCCCGAATAGGCAGAAGAATGTTGAAAAAGAAAACCAAAGCTGGTGGCATTACAATGGCAGACTTAAAGCTCTATTACAAAGCTGTAATCATCGAGACAGTATGGTGCGGGCATAAAAACAGACACATAGATCAATGGAACAGAATAGAGAACACAGAAATGGACCCTCAATTCTATGGTCAACTAATCTTCGACAAAGCATAAAAGAATATCCAATGGAAAAGGGACAGTGTCTTCAAAAAATGGTACTAGGAAAATTGGACAGCCACATACAGAAGAATGAAACTGGACCATTTTCTTACACCATACCCAAAGATAAACTCAAAATGGATGAAGGACCTAAATGTGAGACAGGAATCCATCAAAATACTTGAGGACAACACAGACGGCAACCTCTTTGACCTTGGCCACAGCAACTTCTTGCTAGACACGTCTCCAAAGGCAAGGGAAACAAAAACAAAACTGAATGATTAGGACTTCATCAAGATAAAAAGCTTTTGTGTAGCAAAGGAAACAGTCAACAAAACTAAAAGGCAACCTATGGAATGGGAGAAGATATTTGCAAATGACATATCAGATGAAGGACTAGTATCCACGATCTATAAGGAGCTTACCAAACTCAACACCCAAAAATCATAATCCAGTCAAGAAATGGGCAGAAGATATGAACAGACATTTATTTCTCCAAAGAAGACATCCAAATGGCCAACAGACACATGAAAAAGTGCTCAATATCACTAGCCATCAGGGAAATACAAATCAAAACCACAATGAGATATTACCTCACACCAGTGAGAATGGCTAAAATTAACAAGTTAGGAAATGACAGATGTTGGTGATAGAAGAAATAGCGCAGAGATCATAGGGGAAGGGAGGGAAAACTGAATGGGAAGTCATCAGAGAGGAAGGAAAACCATGAGAGACTCTTAACTATAGGAAACAAACAGGATTGCTGGGGTGGTGGCAGGATGGGGTAACTGGGTGATGGGCATTAAGGAGGGCATGTGATGTGATGAGCACTGGGTGTTATGTGCAACTGATGAATTATTGAACGCTACATCTGAAACTAATGCTATATTGTATGCTGGCTAATTGAATTTAAATAAAAAAAATGGTATGTGCTCTTTTAAAGAAATCTCCTTTTGTAAATATAAAGAGGCAATGGGTATGTGTGTGTGTGTGTGTGCTAGTTTATTCGTACCACTGTCACCTAATTAATAATTGTCCTTTTAACTAAGCAGTGAGTATTAAGGCTTTAACATTTAAGTCTTCAACAGATGATCTATTTTGTAGCAAAAACCTCTCAAATTCAAATTATAATCCCATTTTCATTTCTTTTCTCAGATGATGAAACATGCTTGGAATAATTATAAACGGTATGCCTGGGGATTAAATGAACTGAAACCTATATCAAAAGAAGGCCATTCGAGCAGTTTGTTTGGTGAGTAGAATGTGCTTTGGTTTCCTAGTGACAGTAACTTTTCTCCAGTTGCCAGAACTTGTGGGTGGCGATGTTTGTATGCCCCTCCTGGCCATGTTGCTAGGAAACTTGCATACCTGATGGGAGTTACCTGTAAGGACTGTGCATAGTGTGTCCTTCAGACAGAGCACTTTACATTAGAAAAAGAGCACATAGAATCACTTGCGTCCCTTGAAAAAAATACTAATGCCTGGGAACACTTCCAAAGATTCTTATTTAATGGATATAGGCACAGCATCATGAGTTTTAGCTCCAGGGGTGAGACCCAGCTGAGGAACATTTGGTCAGCCCCATTAACTGCTTCCTGTCAGGTAAAAGTAGTGTCTTTATTGATAAGCGGGCCAAGGCAGCCTGCATGGTGATCTTCACTGTATCTTGGTGACTCTCGACTTTAGCTCTGGGTTGCTCCTGTTTGTGCCATAGAAGAGAAAGTGAGAATGGATTAGGTCAGTTATTTGAACTTCCATTTATCGACTTTGGCATGCTTTATTGCATTTGGTCCTCACAGCATGCCTTGGTGATTGGTCCTGGGAGTGTTAATAACATTCCCATTGTGGAGGTGAGGAAGCTAGGTAACAGAAATGTTGGGTTCCTTGGGTCACAGAGGTACCCGGTGCCCTTCTTATCGCACTGGATTCTTTTTTAACCAGCACAATTTTGCCTATAAGTAAGAGGATGAAGGGGATAGAGTCATTCTGACACTTCTTAATTCCCCATAGAAAATGTGACTTTTTATGCTATAACTGAAGGTGTTAAATAGTATCAAATCATATAACAAACAACAGTATCAACTGACATTATGTGCCAAGTGCCAATTGTTGGACATCTCACTTAACCTCATTATTATACACATTTTATAGATGAGAAAAATGCAGCTCAGAATAGCTTGCCTCGTATTAGCCACATACTAACTGAGCTGGGGCCAGAACCCAGGTGTGGCTAAGGTCAGAATCCATGGTTCTAATCACCACGCTATGCTTTTCCCTTTATTCAGGATCTTCCATGTGTTTGGCTCTCCTTCCAGCATTGGTGTTAATCAACACAGTACAAGTCTTTGCAGAGTTCCTGGCCTAGTGCAGAAGACCTGTGTGTAAATAGTTGTCAAAGCATTAGATGGTTCAGTAGATATTCATCTTTCAAGTGCAGATATTCATATGAAGTAGGAACTCAGGTAGGGAGTAGGGAATTATAAGGACAGGTAGGAGGAACTGGCAGAGTGGAAGAAAGGCTGGCGGGCCTTTTACAGTGACACAGTTTAGAGATGAAGAGAGCCCAAACCTGGAGTAGTGGCAGTAGAAGTGATTTCAGATGTTTTTATAAAATAGTGTTTTCAGTAAGCATGGGTGGTAAGACATAGGAATTGAAGACAAATTCAGAAACTTCATACAGACTCAGAAGCTTTTAGTTTTTCATTATTTACTATAACTTTTTAAAATCTAATTCTGTTTTTGCCTTTATCTCTATGAAAGTTGCTTGTATCATTAATAATTCAGTTTTGTGTAAATTTGTCATAATCTTTATCAAAGAGATTATTTGGTTCTCTGTTAATGTGTTGATGATTTTTTTTAAATTATTATTAAGCATTGAAACATACTAAGTCTCTTAGTATGGAATGTGCAGATGAAGAAGACATGACTTCTCCATTCTGAGGAAGTTTGCAGACTAAAAGAGATGCACACAAGTAATTACACTGAAAGGCAGAAAGCGATAAGTGCAAGATCAGTGTAAAATCTTCATGTCAAGGGGCTTCGGAGGAAATGAATCATAGAGTCAAGATGGGCTGGGTGGGTAGGAGGGGAGGTTAGGATCAGTCAGGCTTTCAAAGAGGGGGTGAATTCCATTTTTGAATAATGGCTTCTTAGAGCTATCATACTTTTAGAACTAATTATATTTAAAAGTTTTGCACAGGTACACTTGGATGTGATTACACTAAAATTAATATGTGTATTGCTCCTTTGTTTCAGATCTATTTTTTTCTTGCTAGAGAATGCAGTCACAAATGAAATTTCTAAGAGATATTTTCTACAGCTTAGAAGAAACTTTAAAGATTAGTGTATCAGTCCATAGCCTGTGATAATTATTAGCTGGGTTTTAAGGCAGCTTTTAAATCTTCTTTCAGTGAAAATTTTAGACTGTGTTCGGTATTACTGTTCATTAATAAATTCAGTATTATCGTCTTCCTCTCCCTTTCCAGGTATGGTCAATTTGCTTGTATGTCTCTGTCAAATATTTTAATCAATAAATATTTTTCTGATATTTTCAGGTAGTATTAAAGGAGCAACAATAGTAGATGCCCTGGATACACTTTTTATAATGGAAATGAAAGATGAATTTGAAGAGGCAAAATCATGGGTTGAAGAGAATCTAGATTTTAATGTGGTGAGTTAAACAAAAGCTGCCAATTCAGTTCTTAAGTCTCAGCTTAACATGGACAAACTCTGTTGTGGGACCAATTCTTGTGTTATATGACCGAGCAGAAACAAATAATGCAATTTTAAATAGTACCACACTATAGTCTTGCCCTCCATTACTACACAAGTACGTCTTTGGGTTTTTGTTTTTGTTTTTGTTTTTGTTTTTGGCATAATTAAGAGTAAGGAAAAGAAATTAAAATTTATCGAGACCTTCCTGTTCAAGTCTCACAACCATCCTATGAGATGGGCATTGTTTTCCTGCCTGCGCGGTTTAGAAACCGGAGTTTCAGAGGCTTAGCCAGATGACAGCTAGTTGCGTGGTAGGGCTGTGAGTCCGGCACACATCTGTGTGGTAACACACAGGTCCTGTTTTGCACCGTGTCAGGGCACATCGTTTTGATTTTGTTCAGTGGAGCACAAGGTGCCAGGTGATGAGATACAGTTCAACAAAAGACCACAGAGAAATTAAAATAGAGAAGTTTATCAGTCACAGGTCCTGAGGAGGTATGCAGCAGCCTCCCGGGCCACACAGAGACGTCAAGGCAGAGGGGACCTGGGGTACATGCCCTTATTAGGGTGGGTGTAGTCCTTTGGGGCCCTAGGCTAAGGCCAGAATGGTCAAATCAAACCAAAAAGAGCGGAGGTTTGGGTTGAGCGCCACAGGGGTCTTTTCTAAGGCGTGCACAAGGGAGAAAGGCCCTGGGAGGCGAGGGAGACTGTTGATCACAAGGGTGAGTGGGGGGGGGGGCGGGGAATCACATCAGGGACTTGCATTTGCTTGTGCTTCTGCAGGCTGTTCTGCAGGACATGTGCTTGCATGAGGAGGGAGCTAGCGTTGTTGGAGGGCCCCCACAGGCCACTCGAACGCTGACGCAGCAATACCGTGGGGACACTCCGCTAAACTCTCAACACGCATCCAACAGCAGCGGCATCCACTCTTGCACATATACGGCTTCAGCCTTTGTTCACTGTATACCCTTCGCTGTATAAAATTCTGTCACTGTGTATTTGAAGTCTTAAAAAATCTTTGTATGTGTACTCTCATTCTTAACAAATACTTCAAAACCTATTATACACTAAGGAAAAGGTTCAGAATTTAGGAGACTGGACACTCGCAGTGCTTCTTGATAATTTTGATTTGGGAGGACAACGTCATGTCAGAGCTAATCTAACGTCACTATTTTACCTCATATAATGAGGCTGACCAAAAAACTTGTTCTAAGAAAAGAAAGAGTGTTGGCCCAGCTGTTTTTTAGTCATTCACTAATTTTGCATTATTGGTATTATTTTTAATCTGAGATTCTTCCACAGAAAGCATTGTAAGCCTCTTGGCCATCTGGTATGCATCCAATACCTGTAAACCCCCATAACCAGGCACAAGCAACATGCTGTATGTTGAGAATGGATAAAGAAAGAGTGTTTCCCTGTCAATGCCCCCACTATGGAGCTCTTTTCTCCCACAGACCCAGTGAGGATACCAGTGTCAGAATATTAAAGATCAGTAAAACTAAATGTTTTTCCTAACTCTTTGCATTAAAAACCTGTATAAATTAAAAGTTTGAATATTTTGTCCCAACCCTCTTATTAATTGCCTTATATGCCCCATTTTGGAGATTGCTGCCTTAAAGGACAATGAGATAAGTCTATGTTTAATCTGCCTTATAATTGAATTGAGAATATAAAGAAGACATATTCCAATATAAAGGGACCTTAGAGATCAATGTGTTTGGCTCTTTCATTTTAAAAATGAGAAAACAGACCCAGGGAGCTGGTGGTTCCCTCAAGGTTCTATAGCTATCTGATTGGAATGACTTGTGGTAGCTCTAATATTATCAATAGAATGGTGTATGAAAAATTAAAGCAATGAAAAAAGACATTCTGTTTCTTTTTGAGAATTTGTTGTCTCTTACTAATATTTCTGTCCCACCTTGTTACGTATAAGTAAATTCAGCTACCTACCTTTAAATAGGGCTTGTCTTCAGCTGTCTGTGGGAGAGAAAATGGGTAGTGGCTTCCCTCCCCACAGCCTTTTCAAAAAAGGTTGGGGGAATAGGAACTGGAGTCCTAAATCGAATAATTTTTTTTCTATTGTGAACCAGTATTTGTTTGTTTCTTTGTTCCTTTAATTCAAGTACAATTAACAGGGTTCTATTAGTTTTGAGTGTACAATATACTGATTGAACAATTCTGTAGATTTCATAGTGCTCATCAAGATAAATATATTCTTAATCCCCTTTACTATTTCGTCCTCCCACCCCCTTCCCTTGTGTTAACACCAGTTCTCTGTATTTAAAAGTCTGGGGTTTTTTTTTGGGGGGGGGTCTTTTCTCTTGGTTTCTTTTTTCTTTTGTTTCTTAAATTTCCACATAGGAGTGAAATCATATGGTATTAGTCTTCCTCTAACTTATTTCACTTAGCATTTTACCCTCTAGGTCCATCCATGTTGTTGCAAATGGCAAGATTTCATTTTTTTATGACTGGGTAATATTCCAAGTGTAAACATCACATCTTCTACATCTCTTCTTCTATCAGTGGTCACTTGGGTTGTTTCCATGTCTTGGCTATTGTAAATAATGCTGCAATAAACATAGGGGTACACATATCTTCAAATCAGTGTTATCATTTTCTTTGGGTAAATACCCAGTAGTGAAATTATTGGATCATATGGTAATTCTGTTTTTAAGTTTTAGAGGAACCTTCATACTGTTTTCCACGGTGGCTGCACCAATTTGCATTCCCACCGACAGTGCACGAGTGTTCCTTTTTCTCCACATCCTTGCCAGCACTTGTTATTTCTTGTGTATTGTGCCATTCTGACAGGTGTAAAGTGATATCTCATGTGATTTTAATTTGCATTTCCCTGATGATGAGTGATGTTGAACATCTTTTCATGTGTCCGTTGGCCAGCTGTGTCTTTTTTGGAAAAATGTCTATTCAGGTCCTCTGCCCATTTTTTAATCAGATTTTTTTTTGGGTCTTAAACTGTAAAAGTTCTTTGTATATTTTGGATAGTAACCCCTTATGAGATATGTCATTTGCAAATATCTTCTCCCATTCGGTAGGTTGCCTTTTCATTTTGTTGATGGTTTCATTTGCTGTGTAGCAGTTTTTTACTTTGGTGTAGTCTCAAACCTCTCACTTTGCTTTTGTTTCCCTTGTCTGAGGGAATGTTTCTACAGCCAATGTTGAAGAAATTACTGCCTGTGTTTTCTTCTAGGGATTTTATGGTTTCAGGTCTCACATGTAGGTCTTTAATCCATTTTGAGTTTATTTTTGTGTATGGTATAAGAAAGTGGTCCAGTTTCATGCTTTTGTATGTAGCTGTCCAGTTTTCCCAAAACCATGTGTTGAAGACTGTCTTTTCCCCATTGCATATTCTTGCCTCATCATAGATTAATTGACCAAATAAACATGTGTTTATTTCTGGGCTCTGTGTTCTGTTCTATTGATCTATGTGTCTGTTTCTGTGCCGGTACCATACCATTTTGATTACTACAGCTTTGTAGTATGTCTTGAAATCTGGGATTGTTAGGCTGCCAGCCTTGTTCCTTTTCAAGATCGCTTTGGCTATTTGGGGGCCTTTGTGGTTCCATTCAAATTTTAGGATTATTTGTGCTAGTTCTGTGGAAAATGTTGATATTTTGATAGGGCTTTCATTAAATCTATAGATTGTTTTGGGTAGTATGGACATTTTAGCAGTATTGGCTCTTCTAATCCATGAGCATGGAATATCTTTCCATTTGTTTGTGTCATCTTCAGTTTCTTGGACCACTGTCTTAGTTTTCAGAGTATAGATAGGTCTTTCACCTCCTTGGCTAAGTTTATTCCTAGGTATTTTATTATTTTTAGTGCTATTGTAAATGGGATTGTTTTCTTAATTTCTCTTTCTGCTGCTTCATTGTTAGTGTATAGAAATGCAACAGATTTCTGTATATTAATCTGTATCCTGCATCTTTACTGAACTCATTTATCTAAAATTGAATGATTGAAGACAGGAAAGTAGATGTTAGTGCTACCAGACCTGAATAGTATCCAGGTCCCTAGTCTGATAATTAAAGAATGGCTTCCCCAAACCTCCCCAAATACTGCAATATTTCTTTGCTTTCATGACCCAGCAGTAGTCTGAGAAACTTTGGAAACATTTATTTAAAAGAACTAAAGCACAAAGGCCTCTTGAGCTAACAGACTAGGTAACAGAAGGCGGTTGGCTGACCTCAGACCACTACCAGGTGACATGAATGTGTTCTGTGGGCCGTGGGGACCTGTGAGGAAGCAGAGGGAATCTAATAGGGGATATCAGACTGTGGAGAAGAGCCAATTTTTTTGCTTCCTTACTTATAAGGTAAAGCGATTGGACTATTGCTGAGTGATTGCTAAGCTACTGACCTTTAATGTTGTTTATTCAAAATTGTATTTTTACTTTTTTCATAAGAGTTTTATCCAGTTAATTGACAGACTTGTGTAAAATGCCATTTTAGAACTGTTATTGATAATCTTGGTCTGTAGCTTTCAAAATATACTTTAAAAATCATAGCCACAGGTCTCAAGCTTCTGCTTATTATATAATACCATTGCTAATGTGAGAGGTCTTCAAGCATATTTGTTATAGTTCTCTTTTTGGGTATTGTCATATTTTCCTTTAAAAAAAGTTCATCAATAACATCTAAGTGATAGTACTTTTTATATTAAAATTAGTAAATAAAGTTGAGGAAAGCTATATTGTTTTACTCTCCTAATCATTGTTTTATAAAGTTCTTCAGCTTATAGTTTTGTAGTTGGTTTTAATATGTCTTTTATGAGAATTTGTTTTATACTCGTTCAGTTTATTCATAGATTCAGGTGACTGTATCAACAATTGTGCAGTTTTCTTTGTGAAAACACAAACTTTTTCCATTTGTCTCATGCGTGGAAAGATTGGAAAAGCTTAAGCAAAGAGAAAATTTCTTTTATTTTTAGGGATAACATGTAATATTATTCCAGCTTGGATAAATTTTTGCTTGCTTTTAAATTAACACTTTTTCCTGTTAAAGTATTCTAATTGGCAATGTGAGGGTATTGCAAAAAAAAAGTTAATGCATCCAAATTTATTACAAGGGAAAAATAAGAAGGAAACTGAAACAGGAACACTGCTGTTGAGAGTTGGTTTATCCTGTGGTGCTCCTGAGTATAAACCCAATCTTTCAGTCAAGAATAAATTTGTTTGTATGTGAAATATTCAATTTGCATCACTTAAAGGTGTAAAGTAAATGTTTTTTATTGGTTTATACGGTCATTAACTAAAACTCATTTTCTTTAATTAAGGCATAGCAAGTTGATTCAATTTGCATACTTGGTAGCACAAAGTTCAAATGGAGGCTTTAATAACTGGCTTGAAATAAATCACTGGGATAATATGTAGGAGCAAGGGCTTCCCAGGTGGAGCTTTGTATTCCACTCAAGTATCCGTAGAGGCACATAGATCTGGGCAGACCTCTAAGGGTACACTCCAATGGGTGAGTTTTCTGGTTTTAATTCGAAGTAATCCTAAAACAAAGAATCTGAGACAGATTCTTGGTTACTTATTATTCATTTTTTCATTCATGTATCATTTACCAAATACCCTTTAAGGGTCAGTTACTTACCCTCATGGAGCTTATAGTCTAGGAGGAAAAACAGTACTTAGCTGGGGCCAGGTTCTCTTAGGAAGGAAGAAAGGAAAGAGGAAACCACCATTTAAAGAGTATGGAGAAAAAGAGTATGGAGACATGCCAGGTATTATGCTAGGTGATTTTTTTCCATAGGTTATCTTGTTTAGTGTTTGTGACAACCATACAGGTTAAGGGGTATTTTCCCTGTTTTCAGAGATGAAGAGGTGGTTATTTAATCAGCCCCAAATCATGCAGCAAGTAAGAGCTGTGGGTGAACAAGGTCTGTCTAACTCAGTGACCCTGTTTTTGGAGAGGAAATACAAGGAGTTGAGAAATATATAGGCATCCAGAGAATGAGTCCTCCAAGGTTTGGCGTGTAATCTTAATATCACAGTACTCATTAGAGTGCATTTTTCCATAGGTATTCAATAAATTCTAATTAAATGGATGAGAAGGTAAGCTGTCTTGTCCTACTTCCCAATAGACTGTGCTAGACTCAGCTAGAAGACAAGCTGACAGGGAGCACAGGTAACTGTACTGTGTCATATTTTGAAATAGTTGGGAAAGATCTGGAGTTCAAGTGTAGTTGATCTACTTGTTTTTATCTAGCCTACTTCCAGAAGGGATTTGTGGTGGCTCCTGGTACAGGAAAATCATTAACATAAGGACAGATGATCAAGAGTTTCATATTTGGGCATTTCTAAATTCAGTTCTGAGCTTCCCATTCTTTACTGTCACCGCAAAGAAGTATTGTTTATCTACGTCCTTGGATGGGAACTATTGAAAACTGTCTTCAGTATGAATTTTATAGAATATGTAGAAATTTTCTCCAGGTAATAATTTCTTATATAAAACCTCAGTGAACACCAAAGTTATATTAAAATTACTATTAAGAAGCATTTTTCTTCACTGAAGTGAAGTGAGACCTCTGCATGAGTGGCCGAGCTTTGAGAATGACAAAGGATCGCTGATTAGCCTATTCCAAACACTTACATAGCAACACGTTGAGATGGTGGTCTTTGACAAGCCACCTGCATTGTATCTTTGATTGTAATGAATACTGTATGTTTAAGATAACAGAGGCACTGGTAGCAAAAGTAACTTTATCTCTTTCCCCCTTTTTATTTGAAGCATAGTTGACATACAATATTATATTAGTTTCAAGTGTACAATACAGTGATTTCACAATTCTATTCATTATGCAATGCTTACAACATTAAGTATAGGCACCCTCTGTCACCATACAGCATTATTGCTGTATTATTGACTGTATTCCCTATGCTGTACTTTTCATTCCTGTGACATATTTATTTTATAACTGGAAGTTTATACTTCTTAATCCCCTTCACCTCTGGCAATGACCAGATTTTTCTCTGTATTTATGAATCTTTTCTGTTCTTGTTTGTTCATTTGTTTTGTCTTTTAGATTCCACATATAAATGAAATCAAGTGGTATTTGTAAAAATATTGGGTATTCACCTGAATTATTTCACTTAGCATCATACCTTCTATGTCCATTCATGTCACAAATGGCAAGATTTATCCTTTTTCACATTGCTGAGTAGTACTTGTGTGCGTGTGTGCGCGCACACACACACGCATGCATGCATACCGTATGTCTTTTTGGATTAGAGTTTTCATTTTCTTTCAGTAAATACCCAAAAGTGGAATTACTGGATCATATGATATTTTGTTTTTAATTTTTTTGAGGAACCAGCATACTGTTTTCCCCACAGTGGCTGCACCAATTTATATTCCCACCAACAGTTTAATGATCCAGACTGTTCTTTTATCCAGACAGAATGCCATCCTATTTTTCAGGAAAATAAGTTATAAGGTTCCCTTTTGGAAGGATGCAAATAAATTGACCTCAAAAAGCAATTTTGGATCTTCTCAAATGCCTGGATGAATACTTGACTTAGGTCCAGAGTTCTATGCCATAGACCATGAAAGAAGTGACTTTTATCTTGGTATTTGCCTTAGTCTGTTTTAGAGCAGCATTATATCCTTATGGGCACAGATAAGTTAATTATCTTGTTGAATGGAGTCATTCAGTATTTTCTATCTGAATGCTAATCAGCGCCTGCCAAGGGTGATGATTTCCGTTTTGACTTTAAAAGGATACTGAGCTGTTCTCTCTGACAGTAATTAGTGATGGATTGGACTGCTACTCAAGGGTTCTTCTGGGCCTGCATAGTAAAACCAACCTATTCACATAGAGATGGTTATTTGCCTAAAGAACTTGCACTTTGTTCATCTTAAGGGTATATCATGTTACTTAAATATGAAACTAAAAGCTGCTAGGACGTATGTTACACTAAATTACATTGTTTAATATTGCAATTTAATCTGTTAAAAAGGAGTTTATACTTTTAATCCTCGAAATATTAATGCAACATGCACCTTGAAATACTATTTATAAATAAAGTTGTCTGCTAAAGCTTAAACGTAGGCAAGGTGTATAGGCCGTTAACCAATCTTAATCAGTGGCTTGGAAAGTCTCATCTTGGGGTGCCTGGGTGGCTCAGTCAGTTAAGCATCCGAGGTTAACTCTTGGTTTCAGCTTAGGTCATGATCTCACAGTTGTGGGATCAAGCCCCACACTGGGCTCTGGGCTCAGCTTGGAGTCTGTTTTAGATTCTCTTTCCCCCTTCCTCCTGCTCACTCACTCTCTGTCTCTCAAATAAATAAATAAAATCATATATGTTAGTAGCAGAGCAGTTACTATTAAACATAGTTACTGCATTGTTGTAGGGCAGTTATTAATGCTTGCTTGTTTCTCGCTTATAGATCTTTGAGTAAAATGAACTGGCAGGGAGTTTGGAGGAATAGCTAGCAAAGAAGTAGTCTCTGATTTGAGGGCTCAGAGAATTATCCTTAAAAAAGAAGTCTAAGAATTGGGACCAAATACTCAGAATATTATTAAAATGCTTCTGAAAATGAAAGTCCTCTTCCAAGAGGTCTTTTTCAATTTAGTGCAATCAGATCTGTCACGCCCTGTGGAATCATAAGAATTAAGAATTCCTTAAACTTGGTATAAGTTTGATTCCAAATAATTGCAAAGAAATAAAAGTTCTTCAGGGGAAGTTTCTGCCTCTGTAGCTGCTCCATCAAAAGAAAACTATGACTAAATCTCTGCTATAAGCTAAATTTGTTATTCTAATGGTCAGGCCCATTATTTCACTTACTGAGATCTATTAAAATCTATCATTTTACAGAAAATTTTGGTGAATAAATTGCCTGTAAAAAATACCTGATAAATACCTAATAAACTTTGTGAGTTGTTTAAAATGCTGCTTTGTCTAGTGGGAGAAAGTTAGTCTTTTAGGCATTCATTTTGAAACAAGAATTTTGAAGTGTTCACTTTCCCTCTTGTCCAAAGAGAGTTAGGTTCTTTGTGCTCATGAATCAAATCTGTTGACTGAAGGAAGCCTTTCCCAATAGAGATATGGAGTATAATGTTAAGGATTGGGAGAAGGAGACATATAAAATGGTTTATTGATTAAACTTATATCAATTTTAGCATTTTTTATCAGTTTATCACATAATTCACTTTTATGTGCAGTGAACCAGAGGCCAGAAATATGCAGGGTTAAACTTACAGAAATTATAAGTCTCAGACACCCAAGACAATATGAGATTAGTACTGGGGCCTAATTTTTCCATGATTTGTCATACTCCCTTCTTGATTCTAGATGTGTCCTTATTTACACCATATATTTTATTAAATTTATATATGAATGTGGCTAGGTGTGTCCTTCGATTCAAAGGCTTTTGGTGACAGAAAGTCAAAATGAAAGAGCATTTTCCCCAATCCAGATTTTTTTTGTGGTTAGGCCTTCAGCCAAAATTTCCAACTTCCACTTGTTTATCAAGTGTGATATTAACAAATAGGTGCATACAATTTAGCCAGAAGCCTGGATCTTCTTCTCAAACTGGCACTCACATATGACAGTGGACTGTAGCCCTAGAATACATGGAGCATATTCTTGCAATGTAACCTGACTTACAGATTTAAGGAAGGAAATTTTATTTTAAAATAAACACAAGATTAAGGAATCTGCAAAATTCACATTAATTCTTAGAAAAAAATCACAGAAGATTTTAGTGTTATAGGCTGTTTGGGGCTCCCTTTCTTGACATACTGTCCCCTCCCTGCCCTAACCTGTCTCTGTCTTTAGGCTAAGTCACCGGAAAAGTTCTAGAACATCTTAGAAGACACTGCATGAATATTGATGGGATGAATATATTCAATTTAGATTTAGTAAGATTATTTTAATGGAAATCATAATCAGAAATATATAAAAATAGCCTAAAACCCTGATTGTAGAAATTCCCTCTTGAAAATCCAGATAGCCTATAAAGTAGATCAAACCCAAAAGGAAGTTTGGTTGGGATACTATATTTCAAAAGAGGATTTTTAGCCATTGAGAAATAGGATTCCCATGAGGGTCAGAGCAGATGTGTCAGTTTGCATTCTAGAATTTAGAATATTAGGATTCTGGAGTTTCTGATTTTCCAGTAACCCCTGCGGAAATAAACTAAGCTAGGCCTTAAGTTGATTAAGGCTGAGTTACTGTGCAGTGGGTAACGGCAGCTCTCCGCTGAGCGCTTTCCACCATGTGCCATGCACAGTGTTTTATATTCATGGACTCGTAGTGCCTTGTAAAGAATGCCTTGTCCCTTTTTACAGATGAGAAAACAGAGACTCAGAGTAACTGACTTGTCTGGGATCTCACACTCAGCTAGTTCTAGACACAGCCTTCAGTCCCAGGTCTTTCTGACTCTGGGGTAGTGTTTTTATGGTCTGTTGTTTCCAATATAGAAAACCAATTTGCTATGGTGGGATAACTTTTATTTCCTTAGTCCTTTTCATCTAAGCCTCTGTAAAGAGTGACCAAAAGTGTCTAAATCTCAATCTTCTGACCTATAACATAATGCAGGCCAGAATGTTGAAAGATCTCTCAAATTAAGGTTTCAAAAATAATTTAGATTTAACTTTGATGAAAAGAAGTAGAAAAAATAATGGGTATTTTAACATCATTCCGGTTTTCAAAAGGAGAAAATATGATGACTCTTGAGTACTACTAATGGTGATGTGACATTCCTCAGGAAGACTCTTGAAGACAAAGACACAGCAATCACTGGAAAACTTCATGGATTCACTAACAAGCCAGATTTGCTTCTTGGACAGGCTCACCAGACTGTTAGATCCATGAAATTCAAAAGGCAAAGCAACTGACCTTGAGCATGGTACTTTGCAAGGTCATTTCTCAATATTTTACAGACAGAGCAAGATAAACAGAATTTAGGTTCTAGAATACATTGCTGGATCAATAACTGGTTGAATTACTGTACCCAATAGATCACTGATGTCTAGCTGAAGATATATTTCTGATGGTATCTGACATGGCTCAGTCTTCCACCTTGCAATAATTTTTATCAAGTGTCTATAAAAGTCCTGATTATCCAAAATTTTCATAGGAGGAAGAGAATGCATATCTAATGAACCCATAGCCAGAATCAGAATATAAAATCACTTTAACAGGTTTTGGTAGGCAGAAATGTGGAGGACTATTCTCAGGTTTAAAAACTGAAAAACAGGGGCGCCTGGGTGGCTCAGTCGGTTGAGCGGCTGTCTTCAGCTCAGATCATGATCCTGGGGATCGAGCCTCACATCGGGCTCCCTGCTCAGCGGGGAGCCTGCTTCTCCCTCTCCCTCTACTACCCCCACTGCTTGTGCTCGCACGCTCTCTCTTTCAAATAAATAAATAAAATCTTAAAAAAACAAACTGAAAAGCACAAGTAAAAATAGAGAGTGATATGATTTGAGGGTTTAAATTCATTAGATTTTATTAATAAGGCATTGTTACCTTTAGGCATAAGAAATATAGCTGTGTGAACTAAAAGAAATTAATGAATTCCCTTCCTTTTTCTTTATCAGTAATCTCGTGGAATATAAAAACTTTATATTTGAGCATATATATGAGCATTTATACAATGCTCATTCAAAATGATACACCTCCTTGATAAATTGCACCTATATAGAGTGTTTGTAGTCAGATTATATCAGGTGCATGTTACAAATTATGAAATACTGTTAAACTCACCAAAGAGTCTTATATTATGATGCTTTTGTTTAACTCTAGCCCAATAATTCTCTTTCCTTTTTTTTAAGATTTATTTATTTATTCGAGGGGATGGTGAGAGGCAGAGGGAGAGGCTCAAACCCCGGACCCTGAGATCATGACCTGAGCAAAAAATAAGAGCCACTTAACAGACTGAGCCACCCAGGTTCCCTATAATTCTCTCTCCTAAGTTGTTTTCATAATCTTCCTTTTGCAGGAAACTTTTTGAAAAATATTTTAACGTAAGCAGTTACCTACCTTTAATTGTTAGATCCTTATCACTTTTTAGAGAGAGCATGTGGGAATTAAATGAAAATATATGTCCATTTTTCTTTTCTGTGGTTGTTTCCTCACACTGAAGTATAGATTCCCTGAGTTTGAGAACCCTGTCAGTCTTCATTACCATGATCCTCAAGCCTACGACAGTGCCTGGCACATGGTAGTTGCTTGATAAATATTTGTTAAAGGAAATAATATCTTGGATGATTTTAACTAAGCTCATCTGTCAAATATTGACTCCATATAGTATAGTTTGCTCTTAGCCCCTATGATTATCAGTGAATGGTCTGACATTATGCAAAAGTGAACAACTACTCAGTAGGCCAGTCAACATGAAAAGAAGCCTACTACGGATTGAGTGTATCTTACACCTATTGTAGGTTAGCTGTGTTAAATTTTCTAGTAACAGCATGTCAAGTATTGTAAAATAATATAAGTATTGGTAGTAGTTACTAATTATATGCCGCGATTACATGACCATTAATAAAGAGACTTGGTGCATTATTACGTGAGGAGATGCAGGAGTCAGGATAACAGAGCTATGGATCAGAGCACTCCAGTCAAATTCTGATTCAACTACTCTTATTAGTTGTCTGATGTCACAGAAACCACTCTCTCAGTTTCTCCATTTGTACAATGGACATAAGACTAGTAATTATTTCACAGCATTGGTGAGAGGATTAAAGGATATATAAAGAGATTAGCACAGGAATAATAAATGTGAATAATAAAGGCAAACTCCTTTATGCAGATGAAATTTCTTCTCAGAAAGATCTGACCATCCTACGCCATAGGCAGGAATTTGGGAACCAGCCCCTGGAACCCAGGTCCCTCCAACTCCAAATTCTATTTGCATTCTAGTTGTGCTGCTTTAACATGATGTGAGAAGAATGCTAGAATCATGTTCAACTACCAGCCAAAATACAAAGAGTCTGAATGGCCTTTCAGGAAGAAAAAGCAGGCAAATGAATAAAATAAAAGGAGAACACAGAATAGAAAAATAAAATGTCCTGGCCCTGTGGCATCTGCACAAATAGAGAATACTAAGTACTATATATCTTGTTGTTGAACAGAGGGAGGAAATAATTTTATAAATATTTTATAATTGTTATTTTAATAGTCAAAATTATTTCATCTATTTACATGTATTTTGACACTGTTAAAAGACAGAACTTTTTCCCTTGTATATAAATTGCTCTAGGCAAGCATGTAAAAGTGAGCAAAATTTAAATATTTAGTCTACTTTATCATGATGGTATTTTTCTCAATTGTGTACTGTCATTTATGTATGAACCTCCTTTATTTTGTTTCCACAGAATGCTGAGGTTTCTGTTTTTGAAGTAAATATACGCTTTGTTGGTGGACTACTCTCAGCTTACTATCTGTCCGGTGAAGAGGTAAGATGAAACTCTAAAATTACATTTTGTGGTAAAATTTGCTTTTTGTGGCGTCTATTCTCATATTTTGATGGACCTCTAGCATACACTGAATTTCGTATAATATATACTCATTAAATGAGCATACTGGGAAAGTTGGGCATGACATGTTCTGAGGATACGGTAAGCAATGCCTTTAAAAAGCCTGGCTCTATTCTGTTAGTGTGAGGTGATTCCAGCTATAAATTAGATATGCCTGTGGACAAATTAAAGAGATTTAGTGCAGTGACAGGCTTGTGGATGAATTTTTTTTCTTTAAAAATTATTTTAATGTTAGCATAATGTTAGCTTAATTTGAAGGTGGAGAAAGTTTGACAAGTAAGGTCTGAAAATTACAGTATTTAAGAAATTGAGGAGGTAAGTGAGGTACTCAGCCTTCCAGTTAGAAGTCCTGTAGGCCAGTGTCCCTGTGTAAAGTGCTTTGGAGCTCTTCCTAGAGTGAGACTTAATTAATTATCTGCTCGGAGGAAAGCAGGAATTTTTAATTTAGCTGCCTTTTATTGATAGATTAAGAAAGGATTTTTGTATCATGCTTATAAGAGCGCAGATGCTATTTTCTTGAAAGGGTTTGGACAACTTTATGAATATCCTAAGTGTCCACTAAGAGTTGTTGGAATGGACTTCACCTTTAATGTGGACAGTATTAAAAGCTGACGTCAAGGAAAAAGAGTCACATATTTCAATTGCATGTCAATCAGATTTGTGTGAGCCTCAGCATTCTGGCTGGGGGAAGAATGGATCTTACCCAGTATAGTATTTCATGTATTTCTATGCTCCTTCAAAACAGATTTAAGCAGAGCAATAAATGTTTAATGAGAAAAGCTGCTTTATTTTGTTCCTGTCTCCCGGGTACTTTCCTAGCCATAACAAAACAGCCTGCACAATCTGAACGTTCTCTCTTTCTTGAGATTTTATTCTCTACCATAGATATTTTTAAAGAGTATAAATGACTCTGTATTCCCCTATATCTGTCCTGTTTAAGTGTTAAGTTCTTTTCTTCATTATGGACCCTGTCACCTTCTCAGCCAGGGTAAAGAGACTTGGCACATTATTTCTCTTTTTCCCTTTTTCCAGGCCCACATCACTTCATTTGTTCAGTTTGGTTTAGAATGTTCCAATTCTTAAGCCAGGGAAGCCATATTTTTAAAAAGTCATACTGAAAATTAATATTATTTTAGCTAGCAAGTTTCTGCTCTTAGAATATTTGTCTTTGAAAAAAAAATATTTGTCTTTGAGTATCCAGTGCCTGGTATTCTCCTTCTTTTTGACATGACATACTTAGGATGAACTTGGTTTTAACTTTCTCATCATTTATGTGGTGGTGAGACAATTTGGAGGAAATAAGAACTGCATCCTTCTTTACCGGTGCTCACATAGGATAACTGAGCATACAAAGTGAAACAAATAATATTTCTTTTAAATATGTATCATGTTTAATTAGGATATTTTTTCACTTGTAATGGTGTCTTAAGTTTATATACATCCGTTACAAGTGAAAAAATATCCTAATTAAACATGATTGTGGGTTTATATAAACTGTATAAATATACCCACAGATATTTTGCCTATAGATAAAATCATTTGCCTCAGATCTTGTAAAGGTACCTTTTTTACTCCGTATTTAGGTAACTTTAGTAAACAAAGTACTACAAAGAACACCTCCATTGAAAATGATTATTCT
The DNA here is from genome assembly GCF_003265705.2 of Callorhinus ursinus. Lineage (NCBI taxonomy): Eukaryota > Metazoa > Chordata > Mammalia > Carnivora > Otariidae > Callorhinus > Callorhinus ursinus. The sequence goes on along the minus strand of NW_027397068.1, from coordinate 37,475,072 downwards.
TTTAGTGTATTTGCTTTGTCCTTAATCCCATGCAAAACATGGTTTTTATTATACCTTGATTTTCTATATTGTAATTTCATAAAAATTACTAAAGGTATTTCCCTTCTTACATTATATACTTTTCTGTTTCTATAGAATATACTTTACTTCATAAGGATTCATCTACTCAGGCATAGTTTTTGCATAACCCATCCCTAAATCTTGGGTTGTTTCCAGTATTCCTGTATTTTGGATGAGGTAGCTATAATCAGTTGATAAATATTTACTCTCTAAAGTGGGATAGCTGGGTAAGAAGTGGTTAGTACTAGACTGTTTTAACATCATTTCATCTTTTTTCCTCTCAGCTACCTCATCACTGACCATTTCTGACCAGTGCGCTCAGGGGAGTTGGCTATTAAGAATGTGGTCAAGAAAAACTATTTTACCCCAAGTCTGTACTTGAGCTATTTATCTCCATATCCAAATGAAAAAAAAAAAAAGAGCATTCATTAATAGAAAAAAAATCAACATAGCCAAATTATGAATTACTTGGTTTCAGATTGTTGATAAAGTTCTATACTATACATTTTTATGTAAATCAAGGTATTTACTAAGATAGTCTAGGCAAATTCATCTTCCAAGATTACCTTATAGAGGGGCTACTAAATCACCGTAATTTGACATTCTCCTTTCATTGCTGAGGCTCAGGAGTATTTTGAGAACATCATATAAATCACCATCAGAACCAGATAGCCCCACATTGATATAAGTGCAAAATTCTTAAATTTATATTGCAAAAACAGAAGAGGAAGTACCACTGGTTTGTGTTACATGCTCCAGGAAAACTATAATTAGAAACACTCAATAGTAATCAAGAATGCCAGTGGAACTGTAAACCCGACCAAAATTACAATGGTAACATGACATACCTGTTGATAAGTAGTTTGACTATACGGAAATATTCAAAAAAATTTTAAAACACCTCATTTAAACAGCTCATTTAAAGTATTTTGTAGTGCCATTAAAAACAGTCAGCCATGGGGTGCCAAAAAACAACCAGCCATAAGATTTTCAGTCTATATAAGAAATGCAAACAATCTCAAGAATTACAGTTAGGATAGAGATAAGATGAATACCAAATAGGAATGATCAGTATTTAATAGAAATAAAAGAGATAGTATTGCTCTATTATAAGCTCAAGGGAAACTAAAGTCCTCACTGGAGACAGTAAATAGCAGTATCTAGAATATCATTACCCAAAATATGTTCTACAGAGCACTAGTTTCTTTAGATATGTCAGGATAAGTCTATATCTGTATACATACTAAAAATAAGTTCAGAAAAATCTACATCTTATATTCTGTCTTAGAAATTCACCATGTACAGAAAAAGAAACTAATTGAATTTATTTATCCCTGTGTTTAACATACTTCCTTAACTGTAACCTTCCTCCTTTTTTCTTAATGTAACATTTGCTAATCCTGAGTTACAAATACTGTTTCCCAGAACAAATTTTGAGAAACCCCAATGTAGAATAAGAGTAACCTAAGCAAAAATGGTATTGAAAATTGGCAAATGCGAAACAAGACATTACAAGAGAAGATGATACATGTGCAAAGTAGCATGTATGAATATACCATATATTATTTGTTTTACGGTAGAAACCAGTGGCTTTATTGAGCAGAAAATGAATGTAACAGGATACAGTGATGCCACAGCCTCCTAGTAAGGGCTACAAAACAAGTTGGAAGTAAGTCTCAAGTGGCCACAGAGAATCTCTGTGGTTCAATAATCACTCTGGGGCATCCTAGAATTAATAAACATGCCCTATTTTTTCTACCCTTGTCAAGACACAAAGGCCCAAGAGAAAGAGATCAACTGACAATTTGGTTTACATGTGGCCCCTTAAGGATCTTGCGGAAAGAAAGAGAGGATATGATAGAAGTCATCTATAGTGTTTGAATTCAGTATCCTTTGAACACTGAGTATAGATAATTCCTGAACATGAAATTGAGGCCTTATTAGAAGGATGGGAAGAATAAATGTTTGGAAGCCAAAAAAAGACACAATATCACCATGGTGAGTAAGGGTGTCAGAGGAAACAAGCCATATGGAAACTGATAATTTAATGATATGCTTGAAAACACTCTTCCTGATTTGCAAAACTACTTTATTCTGTAAATTAAGAGAGAACATTTGGAACTACGAAGGTATTACTCCTCAGAGGAGACATTTGACTACTATGTTTTATGTATGTGAACTAGAAAGACAAAACACCAACTCCTGGATGCTAAAACGATTGAAGAACTAGCTTTCAATGAAAAAAAAAAAAGATAACAGAGACATCTGATCTAACACTGGGGAAACACACATAATGGATTCTTATATTAGATCAGTTTACTCTGCAAGGATATCCTTCATTTCAAGGGAGCAAAAGTATTTTTCTCCAAATTCACCAAAAGAAATCCAGTGCTCCATACACCCGTACAAAAGATAGCTAAACGGCTTCCTGCAAAGAGAAGCAGCTAATGCCACTAAGTTTAGGAATGTCAAGGGAGAAAACATAGGAGGGGGAGGATTTTGGAGTGGGGAAGAGAGAAATGAGATGGAGAATGTGAGTTTATTGGTGGAAGGATTTACAGTTTTCACATAATAGGATTCAGATATTTGGGCTATTTAGGGGGCTAGCCATCGATTTTGTAGAGTGTATTTAGTGATGAATAATTATAAAAGTGTTTAGAAATCTCTTAGAAAATCAGGATGTATTGATGGCATTCGCTTTCAAACTGTATCTGCGACAGTCCATGAGGATAAAGTCATCTTCCAGACCATCTGTCTCCTGCCTTACTCTGCAAAGAAATTAAAGTGACTTACAAGAAACGTGCATAATACACACAGAGCTGTTGAAAACAGAGAATAAAGTCAGACTGTATTTTTTAATTTAAGTTTTTATTTTAATTCCAGTTAGCATACAGTGTTATATTAGTTTCAGGCATACAGTATAGGAATTGAACAGTTCCGTACATCAGTCCGTGCTCAATAAGACAAGTGCACTCCTTTATCCCCACCATCTATTTCACCCATCGCCCCACCCATCGCCCCTCCAGTAACCATCACTTTGCTTCCTATAATTAAGAGTCTGTTTCTTATTTTGTCTCTCTCTCTCTCTTTCTCTTTCTCTCTCTCTCTTTTTTTCCCTTTTTTTGTTTCTTAAATTCCACATATGAGTGAAATCACGTGGTATTTGTCTTTCTCTGACTGATAAAGTCAGAGAATATTAAAGTTGCAGGTAAGATTAATAAACAGCTGGTACAGCCAAGTAGGCTTTGGGTTTCCTAGCAGCCAGAGCAAAAAAGGGGAGAGAATTATTAGTAATTTGGTTTTCCTTTTTTTATGAACACTAAAAATTGGATAACATAAAATGACCCACAAATAATATCACCTTATATATACTGAATTTTCCATAAAATCTAGAACTATCTGGTATAAACAGGAAAGGAAAAAAAAAAAACAGATCCACCAGAAATACATTAACATTCCTCTCCCCAAATCCTGCCTATAAAAATCGGGCTCAGATTTATCCTCCTGTCTGGATAGTAGTTTAATTATGGTCTCTAATAAAGTTGATTGGAATCCAGGAAGCAAAGATATCAATAGAGGGCATAATTGCAAACACACACACACACAAAGATTTAAAAAACATGATCATAATACCCTAACAGCAAAATATATTAAGCCTAGGGGTACCTGGGTGCTCAGTCAATTAAGTGTGGGACTCTTGACTTGGGCTGAGGTCATGATCTCAGCGTTATGGGATCGAGCCCCATCTCCGCCTCCGCACTCAGTGTGGAGTCTGCTTTTGAGATCCTCTCCCTCTGCCCCTCCTCCCCCAATGCTTTCTCTCTCTCTCTTTAAAATAAATAAATAAATAAAATCTTTAAAAGAAATTAAGCCTGTACAATGAATAAATGACAGATCTGAGCAATGCAGTTAAAAAGGAGGCTTGAAATAATGGCATAATGAAATAGAAAAATTAGGTAACCAAATTCTTGATCAATATTTATTATATGTGATAGACAATGAAAATTTTTTAGTAAAATTTATGTATAATGCCACAATAAAAATATAATACTGGGCATAAATGATACACATATTTAAAATGGTGAAACTACTTGAAATTTTAAAAATAATCTCTTAACTGGATCGGGAGTGAATCTATAATATTAAGATAGACTACTCAACAAACAACTAATGTATAAACATCCCTTTAAATTCTGTGGAAAGCAGCCCATGTTTTTCTAAAGAAATACATTTTAAATGTCTATATTATGAAAAAATGACTATATGGTTAACTGAGTCTATATTAGAGGAAAAGAATCAAGAAGAAAGGGAAATAATAAAAATTAAGAACATTAAATACATTGTAAAATGAGAAAAGGGCTGGATTTACAAAGCTTTTTCTCATTCCTTTTCATCAATATTCTTTTTTTTTTTTTTAGAGAGAGGGAGGGGGAGGGTCAGAGAGAGAGGAAGAGAAAGAATCTCAAGCAGACTCCCTGCTTAGTGCAGTGGGGGGCTCAATCTCAAGACCCCAAGATCATGACCTGAGCCTAAATCAAGAGTCAGAAGCTTAACCGACTGAACCACCCAGGCAAGCGTCAGTATTCTTACTGAGAATAATTGTCTGGGAAAGAACCATATTGGATGAGGTGGTTAGAGGGGCTCCATCATCAGGAAAGCTCCCGTGTGTGTGTGTGTGTGTGTGTGTGTGTGCGTGCGTGCGTGTTTGGACAGAGTAGCGTACTGACATGGCGGTGAGATTGGACAGCCATGCAAATAAAACACTGAGTCACAACCTGAGAGAAGTAGCTCTTCGGTGATGCATTTAGGCCACGTGATGCAGTGTCCTTTGCCCTGGGACATACCTGAAAATAAAAGCACCTCAATCCCTGTCCTGTGGATTTTAGTTTTTGGTGAGGAAATGTAACTCTCATAAACCCAAACTGGGAAACTTGTACAGACCTGTAAGAAAAAAGGTTTGTGTTTTGGTTTGTTAGTTTTGTTTTTGCTGTGATAGGATGAGAAGGCAGAAAACTGACTTAAGGATATCCACATGACCTGACCATGTCTCCAGCTTCTTAGCCCTTCAGCCACTTCTGCACCTTAACGGCAAATAGGCTTGTAATTGTGCCACACAACCCCTTCTTGCCAACCTCCACTGGTCTCTGTGCCTTCATAAATTGAGTCTTTTGATTTGGCCTACAAAGAAAGCCTTTATAGCCCAGACTCAGCTTACCTTTTCTGGTTTTGTTCCTTATGCCTCTTACACACCTTCCTCTCTAACAACAACGTGCATTTTTCCCCCTACAGTACTCCAAGAACATCTGTGTGATTTTTATATCCACATTTGCTCTCCCTAGAATGGCTTTCATCTGCTCCTTCCACCTCTCCCAACCCAGATACCACCCTGCAGTGAGGCCCTCCCTGACTGTCATGGTCAGGGCAGCTCTGCTCTTGCAAGGGGGAGCCAGGGACTTCCTTCCCTGCATTCTCTGCATATGCTATTACCATGCTTTGTTTATGGCCCTGTTACTTCTTCATCACCCTTTTCCCCAGGAGAATTTGTACAATTCAGAAATAAGGATTCAGCTTCTGCTGTTTTTATAGCCCTTTGCTTAGCACTGTGTGCCTAGCGCTAGAAAATATTTAGTAAATGTTTATGCCTAAAACTTTATTAAGCTTTCTGTGACCTGTGTTTTTTAAAACCCCAGCAGAAAAGTCTCCTAACTTTCAAAGCAAAATCTGTACATTGATGATAAAAAGAAGCTAGTGGCCTGGGAGATTGAGGTAGTGTGAGGAGACAAAAATATAATAAGGTGACTAAAAATATGCACAATCTCTAATCCCCTGTGTAAGCCCCTTACAACTCCACCCCACTCCCCACCTCAACCCCTCCTACTAACCCCAGCAGAACATCTTACTTTTTTTAATCTATTCTATAAATGCTGGTTCTGTGAAAGGGAAAGTTTTGAAAACCAGTGAGCCTAGAGGCAATATCAAAATTTAATTAATTACCAAATATTATTGGTCATTTATAGTGGACTTTTTTTTTTTTAGAGTGGGGGGGCAGAGGGGAAGAGAGAGAATCTTTTTTTTTTTTTTAAGATTTTATTTATTTATTTGACAGAGAGAGAGAGAGAGCCAGAGAGGGAATACAAGCAGGGGGAGTGGGAGAGAGAGAAGCAAGCTTCCCGCTGAGCACTCGATCCCAGGACCCTGGGATCATGACCTGAGCCGAAGGCAGACGCTTAACAACTGAGCCACCCAGGCGCCCAGAGAGAGAGAGAATTTTAAGCAGGCTCCACGCCCAGCAATGGGCTCTGATCCCACCACCCTGAGATCAGCACCTGAGCCAAAATCAAGAGTCGGTCGCTCAACAGACTGAGCCACCCAGGCGCCCCTTTGGTGGACCTTTTAAATAGAACTGACGTTAAAGCATTTTGTGAAATTGTAAACCTAAGAAGAAATTATAAAAGCGAATGGGAAAGGGATTATACAATGTATATTTGCTCTAGTTTGAGGAAACTATTCAGCTACAACTTTTTTAGCCATTTAATGGCACACTTATGCTACTTTCCTGAAAAAGAACAATTTTAATCATATTTACTAAATGGTATTGATTGTCTCCTTATGTTATTTTGTACTGATGTGTTTGACCCTGTGATTTCTTAGAAGTTTAGATTGATCCTTACATATACCTTAGGTATTAAGTTTACTATTTAGCATTTATTATTATTTAAATTTTATAAAAGAAAGGAATATGATATACTGAATAAGTATTTTCAATTAAGGTTCAAAGTCATACTAGATTATAGTAATTTTGCTTATTAAATTTCCATGGTTAATGAGTCCCAACTGTCTCTCATTGAATATACAATTAGAAGTTTCATTTGTACTTTAAAAGAGATCAAGGAGTGTAGGGGATTGATTATAAATAATATATATTTTAGTCAAATGAAAGGAATATGTTTTTTTTGTCCTAGAGTGAATTACTAAAATCATATCTACTCCTTAACTCAGGTTTGCTGTATGTGTTTCTCTATTTATAACAAATCTATCCTGTATTTATAATTGTTTTCAAAAGCATAGAAGTTTTATCAATTGTAAGAACTTTATCTCTACAATTCACAAAAACAGTTCTACAGTTTTTTAATAATTCCAGCTCTAAAACTTTTTCATGCTAATATATAAATGGCGAAAGCTGGTGGTCTGATTTCTGTCTGATTATAAACAAAACAAGACTGCTTGGCCCCCAAAGGAAAGGGAAAGTAAGAAAGTTAACTTGTTTCTTTTCTTTTCTTTTTTTTTTTTTAAGTAAACTCTGCCTCCAGTGTGGGGCTCGAACTCACAACCCCAAGATCAAGAGTTACATGCTGTACTGACTGAGCCAGCCAGGCGCCCCTAATTTGTTTCTTAATGAAATATTTGTATCCCTTTTAGTTTAGCACAGTGCCTTGCACATAGTAAGCAAACTACAAATTTCACATCATCAGTAAGTGTAGACCTAGGTTAGGATATAGTGACAACCTCAAAAATCTCAGTGATTTAAGACAATATGCTCTGTACACATTGTTTATGTTCTGCCCACGCCACATGCTCTGCCCATGACTGCTTTTCATCATCCTGCATCCAGAGCCCAGTTGATGGAGCAGCTGCCATCTGAACCATTTCCATTTGCCAAGATGGGAGTCAGGGAGTTGGAGGGTAGGTGGCAAAGGAGAATCTAGTAAATGCACACTGACTTATAATACATATGTCAGAAAGACCCTAGTTACTTTAGCCCACATCTCATTGGCCAGAGCAAGTCACACGGCCACTGTAACTTTAAAGGTTGGGGGAGGGGCTGCATTGTGCCACCTTATCCCTGGGAGGAAAATTTAGTGGACAGTGTTAATGACTGCCACAGTGGCCACTGACTTGGGTTAAAATGTATAGCCTTCCCAACCACCAGGAGCAGCAGAAGATAGGAATTCGTGAGGAAAGAGGAAATTTTCCAAGGATCTCCAAACTGGAATCCATCTGTGGCAGTAGGACAAGATTTCCTCCCCATGGCACGAAGGTAGTAAGTGCAGTGTTGTGCCTCGGGATAGAAATACTAGTCTTCAGTAACTTTTCAAGTAAAAGGCTACTCGTCTAGCACTTGTCGGCTAAGATCTGCTTCTCCAAGAAATATCTTCCATTCTAGACTTCTCCCCTAACTTTCCAAATTTTAAACAGTAAAGTTGACAGACCTACATGACCTTATACAAAAAGAATGCTGTCGCCACCATTGCTGTTGTCTGATGTGGGAGTTAATCATTGCTTTTTGTCAGCACCCTACTGTGTTGATCAGACATTGAGGACCTGGTGCTTCTCCTTCAACCACTTTCTCTTTAAGTGTTCCCCAGGCCAGTCATTTCTCGTTTTACAAAAGTCTCATGAAAGAGATGAGGTAATATATTTAGATTTATGCCGAATCATTTCATAATTCACAATGTTTGTTAAAACCAATACTCCAAATCATTTTTTACTTCCTGAATCCTATCAACATGGATTTCTAGTACTAGATGTGTGTGTGTGTGTGTGTGTGTGTGTGTGTGTTTTAAATGAGTTGTATTTTTCCAGGAATATTCCCGTGTGTTTTTTTTCTTTGAAATTGTTGTGTCCTTTAAAAGGGTACCAAGAGGTAGCTATAGCAAGGAATTTAAAATGTAATAGGGCTAGAAGCAAATTCCTCAGAGTTGTGATAATTTGCCATCTGGTGAATTCACTTAGTGAATCAGCAGATGTTTACAGAATACCTGTTTTGAGGCACTGCACTTGGTGCTGAAGAAACAAACAAAAGAAAGACCATCTCTGCTGACAAATATTAATTCATTTACATTTTGCAACAACCCTATAAAATAAGAATAGGTATTTTTATCCTCGTTTTATGGAGGAAGAAACAGAGCCAATTATTAAGTAACTTGCTCAAAGGCCTGCAACGTGGCTGGGCTTTAAACTCAGGTATTCTAGATACAAGATAGCAAATAACAGCTAGACACTAGGGATATCAGACGTACACAAGAGATGATGTAGTAGGCTGTAGCCTGAACTAATGAGTCATCAACAGCTAAATGACAGCTGAAGGAGTGGAAGGGAATGGAGTTACCCGGAGCATATACCAGACTGAGAAAAGAGGGCCTTAACACGTAAGCATTAGTGAGAAGAGGGGACTAGAAAAAGAGCCTGAGATGTGGTGGTTCCAAAAGTAGGAACCAGTAGAATGTGATTAGCCAAGAGAAAATCGTATTTTGAAAAATGAAGTATTGAGCTGTGTCAAAGGCTTCTGCTAGCGCCAGTTGTTACAAGGACTGAAGAGTATCTTTGGGACCTTGCAATACAGAGGTCATAGGTGACTTTACCAAAAATACTTTTGATAGAGTAATAGCACAGAATCGAAATTGGTTTTGATTGGAGAGGAGAAGGTTTTTAAGACGGCGGAGGAAGGTGGGACGGTAGCGTTTCTGGACGGTGTCTTAGTTGGTGACCATGAATTCATGGTGGTATCAGTCTTCCCAGTTGTCTGTTGCTCAGCAGTTCATAGGCAAGTATGGAGAAGGTAGGTGGTTGGTTTTAGTTGGGTTTTGCTAGCCAGATGTGACAGAGACAAAGAAATGCATGGGTTTGGGGGTATTGGCAAAAATCTTATTGAAATTACAGACTATAGTGTCCAAAACAAGTATAAAACAGTATGAAGAACAGCAGGTGAGAGATGGGGAGAAAATGGACTGGTTAAATTGCCTGAAGTTTAGTTAAAGTAGCCCCAGGGCAGTAGCAGTAATTTATAGGTGGCTGGAAGCCCTGGAAGTAAAGGCTATATAGTGGGATGTATGAATAAGAGATTTTAACAGTGAGGGAGTTTTGAGTGATATCATGATCCAGGATAACATCACAAGACTAAGTGGTTAAGGAGGAATTTGCCGGAATCTATCTGCATGGCTAACTGTGTAATACATTTTAATTGAAAAAAAATCCAGTGTAAAAATCAGTCTTTTAAAGAAAACTGCCAAGCATCAGTGAACTTATTTTTAAATTTGATAAGATATAAACACTGTTTACATTCTATTCATAAATGTGTATGAAAATATGTACTGAACAAAGGATGCTGTTTAAACAAAAAAGAGGGAAATATTCACAGAATATGAAATTTATTTTTTTAAAGATTTTTATTTATTCATAAGAGACAGAGAGAGAGAGAGAGAGAGAGAGGCAGAGGGAGAAGCAGGCTCCCCACTGAGGAGGGAGCCCAATGCGGGGCTCGATCCCAGGACCCTGGGACCACGACCTGAGCTGAAGGCAGACGCTTAACCATCTGAGCCACCCAGGGGCCCCAGAATATGAAATTTAAATTTAAGATTGTTGCACAAACATTCGTGACTCTAGAGTCTTAAGAAGTTAGTACAGATGATTACAGTTGGCAGTAGATATATAAACAACACATATTAGCTAATTAGTTGGATCTAATGCACCTATTATATACCTATGCAGAGTTGTTTCTTTTAAACTACAACTAGATGAAATTTTATCTATGATAAATACAGTAAATTTGATCATTGTGAGGTGAATTTATTTTGGATTTTCTTTAAAATTATATCTTACCTAGTGTATGAAACTATTTTATTTACAAAAATTTGCTTTGGCAAAATTGGTATGGTTTGGGGATTTAGGTATTATCATTGTCCATTTGGGCTGCTACAAAAGAATACCAGAGACAGATGGCTTCCAAACAACAAACATTTATTTCTCCAAGTTCTGGAGGCTGGAAAGTCCAGATCAAGGTTCTGGAAGATTTACTGTTTGGTGAGAACCAATTTTCAGCTTCACGGGGAGCCATTTTCTCCATGTGTCCTCACATAGCAGAAGGGGTGAAGGAGCTCTTGGGAGGTCTCTTTTATAAGGCCACTAATCCCATTCATGAGGGCTCCATCCTCACAACCCAATCATCTCCCAGGTCCCTACTTCTAAATACCATCCCACTGGGTATTAGGACTTATCAAATGAATTTTGGGGGGACACAAACATTTGGTTTGTAGCAGGTGCCTTCTTTAAGTCCTCTAAAGATTTCATTTACAAGGCTTTCTTGTGTTACCTTTTTATAATGTGGATTTATAGTTTATTATTTTTTAAGTTTTTTTTCCTTAAAACAGTTTAGAAATTCTGACAAATTGTAGGGTTAACCATTGTAGTAACTGAATCCATTTCTATTACATTATGAAGTGCCTCTAAGAGAGATCTGCTGATATATCTGAATATGCTACCATTAATTGTACATTTGAAAGTAAACAGTTCATCTTATAACTTAACTGAAAATTCTTTTACATTGATGATAAAATAAATGTAAGGCTTGAGGGTAATGTTTGTTTTTAACTTAATAATTGGTCTTTTTTTTTAATTTGAGGTATCCAGTTCCTCTAAAACAGTACAAATAGTGATTAATTCCAGGGTCCTAAAAAATGAGGAAATCTAAGAGCTTTATGGTATAGGCATAGAATACAAGAATTTTTTCACAGCCCATTATTCTAAGCATTTTTGTTCTGTTTTTCATTTTTGCCATTAGGTAGAAGGTCAGGGTTAGACCAGATAAGCAGAGTAGATGGTCACATTTTTCTCTTAAATTCCATTTGGTTGAGGCATTTACTTGTTTGATCTTATTTTAATAGATTTTTTTAAGTTCTTGATATAATAATAGCCACAGTTCTAATTTATAAATCACTGTTAACTTCTGTGTCTCAATTCTTATGGCTAACGTGGTATGTAACTATTAAATAGGGGCTTCTGACTTTAGTTTTCTCTCACAGACTTCCTCTGGTTGACTAGAAAGTACACCTATCACTCAATTTAGGCTTAAACTGCTAATAGAGATAACAACTGTAGCATTTATGTTGAGTTTCTGCTATCTAATCTTTATGACTATCTAATGCTTTATGACTAGGCTTAGAAGAAGAGTTTAACTCGGTTATAGTGGACCTTAAAGCTCTGTCATCTCATCAGGCACACAGCTGTTAACACATTTAGTCACTTATGATTCACATCTTTATCCAGCAAATATTATGTGCCATCTATGATTATTTTGAGCATCTATTATGTGCCAGGCCATGTTCTTGTCTCTGGAGGATTCAGCAAGGAGCAAATTCAACAAAATTCTGGCTCTCATGAAATGTACATATTAGTGATATAATATGATAATTTGGTTCATGGGATAATTTCAGATAGCAATAAGTGCTGTGAAGAAAATGCAAGACAATTGTGAGATAAAAAGTGATAGAGAGAGGGGCAGGATGATGAGGTCTCCTTTAGGTTGAATTGGAGCCAGGACCTAAGTGACAGCACTGAAGATTTGGAGAAAAGAACATTCCAGAGGAACTTGAGAGTTGAGTTTATGATAGATTTTTCTCTTAACTTTGGGATGAAGAAGAAGAGGAGGAAGATGGTGGTGGTGATGATAATGGTGGTAATAAGACTGTTTTTTGAGGGTTTATCATGTGCCAATATCTGTACTGGAGAAAATGCATAATCTCCATGTTGTAGATACACTGAGGCTTACCTGATGCCTGAGTCATACAGGAGGTGATAGAACTGGGATTAGATCCGGTTCTCTCTGCTTCATTTCCCTGCCCACATAGTATTCCCGAAACCAGAGTTGCCAGGGTTTGTACCACAATCTTTTTATCTTACTCATTTTTTGTATGAGTAAGAAAAATGTAAAATTGCTCATTTTTTCAACATCTAAACTTCATATAATGAGCCAGCAACAATCTTCTATAACCTATGAAATCTTTCACTTTCTGAACAACAAAAAATAATTAAGGTATGAAAACCAAACTGTGCGATACATTCCTAACACTTGTGAGATTATAACATTTTATTCAAGTTGTGTTTGAAATTATTTATTCATTGTATTCATGTCATTTTCCAAAACCAGAGACAAAGTTCTTGAATTTTTTTCCAAATAGTTCTTTAGTTGCATTCTTATTTTCCTTCTCCACGTTTTCATTCCCTCACCTTCTTCATCAGTAGAATAAAACGCTTCTCATTGTCCAGTGACTACATGAAGCCAAAACCTTGCAATATATAAAAAAATCTATGTGATTTTTAGCATCAATCTCTCTTTTTACTCTGAATTAGCATCAACTACAGTTCAAAATGTTGATAAAATTTATGTCTGTATTTCAGTGTGACACTGTAATGATTAAGGTATACATTCAACTTTTTCTTAAGTAAGGCATGTATTGAGGATGGCAGTATTTGAGAGCACTGAATAATGTACATCTACATAATTTAGAAAAAGGAATCATATTTTCAATTTTTGAATATTTTCTGATAAATAGGAAGGAGAAAAGTAGTACCTAATCATTTCAAATAAAACTAAAATATTCTGGCTTTAATAACAGACATAAATTGTGAAGGTTTACCAATACAGTTGGAATGCTTTTATATAATTAGAGAATTCCAAAAAGGATTTAAAAATAGCTCATAAGTCTACCATATGTTGACAGTACTTCAATACATTTCTCCTGACTATGAATAAAAATTTGGAGTCCTGTTGCCTATTTGCTTTTTTTATTGTATTCACTAAACAGAGGAAGGAAAACTCAGATTTATTGTCATATATCATAAAAGTAACTGCAAGAAAATGATGAAGATATCTACTTATCATAATCATTAAAGATTTGCAGTGAACCAGCATTTAATAGAACGTTTTCCTTTAATTCTGTTAACTGTTGTCAAAAGACAAGACTTAAAACTGGGGCCCCTACAGTTTAACTGCAATTACATCCAGTGACCTGGCATTCCGCTAAGGGTTTTCCCTGGGGGTCCATCCATTGTGGAATTTCAAGGTGCCACCTCAAATAATAGAGTTTAATTAGTATGCAGATAAATGAGCAGTTCTCACACTTTCAAGTGTTGCCAATCTCATTTCACCAGTGCCTGGCATTGCACTTTCCACTAGTTTGACTTAAGTGCTTTTCCTCCATGTTCAGACAGATGCAGAATAGTAATTTACTTTATAAATACTCAGAGTGAAATACCAACCCTTCAACTCCCCTGCCCCCTCCCCTTTTTGCTATCAAATTAGCAAAACCTAAAAACTATGTTAATACCCAGTTTGGTGAGAGTAGGGTAAAAATTCACTCAGGCATTGCCAAAGGGAATGTACTTTGATATAATTGCTCTGAAAAGCTATCAAGTATATGCATATAAGAAGATCCTTAATAAAGATACTTATTTAGCTTCAGTTATTCCACATTGGGGAATCTATCCAAAGGAACTAATCCAAAACAAAATCTTATTATGTCTAAGGCAGTTAATGGATATATTTTATGTATTCATTAAATAGGAGACATCTCAAATATCCAGTAGTAAGAGAATGATGGAACAGATCGTGAAATGCCCACACAAATGCATACTGTGCAGCCATTACAGTTTATTCTTGTTCATTTATTTAATGGCATGGACAATTATTGATATTATAAATAAAGCAAAATATAAGATTTCATGTATGATATGAGTTCAGCTATGGAGATCAGAGAATGATTACATAAGAAACTTCTTAAATATAAATAATATTTGCTTCTGATTGGTATATGATCTTCTGCCCTTTTGTTTTTCTGTACTTATCAGATTTTCGATGATGAACTAGTTAATAATAATCTTATGATCAGAAAAATATTAAAAATTACAATAGACTTGGGGAAATAAAATCATTACCAAATTTTTGCCTCTAAACTTACTCAGGATTCAGTTGTTCTAGCCTCTCTTTAGATTTAATTTTTTTTTACTTTTCTTACAAGAATCCAGCCTGGAAAGTCTTGAAAGTCACCTTTTTCCCTTTCCGACATCTGTTTCATAAAGAAAATGACTTTACTCAGTGATAATTGAATTTCCCTCTTTATAGTCAATTTATAGATTTCCATTTCAGGTAGTGGTTTATTTACAACAACATCTATTTGATGTTAATATTATCCTCAGTTCACATTGAGATAGAGGTGACTCAAAGCTTAAGTAAACAGATTGGTCATAAACTCTTGCACAGTCTCAGATCCAACTCCCTAGTCTTTGAATTATCAAAGCAGTATAAAAAGACAAGGGCTAATTATAGTAACAAGACTTTTTTGTTACACACACACACACACACACACACACACAAATCAACCTAATGTGTGATACAAAATAGTGTGTAGACTATTCCATATTCTAAAAAAATATATATGTGAATGGGAGCTCTCTGCATTTTCCATCATCAAGCATTTACAAGACAAAACAGTAGAATTATTTTTGTTGAGTGTATAGATTTATTAATAAAGTTTGTGTTCATTACTAACATAGAATTCTGGGAACACTGAGGCACTTGGCACAATATGTGACTTTGTTTTTCTCTACAGGGTCTAATTGAAAGAAGGTATTAGGGAAGACATAGCAGAGAGCCTTTCTCCTGTTGTTACAGCAGTAAATATCCCTTAAGAAACTTCAAAAGCCATGCATACTTGTTTGAGGAAGAAGAAAGAGAAAGGCTGTTCAGTAATGAGCCAGGGGAAAAAGAAAACCTTGTTTGAGAGATAAAGGAGGTGACTATAAAGAGGAGAGCATTCAGTCTACCAGACACTCTGAGGCTTCTCAAATCAAAATCTAGATTCACTTTTTGATGGAAACCCAAGGTGATTAACAAACATATTTTTAAAACTTGAACTATTTTGCTTAATTTTTTAAAATCCAAAACAATTGTGATTATATGACTATATGATATGAATTGATAGAGCCTGGTTATGGGCACATAAGTAGTGGAAATTTCTGTATTTCTGAAATAAAATTTTAAAAAAATGTTTAAAGTATCTGCAGATGTGATAAAAAGCCAACAGTGTCTTTTCTCACTTGATTCTCTCCTCACCTGAAAACTCTGCCTTTCCTTTCCAGCTATGGGCTATTTACTTGTCTGTAATGGGAGTAGACTTTTCTATAGTGATCCTGAGGCTCTCACTACTTAAAATTGTATTTGTAAGGGAAATTGCCAGATTTTGAGCCTTTAGATAAACAATTTGTAAATGAGCTATTCGAAATATTCATTGTACTGGAGTTGTCCATCTAATAAACTTAAGAAGTAGCTCTTAGGGAGTGGAAAGAATGTTGTTTTTAGAATCTGAAATCCTGTTTGGATATTGACTTTACCTTGAGCAAGCCCTTTTATCACTTTCAGATTTCTTCATTGTTTTAAAATAAATGAGTAATGTCTTTTAAGCATCCTCTAAATCCAGTGTTCTAGAACTATGATACATTGATTTTCAAGTTTGCAGAATGTGTAAATTGGAAGAGGGATGTGGTGGAAGTTTTCTCCCCATATCTCAGATCTTCTTAACTCCTTTTTGAGTGTAAACACAATGACTGCTTCTGGTGTAATATATTTATGCTTTCTGTTATACAATGCTTAGGCAGTCCAGATATGTAAATCCCTGAGTAGGAAAGTTGGACATCTTCATGCCCTGGAAAAACCTTGTGTTCTGTGGGAGAGAAATGCTAAAAAGCAGAGAAGCACTGCAAAGAAAACAATGAACTGCTATAGACACAGAGGCAATTAGGAACATGATTCTTATGGAATAGTTACAGTCTTAATTCCTTCCTTACCCAAAATTCGAATGCAGATTGCTTTCCATTATAAACAGATATCCCATTTTAATAGCAACCTCAAGGGGAATTCTGGCAGCTGTAGCAAGAATCAGAAAGAAGGATTTGATATTTTGTAAAACCAACTTTCAGGTGCGGAGGATACAGGTGAACTATTATCAACATGCAAGAAATTAGAGAATATTGTTTCCAGAAGCCCTTCCTGGTGACTCCACTGTAGAATGAGTTTGAGTCAACCAAACTACCACATAGTATGATTCCATTTTTATGAACTGTCCTAAATAGCCAAATCTTTAGAGACAGAAAGTAGATTAGAGGTTGCCTAGGACTGAAGAGATTGGGGGGAAATGGGGAGTGACTGCTAATGGATATGGTGTTTCTTTATTAGGGGTGATAAAAATGTTCTAAAATTTATTGGGGTGAATCAATTTAGTGTGACTATACTAAGACCACTGAAACGTACACTTTAAATAGGCAAATTGTATGATGAAAGCGTTAAAAAGAAAAACATTGTAGTTCTGAATTTTAATTGGAAATGTTAGTAGGAACTTATGAGATATTTTTGTCTTAAAATACATAAATATGCATTTATGTAGGTGTATGTGTACCTGTATAACACACATTTTTTAAGGCCTGAAGAAGCCTAAAAATAATGATGAATTCAGTGGTCATGAGCATCAGACTGGGTCCTAAATTCCTATTTCTTACTAACCAGGGCTTCTTGCAGAAATGGCTAAAATAGAAAATGCACAAGACTAGTTTGAAACATTTCGTTAAACCAGATAACAAAAACTACTACAATAATGTCAAAAGGGCTCAAGAGCCAACTTAAAAGAGGCTTCCACTGGCAAATATGAGAATTTTGTTTTAGTAAAAATTACAAATGTAACAGATTAAAGCCATTAATCTGTTAAACAGATAGGTGTTAAACACACCAAAAAGTGTGTTTAAATGAATAAGTTCAGGGGCGCCTGGGTGGCTCAGTTGGTTCAGCGACTGCCTTTGGCTCGGGTCATGATCTCAGGTTCCTGGGATCAAGTCCCGCATTGGGCTCCCTGCTCGGTGGGGAGTCTGCTTTCTCCCTCTGACCCTCCCCCCTCTCATGTTCTCTCTATCTCATTCTCTCTCTCAAATAAATAAATAAAATCTTAAAAAATAAAAAAATAAAATAAATAAATGAATAAGTTCATACTGATATTTAAAAGCAAAAACAGGGGCGCCTGGATGTCTCACTTGGTTAAGCATCTGCCAATGGCTCAGGTCATGATCCCAGGGTCCTAGGATTGAGTCCCACATCGGGCTCCCTGCTGAGCAGGGAGCCTGCTTCTCTCTCTGCCCCTCCCCCCTGCTCATGCTCTTGCTTGCTTTCTCTCTCAAATGAATAAATAAAAAAATCTTAAAAAAAAAAAGCAAAAACAGTTGATCATCACCTTCAAAACAATGACAGAGGCAACTTAGGACCTTTAAAATTGATAAAGGAAAAGAAAGTATTTATCTTGCCCTTTCTGTATGAACTGTATCACTGGTCACCAAGTAGTAGATAAGCAGATTGTCTCTTAATAAAATTATTTGTTAAAAAAATTAAAATGATCAAAGTAGAAAATCACCCATTTTTACAACCCCTGAGGAATTAATGGATCTAGGCCATGATCTTCAACAGCTGCTAATTTCTCAAAAGGAGAGCAAACCACATATGTGCCTCCTGATAAAAGAATATATATCACCTTGAGTCTTGCCAAAGGGATCAAGTCTCTGGATCCAGCTTCCAGTTTGTCAAAAATACAGAGAAAAGAATATGTTGAACTGTACTACACATGCATGTGACAATGTGGTTCCTACTGTTCAAATAACTGAAATTTGTCCAGATAAATTAGAAGGAAAAGAAAAGGGAAAAGGGAGAGTCTGTGGTTTAAAAGAGGTTTAAGGGACACCCAGGTGGCTCAGTCGGTTGGGCAGCTGGCTCTGGACTTCGGCTCAGGTCATGATTCTGGGGTCCTGGGATTGAGCCCCGTGTCAGGCTCCACACTCAGCTAGGGGTCTGCTTGGGGATTCTCTCTCTCTCCCTCTCCCTCTGCGCCACCCCCACCATGCTCATTCTGACTCATGCACACGTGCACTCTCTCTCTAAAAAGATAAATCTTTAAAAATAAATAAAAATAAAGGGGCTTAAAACTGTAGCTTTTTTTTTTTTAAGTCTAAGGATGAACACTTGGTTGATAAAGAAATAGAACAAGTACCAGGATGTGGTTACTTTTGGAGAGAAGGAAGGAGCTGTGGCTGAGATGGAACATACAGAGAGCCTCTTGTGGGGCTGGCAAAATCCTGTGTCTTGACCTGGATGGTAATTACTAGGATGTGTGTCTTATGATATTACACTAGGCTATATACATTTTGTATGTGTGTGTGAGGAGGGTGTCTGTATCTCTGTGTGTTTTTAGAATTTTAAGTTTTTAAATAAATTAATAACCAAAAAATTGCCCAGAAGGAGAGTCAATTTTGGATCTTGGAATCTATTTTGGGTCTCTTTCTCTCTCTAAAAGAATGTTTAATTTTTTTGAGTTAGCTTGACAGCTATAAATTGTAGATTATACTTCAGACATAAAACAAGCAGAATTGAAATATAAAGTATATATAAATATTCTACATGTCTTAAAGTGCTGAAGAGGTATTTTGATAACAGCGTTCATCTTTTTACTTTATAAAACGGATCACCCAAATAACCCAAAACAATTTTTTATTTACCATTTTTAGGTGTGATAGTAAATTTTCAAGTCATTAGCAACTGTATACTTAATAGTATGTACTGTGATTAACATATATTGTATAGAGAACACTAAGCAATCCTTTCATTAATTCATTCTTGTAACACATGTTACTTTTGTTCAGAATTGTTCTGAAACTTGATTTCAGAAGCATGGAGCAATGATGATCAAGACCATGGACTCTAGGGCCAGACTTGGTCATTCAACTCACAGCTCTACCTTTTTCTGGCTTTGTGTGAACATAATGAGGGATGATAACCTTTCCCACCTCAGAAGCTTGTTTAAAGGATTAAGTGACTTAGATGTAGACATGCAGAAGAGTCACTGGAATATATTGAATGCTATATAAACATCAGCTATTACTACTTGGCCAAAATCATTTATGCAGTTCTGTCTTTGGGAAGTTATATGGCTGAAAGCCTACTTAAACATCCTCATTCTTGGCATCCCTGAACTTGGGTGTTCTCACTAAATGATTATGTTTTCACAGAGGTCATCATCCTAGTATGGACAGTAATATAAACAGAGGATGTTGTTCAGATTTTATGGTTTATGTATAGATATTCACTTCTAATATAGTTAGTATGTTAGAGATAACTTGGAGTGAAATCTCTTTATATTCTTTATATCTTGAAATTTTATCAGTTCACAGTATAAATGTGTTTTATTGCAAGACCTATAAAAGAGGAAGATGTTTAGGAAAGAAGGGAGGAAGGCAAGAAAGCAAAGGAGGAAAGGGAAAGAAAGGAGGAAACTCACAGGGAGAAAAGGAGCTGCCTCAAGATACTTGATGTGCAGTCCACTTTATTGAAATGCATGTGGTCTGTGATTGAAAATTAGTTGTGTGATTACTTTATTTAAATACATTTGCATTCCCTAGTGGAAAGTCTGTATTATGATTTTTTAAGTGTAAAAATTTATTCAACCAGCACAAAACCAATATGTTGTTCTTACCACCACCCTACCACCCCCAGTTTTGTATTCTAATCAGTCATTGCTACATGAAGTTTATCCTGTAGAAAGGCCTCAGGAAACTTTTTTAAAGATTTACGTGTTTAAATTTTCCAAGTTTGCTGAGGGACCTAGACATCAAGAAATATTTACAAATATCCGCTGGTTTCCCCTTCTTTCCTGCTGATTTCCTTGTTAAGAACTTTAATGAAAAGAAGCCCAAAATATATCTTAAGAAAGTTGTACATAAATCTTCTTCCTACCATTAATATAAGACATGCCTCATTTTACAAATGTTTCTCAATTACATTATTCCTGATCTGTAACATTGGCCTAGCTCTCACTGTTGAAGATAACTGTGGTTCTTTTATGTTTTTAACCATGTATGATTAGTCCTATGCTAAAACAGGGTTATTTTACCTGTGAACTACCACAAATAGACTTTACATATAAATGTCCCTTCAAAACTGAGTACTATTGTGGGTTGATTTGCAACAGAATCTGTATGAAGGGAGAAAAAACTAATAAATGCTGTGTTGTGAACCAGTAATTAGATTCTCAATGTGGTATAAAGTACTCACAGGAGGTTTGTTCTCAGCCTCATAAATTTGACCATATCTTTCCATTCTAATGCTATTACGTGACTTAGAGACATGACTAACAGTAAAATAAACTCCTAAACCACAGCGGCAAGCACGTAAGACTGAAATTATGCAGTGATGACTGCCATTCATTTAGGAATTGACTGTCCCGTTTGCTCTTAAATATCAGGCGAACAGCAAACGGAGGACTGGCTGTTAAACTGTGAATTCAGGGTCATGTGGCTTAATACCTCTTGTGCAATTTGTTAAACTTAAAGATTATTAAAGATTTTCACTTGGTTCACTGCAGAAACCGTGTAATACCTGTGGTGTTACATAAATATTTGGATGAAAGTATTGTTTCCAATCAATTTATTTCTCATTCTTATTGAATTACCTGGGTCCACTTAGATTCTGTGCTTCTCAAATGACTGTTTATCCAGAGCCAGAGGAAGGCTTATTAAATACAGATTTATTAAACTCCCAGGGTTTCTGTCTGTAGTTCTAGATGGGAGTCTGATCATTTGCACTTCCTGCAAGTCCCCAGGTGATGCTGATGCTGTTAGCCTGAACTCCATCCACACTTTGAGAACCACTGACCTCGAACCATGAAACCTCTTGCAATCAACAGGATTCCTTAAAAAAAAAAAAAAAAAAGAAAAGAAAAGAAAAGAAAATACACATCCAGATTTGGCTGTCACCATTGTTTAGGAAACCCTGTCCTAATTTACTATATCAAATATGTTGAGGGAAACATTTCCTCTTTGGGGAATTCTGATGAAGCTCCTTTCCTAAAATCTAACAAACATTGTATCAAATGGAGCAGAAGTTAGTTGGGGTTTCATTTCTATGAGGGAAAACTCTAGTTAAATAAAGCAAATAGAAGAGCCCTCATAATCCCAGAAGAATAGGTGACACAAATTTCTGTCATTACTCTAATATTTAATTTAAGATTTTTAAAGTCTTTTGAAATCTTATTTCCTTCAAAGTCCAAGATCCATGTCAGAATTTGCCAGAATTTTTGTTTTTATTCTTTTATTACAACCCCTAAAAAAAAGATAGTTGCCATTTCCCATGGGTCTCAGTCATTTATCTTCAACAGTACTGCCTTGTAGTGACTAAAATTAGGGTCAAAGTTCCAGCACTCCACTCTCACTCTATTTTGTTAACAGATGAAATTTTCAGCGTTCATCTCAAGTTTTTATCTAGTGCATCACTCCTCGTTTTATATTAGAGGAGCTTGACTCCATTTCTTTTTCACCTTGATTCTGTAGGTCTACTGCCTGGCCCTTAGACTGGACTTAGGACTACAGGGCGTCTTCTGTCACTTCTGTTTTACTCCTCTTTTATCCTTGAACGCCATGTTTTCTCCACCATGCTTTACCTCAGAACTTTGAGTCATGCTTTCTGCCTCCTCCCATCCAGCTTTATTGCGATGTAATTGATTTACAGCATTGTTTAAGATTTATGACATGATGGTGCACTTATGTCTTGAGGAAATGAGTACCACAGTAGCATTGGTTGACACCTCTATCACCTCACATAGTTACCATTTCTTTTTTGTGGGGGGAACATTTGAGATCTACTCTTTTAGCAGCTTTCAAGTGTATAATATACCGTTGTTAACTACAGTCACCATGCTGTGCGTTAGGTAGCCAGAACTTATTCATCTTATAACTGGAAGCATGTATGTACCATTTGACCACCATCTCCCCATTTTCCGCACCCTTTTTTCCCCCTTAGCCCTCAGGCCAGCCACCACTCTGCTGTTTCTCTGAGTTCAGCCTTTATAGATTCCACATATAATGATATCACATAGTACTTGTTTTTCCTTGTGAGTTTTATTTTTTAAACACAAGGTGCTACTATCTTGGTCTTTGTGTTAGACCTAGTTCTTCTGAACAGGTTCAGAAGAATCAGTTCCTTTGCTACAAAGGGTGATTCCCATCTGAATGATAACCTTCAAGATGTTGACCAATCACAAAAGAAAAGATGTATATATACTATACATAGATAGATCATACTGGGGGAAGTCTGCTTTGGCTCAAGCTGAATGTAAGATCTTTAAAAACACCTCAATGATGATTTTCTCTATAGTTTTATATAGTTGTCTATCTACATATCTCTGATACTTTCACTGATTTTAATGGTCAGGCTGATGGCAAGGTTTTGTCTACTATCTTGTGCAGTACTCACAACAATATTATTTTCTTCTTCTTTTTCTTTTTGGAGAAGAAATGGAAGTTATTACTTGATCCTTTCCTGTGTATCATCAAATCCTACTGTACTCTGTGGACATTTTTCCAGAGTTACACTTCAAAAACAAGTGTTATTATGAATCACTGACCACAGCTGTCTCATTTACTTATGTATTCCAAGTGCCTTGTGCAACTTGGCATGTACTACATAGGCACTCAATAAATATTTGTTGAATAAATGAATTGACGTTTTTTAAAGGTCAGAATTATAGAAGAGGTTGCTTTCTGAAAGTTTATAATTTGGAAAGTTTCAGCTATGTTGAGGTGTGTGTGTGTGTGTGTGTGTGTGTGTGTGTGTGTGTGTGTGTGT
>NW_027397068.1:37399248-37451523 GCF_003265705.2 Callorhinus ursinus | reverse complement strand
GTGTGTGTGTGTGTGTGTGTGTGTGTGTGTGTGTGTGTGTGTGTGTAATAGCTTTAAATAGCATTCGATAGTGCAAGAGTGGCCACAGTGGACAAGATAAATTATGTTTCCTGTTAAGTTATTATGTTTGTATTTTAAAAAGGAAATGACTCCCAGATTATTTCAGTTTGAGATTTTTTAAGCTCTTCTAATAGAAAAGTATTGAATTATGTAACATTTTGATATTCTGATGATGATTGTCATTAATACAGGCCTTGAATTATTTATGGTCGTGTAAGAATATCACGGGTCTATTAAAACATGTAGCATTGGCATGTAATAGGATAAATGAAAATATTTTAAAACCTCTTACTGTAAATGAAATGAAGGGAGGAAATCGGAGTGGGAGATGAACCATGAGAGACTATGGACTCTGAGAAACAAGCTGAGGGTTCTAGAGGGGAGGGGGGTGGGGGGATGGGATGGGTTAGCCCAGTGATGGGTGTTAAGGAGGGCACATACTGCATGGAGCACAGGGTGTTACACGCAAACAATGAATCATGGAACACTACATCAAAAGCTAATGATGCAATGTATGGTGATTAACATAACATAATGAAAATAATAATAAAAAAACATTTAAGGTGCTCTCAGTAAAGTTAACGTATCACAGGGGTGGCAAACTCAGACACACCCATTCATTTACATTTTGTCTATGACTGCTCTGATTCCACATCTCTCCTTAGTGAGTGAATGAATGAGTGAAAGGCCTCTGAGCAGAAATTCTGCTTTCAAACCTTTACCCTGAGGAAGTAAGTCATGTATACAATCAAATGTTTACCTTGAGGAAGTAAGTCATGTATACAAATAAGTATGTACAGGGATGTTCATTCCACTGCTGTTTATAATATCAAGACAATGGAAACTAAATGTCAAAGAATAGGAGTCTGGCTAAGTTCTGGCATAGCTACACACTGGGATACTATGTAGCTTTTTTTAAGAAGATGTTATAGAAATGTATATATTTATATCAAACAGGGATCAGCAAAAGACAGCACTCTGGCCAAACTGATCCTGAGACCTATTTTTTACTACCAGAGCTAAGAATGGTTTTTATGTTTTAAAGGATTAGAAAAGAAAAAAATCAAAACCCCTGAGAGAGAGAGTATGTAGCTGGCACTTACTATCTGACCCTTTGCAGAAAATATTTGCTGGCCTCTGATATAGAATGTTGTGTTTGATGTAGAATGAGTTGCTGTGGATGGATTTAACACATTATAAAATATTATATATGGAATAATGCCATTTTTCAAAAATAAAACCATTTAGAAGGATAGATACTTAAGATGTTAACAATCGTTGTATCTAGTGGCTAGGATTAATGGGATTCTTTTGTCTGTTTGTGATTTTTCAATAATGAGAATATATCCGTTGTATCATAAATAAGAAAAATTAAAAATTTAATTATGGTGTTAGGTAAAAAGAATGGGGAACAAGAAGGAACTTCTGAGTTCTCAGGTGCAAAGGTATGGTTATCCATTTTACAGATGAGGCTGCTGAGGCTAAGAAATTAAATCAACTTGCTAGGGGGGCACAAACGTAAAACAAAAATAGCACGGCTGCCATATTTTTTGTTCAGCAACATCAGCATTTGATAAATGAAAATGTTCATCCATCAGCTGACATTGTTAATTATGAACTCTGTGCCCAAAGGCAATCTAGAGGTATCCTTCATATGATAAAGGAGGGTTATCAAATCAAAACCACTAGATTAATGGGATTAGATGTAGAACTAGATGGGTTTACATTTGCCTAGAAGGAAAACAGAGTAGCTTACATTTTGTATTTTTTTTAAAAAAGCAAACAAAACCTATGTAGACATAGATGTTTAGTTCACTTTGCAAATTTGCAAACTATGACTGCTGAGTAATGTACTACTTCACGTCTTTTTCACACCTATAGAGTTAATAGTTCAAATTCAGTCACCTGAGACAAAAAGAGCACATTTCCAGAAGCTCATGCCCTTCACCGTAAGAGAAACATGGAAGAAACATTTGACTTATCCTCAGGCTCTGGTACAGACAACTGTTTACAAAATTAGTCACCAGTTTAGAAGGAAAGCAAATACACTTACAACATTGAGAAGTCTTTACTGTAATGAACTGATAGCTAAAAACAGAAGGAAACATATGACTACAGAAAGCAGACATAAAAGCTCAGCAGTTTTTGGACCATTTAGTAGTGTATGAACAAAAAAGTCTAATATCCTTCAGTTATTCCTTGAGGGAGCCACTATCTTAGAGCAAAGAACAATCATGATGGTAACTATTATTGCTCTTTAAAAAGCACTTGTGCATTTAATCACTTTAATCATCTTGTGATTTGGGAAAATGATTCCCTGTTCACATATTTAGAAACTGAGGCACAGAGTGGGTTGAGTGCTCAAGATCTTACAGCTCTGTCAGCAGATGGCACAGAACTAGATCTTAGTCCCAACCCAGTGTCTGCATGTGATGCAGATGCTGAGTCAGCAAGACAGGATCTCTCTCTCTCTCTCTCTCTCTCTCTCTCTCTCTCTCTCTCTCTCCATTTCACTAAATCAAAAGAACAGATCAACGTGTTTTTAAAGACAATACAAATAAAAAGATTAAACTATAAATATTTTGATGTGTTTTAGAGGTGAGATTCGGTATCTGGAAAAATCCCTACCATAGGATGTCTTATAACTCAAAAATGCCAAGGAATCACTACATACTTGGATAGATGAGGCTGTCATTTTCTTCTTCTTATCTTTCTACTGGGCAAAGGTTACCAAGCTGGGATTTTGTATATTTTAAATGATTTGTGATATTTACCTGCAAATGTAATGGTAAACAGAACAGTCCCTGTTTTAACACTATGATAGCACATACCAGCAACCTTTATGGGTTCCACAGATTCTATTAGAATTCATAGCCAGATAGGGTAGATGTTTTTATAATTTCCTGTCTCTTTAGCAAGCACTATGTTTTCTTTAAAAAGATATTTTCTTTTTGATGTGAAATGTGTGTTCACACACTACGTGGCACACTTAACTAATATTAAGTATTATTAGCAATACACTGCATATTTTTCAAAACTTCATGTAAGTGAATTGCCCATTTTTTAAACCTAAACTGAGGTAGAATGAGCAGCTCAACAGCTCATCTCTGAGCACTGTATGATGGCGTGGACTATTATGCTGTTATTTATTGTTCATCGATGTTTTAGAAGTTAGATATCTAAGATAAGATGATGTATGGTACACCTAAGGATAATACTAAGTGCAAGAGCTGTTAGAACTTGCATGTTGAATGTATGTTAGAAGAGGGACCTATAACTTTCTGTCATCATACTATTTACTTTCTCCAGCCCCCATACTGCACCATTTATCTGTACAAAAAATATATTTCTTCTTGAGAAACAGTTTTTTAAAGGACCCTAATTATTTCTCAGGATCTTTCCTCTATCACACAGCCAGTATAATGTTTCTTGGTGGTGTCATTTATGTATCTTTGCCCCTGACAACTCAGAAAATTTCTATAACCAGTGAGAACTACTGTCTTTCTCCCTGCCCCATTCTGCAGGACCCTGATTCAGAAATTCTTACACTTGTTGTAAATAGGAGGCACTAAGGTGGTAAGTGTTGGGACTTCCTTGACCCAATGATGTGCTCTTTTACCCAACCCTTCAACTTCTGTCCCTGATATTTAAGATTAATGAGCTTGTCTTATTTCATCTGTTCTTTCTTACCATTTTTGAGGCCCTATTAATCTACCTCTCTACCCTGCTCTCTGTCAGCCTCCTTCCTCTCCCCTTCTGCTTTACCTCCTGTCCTCCACCACATTAATGCAGGGTGTGCACAAACAAGTACATACCTACCCCCAAATAAACACCCACCTGCCACCTCTCCAATCTTACCTTGTCCCTGGGACAATTTCTTGCTTTGTCCTCCTCCCATAGTTAGAGCCTGTATCACTCAATTTAGCCTCTACTTATATGTTAGTTCATATTACTGTTTTATGGTCTATATTTTATGTTTATATAGTTTTATATGCCCGGCTTGCCTTCCTGGTTGTAAACTCCTTGAGATCAAGGATCTTTTTTTTTCTTCTTGTGTGTCTCTCTTACAGCTTTTATCACATTGGGAAATATGTAGTAAGTGCTCCTTAAGTCTTAAAACCAGATCCTATGGAGCAGAAAAGTACCTCAGAAAGTGTCTTGTCTACTGCCCGCATTGTACATAACAGAAAATTAGAGAAGTGAAATGACCCATCTTCATTCTGACAGAACCGAAAAGTAGCGGACCCTGAACTAAAACCCAGGTCTCCTGATTGCCTGTTCAGCCTGCCTGTTACCAGGCCACTTTGACTCTGGCTTATGCTCTGGGTAAGCATAGGACCAATTCCAGCAGGAGGCGGCAGTGGTTTCTGCCCACATGGATACTGGTAATGTCTACCTTAAACAACAGCCTAAAATTCTCCGTAGGATTTCTCCCCATTTTTCATCTTGCTCTCTTAACTTTATAATATCTTCCCTATTCAGGAGCTTGAGAATGAAATTGGAGCCCTCAGGAAAAAATCAGTACCAAGATGCAATGTTATTAATTCATTTATCAACATTTATTCATTTTGACTAGGGGACACTTTAAAAAAAAACTTTAAAAAAATTCACTGTTAATTTTTTCATGAGAATAAATATTTTTAAAAAGCTAGCTAGGTCAAAAATGCCTATTCACTAGGTCATTCTATATCCAGATTTTAAAATTATATTTACCGGAATTTTTTTTCATTTCACTTAAACTGTGTGCTTTCATACATTAGAAAATCCAGTCTAAGGTACGGTTACATTGATTCTTCTTCATTGTGACTCATGGTTCCTGGCAGATGAGCATGCATACCCTTTGTATTTTGAATAATCCAGTTGGGGAGATCTTAATGCTTTAATTTTTCAGGAAAATGAAGAACACTCTCTTCATCTAATTGCCTAGAGACTAAAAATTGAATTATACTGAATCACAGAGAAGAAAAACAAAACAATTGACAAAAGTATTCATCTAATTTATAAATTCAAAAAATTAAGTTCGTAATGTAATTTGACAAATACAACAAATAATTCATATTATTTAGAAAAACCTGTTTGGGTTTTAATGATTACAGAGAGAATGCAAAGATTAGAAAAAGGCTGTGAAAGATGTGCTCACACATACCTGCAAGAAACTCACAGGGGAGAGTGTCTCTGGATCAGAAGAATTACTTGCGTCTGGGGTGGCATGAAGCTGGCATTCCCTTGGCTACAGCTAGTATGGAACTATCCCACATCAGAGCATTTAATTAGGCGAACAGGGCCTCTGTGAACCTCAGTTTCATCTGTATACCAAGATTATGGAACTAGATGACCCCTGATTTCCCCTCTGGCTCTAAATTTTTATGCATCCTTATTCGAATATTTAAACCTTTAGCAGTTGTACTCTATATTTAAAAGCCAGAGTAGCTCAATAAGTACTTATTGGTTGAATGATTAAATCTGGCCCATATAATGTGTGTTAATTAACTCAGCTAACAATATATAGGTTATTTCAGTTATTTTCAGCCAAAGATATTTATCATATCTATGGCATCTTGTGCTGAAAGCTTTATGTAGCGAAAATGAGTAATAGGTAAATGCTCCTTCTACTAATGGGGAATTAGTGTTTGATCTTTTAACAGTGAAGTTGTCAGCATAAGCATTTGAAGAAAGGCTTTGATATTGATTATGCGCTTCAAACTGAAGCATGTCTGAACTGAAATGGGCTCTTTCCAGAGCCAGAGCTGTCTGTTCTTACTCCTTTCTTCTTTCCTTACTCTTTGCTCTGACATGTAAATATTCCTGTACAGTTCTTTGGGGATCTGCAAACTAGAAAGGCAAAAAAAAAAAAAAAAAAAAAAAAAGCCATACATCTTGTTTACAGCCTTGTCTGATCCTATCTGTGAGGGTAAAGTAAAAAGAGAAATGTTTTTATTTGATAGATTCTAAAATCTGAAGTTTTTTAAACATTGATCAAAAACAGCAATAAGACTGTGATGATGTTCCTTAAATGTAATGAAAAGATACAGTTTTGGTGCAGTTATTTTGAAATCCTTAACTTGAGATCATAAAAGTTTTTTTATGTAAACCTGTTTGTTAGCTTCATGCTTGAAAGATTATTTTAGAGGCTATGCCATCATATTTTGCCACCCTTCTTTCAGCAAATTATATTCTTTTTTATTTTTTTGCTATGGATATAATCAGAATCTCTGATGCAGGATCTTTTTGAAGATTCCTTTTGGGTCCTAAGATGTCTGCCCATCTCAAATTGATTGGTGCAAGTTGCACACACACACAAAAAAATTTAATGGTCATTTTTTTAAAAAGAAAATATCTTCTATTATCAGCATGGATTGCATTTTATTAACTGTCATTTTTCTTCTTGCTCTCTTTGTAAAATCCTCCCCACCAAATATAAGTACCAGTAAACCCTAAAAACCAAGACTAAGAATTT
The DNA here is from genome assembly GCF_003265705.2 of Callorhinus ursinus. Lineage (NCBI taxonomy): Eukaryota > Metazoa > Chordata > Mammalia > Carnivora > Otariidae > Callorhinus > Callorhinus ursinus. Next base: position 37,445,006 of record NW_027397068.1, on the reverse strand, counting down.
GGTGGCAAATTAACACTTCCTATCTTTATAAAAATGATAATAGTTTTGGTTTTTTGTCAGTCTCATTTTAGTACTAGCTCTGTGACTTCTGAGTGCTAGTTTTTCTATAAATCGAAAATAGAAATTACGAGAACCAGAAAAGCTAAGTGATGCACCCAGATCCCACTCTGAAACCATAGCAGAGCCAATGCTGGCTGTCCAAGTGCTGGCTGGGTCCAGTACTACCTACGGCTTGCCTGTCCCATTTGAAGGAACACTGAAATACCATTTAAGTATGCTTTTTATGATCATTTGCTTTTCAGCACAATGTCCAGGGTGTTAAAACTTAACTGTTCTTTAGAATGATTGACGACATTTCTCCTTCATTCTTTAAACAGTATTAACTTTACAAGCTAGTTTGCAATTTTATTACATACTCACCATTTTAGGTAGAAAGATGTTCTCTTTGAGAATCTGGATTCCTCCTCCAAGTAACCTCTCTTCATATCTCAGGAGGAGATAACAAATCAAACATTAAGAATGAGGATTGACTCAGGCTCACATATGATTTCATTTAAGCATCAACATGTTAATTAATGGTTTCACCCACAACTGTTTTGTAATTGTGCCCAAGGTTGAGACTCTATAATATTTGACATAATTAATTATTTGCCAACAATAGAAACTAATAGAATAGGATGGAGTACTTTACAAGCACTAGAATATTCAATGGTTTCTCATTACAGTGCCCCAAGTATATTTATTAATATTCAACTGATTCATTCATTTATGAAATGAACATTTAATGAGTACCAGCTACTCTCCTTGGATACTAGATAGATGTATACAACAAGAAAGAAGATAGTCCATGCCCTCGTGAAGCTTACATCTAGTGGGATTGTCAAACAATAAACAATAAGTTAATTAGGGATGTGATAAATAGTGGAACAGAAATAAACAAGATGACATGATGAACAGTAAATGAAAATGGCTAACTTTACATGGGGTTGTTAAGAAAGACCTCTCATAAAAAGGGACATGGAAGCAGATTCCTGAAGCTAAGAATGAACTAGGCATACAGAGAGCTAGGGAACCAGCAAAGGCAGACTAGGAAACCTCAAGCTGTTGCCTATCTGTTAACTGAGAATATGAATATTCTCCCATACACTACTCATAGGAATGCTGTGGTGATATCAATAAATTTAAATACAAAGTGGCCTGATCTGGAAAAAAAAAATGGCCTAATCTGGGTTGGATATGTATAATAAGCAATGAAGGAGAGATGGAAGTCTTTTTCTCTACTTTTAGAAAGAAAAAATTACTTCGATGTACAAGAGAGTCACACCAGGAAGCATTTAGAGACCTGTATCTTGCTTTCTGTAATCAAATGCTGCATTGTGTGATGCCAGTTGTCAGTGCAGGAGTTCCTCCAGGCCTGGAGTTGGGACTTGGCTTCAGCCTTGAGGAGTGGGTGAATGTGGATCGGCCAGCAGGGGCAGTAAAGTGTGCTTCAGGGTGAGAGAACTATATAAATAAGTATACTAAGGAGGCACCACCACCAAAAAAAAAAGTAATTATGCAAAACGAGATGTGAACTAAGCTTATTGTGGTAAAATCATTTCACAGTCGATACATGAATCAAATCATCATGTTGTACATAATGTTACATGTCAATTATATCTCAAGAAAGCTGGGCAGAAAATCATTTTTTTTATAAAAGATAACTAAAGTGGACCAAACTTGAATGAGTGCTTGAAACCATGATGGCTCAGGCTGGAGCCAGAGTGGTCTTTGAGAGAATGGAAGATAATAGATTGGTCTGATTCATAGAAGTCATTGAAAAGTCAGTATATCAGTTTTTAACCTGATATTTTAGACAAGAGGGAATCATTATGTTTCTTGAACAAGAAAATTGTATGGTAAAAAGAACAATTTAGTAACATAGATACAGATGAATAGAGACAGGAGGGAAAATCCTGGAGAATGGGAGACTAGGTAGGAGGAGGACCCTCTTTTTTTTTTTATCATGACATTTCATCATACCTGGTGATGAAAATGAGGACTATATTCATATCATGGACTATACTCATATCATGGAATGAGCTGTATATGAAACTTTTTGGGGAAATGAATATTGACACAATATTGATGACTAAAGAGTGATAAATCAGTAGTCAAAATGCCTGCTCTCTCTCGAGCCCCAGGGACTGGCCAAACAGTGTCAGTGATGGAACTGGGCAAGTTTGCCTGGAATATTAAGTGATTATTTCATCTTGGACATGTTAAGTTTCAGACGACAACAGGACACCCAAATTGTGATGTGAGCACACAAGTAGAAGTACAGACTAGAGCTAACATGGAAAGTCAAATTAAGAAACGCAAACAGGTGATGAGAACTGAGGACTTAGCTCTTGAGAATGAATGCTTGTGATAAGAATATGTGTAATGGGGTCACAGTACATGTACACACACACACACACACACACACACACACACACACCCCACAACCTGAGTAGAAGGTACCAAAACAGCAGTGGGATAAAAGCCAAGACAAGAATTTCAGGCAGTAAATAGGAAAAGTTCTTAGGGAAATACTGCTATCATTATCCCCATGATACAACTAGCCTTTTAATGTGATGACTACATGTCCTAAGGTCTTTCAATATAAAAACGGATTCCCCTCCACAACCTTTAAAATAGCAAATGCTGTGGTTATCCCCACTTTATAGATGAGGGAGCTTAGCACAGAGAGTAAGAATTTGTCCAAGATTACCCAATCTGAAAAAGTTGGAACTGAGATTCAAACATAGGCATTGTGTTTTTCAAAGCCTGCATCTTTAACCTCCCACGCCATATGGTTATAATATCCACGATGGTATTTTAATTGCATCGTTTGACTTCCATCTTATGTAAGTTTCTTGAAAAAGAGTTAATTAATTAACAGTTTAAAAAGTGGAAACTAGGAAGTCAACAGATGGCTGGGCTGTGATTGGATAGTCCCTTTCAGTAGAAGAGAACTTGGAATTCTCTAGGGTAAGGCAGAGGAAGGGAAGAATATATCTTTTGATCTATTTTTTTCTTTCTCCTCTCCTTCCATATACTGTTGTTGAAATGGGAAAATTGTCCAGTTTAAAGAGAATGGGAAAAAATGGTACCTCTGTTTTCTAGTGCTTTCTCTATACTATAAATGTCTGTTCCTTATTTGTTTACCAGGAATGTTAGTTTATCGAAATTGTCAACCAAAAATTTACATGAAAACTCATTACTTTCTTAATTTTCATTAAGAGATGAGAGAATGTAAAAGAGTAGGGTTTCTGAAGTAGCATCAACATTGGCATTACTGGAGTGTGTTCAGTCTGGAAGCCCAAGTGCCTGGATTTGTCTGTGGGGAGTCTCAGGGCTTACTTAGAGCAGGAGTTACAGACTAGAACCCTTTCCTCTAGAGAAGCTACACAAGACAGTGGGTTTAAGGAATGCTTTCCCATTGGCTGGGAGAGGACTTTGTTTCCATTTTCCATGCTTTTCAGGGTCTCCCCAGCCTTTCTCACATCTCCATTATTTAAGGAAGAGGCAAGTGGAAATAGTTGAGTTCCCAGCGCCCATGCTCAGTCCTACAGTAGAAGAAGGAGGAGGGGCAAGGCACCTGCTTGCTGCCTCAACTGCCACAGGGAAAGCAGTAGCAGGTCTTCCTTCAATGGGACTGTGAATGGATGTCATCTAATTACTCTTCTTTTTTTTTTTAAGATTTTATTTATTTATTTGAGACAGAGAGAATGAGAGAGAGAGAGCACATGAGAGGGGGGAGGGTCAGAGGGAGAAGCAGACTCCCCGCTGAGCAGGGAGCCCGATGCGGGACTCGATCCAGGGACTCCAGGATCATGACCTGAGCCGAAGGCAGTCGCTTAACCAACTGAGCCACCCAGGCGCCCCTAATTACTCTTCTTGAAGCACAATGTGCTCAAGTGAACTGGCTGCTTAAAAACCTTCAATCTTTCCCATTTGAACGGAGTAAAATTCTTAGCCTTAGATTTATGACCTTCCATGATTCGGGCCCATGCTATGTATGTCCGACCTTGTTACCAGTAATCCTTCCTTTTTTGGTCAGGCAAGCTGACCTGTTCCATTTCTTCTACGTGCCCCCTCTTGCCTGTGTCTGTGTTTACACTGATGCCTCCAGGGATGCCTCCCCCACTTCCCGCTCCAATCTCTAGTATCACTAGCCCCTGACATGCTGCACCACAGTCCTCATCCAAATGCACTCTCCACCGCGCAGCCTTACTGAGCTCATCAGAACTCCCAGGTGATTTTATCACCAGTTCTCATTTTATCTACATTCTAGATATTTATGTGCATATATTATCTTCCTTATACATTCTCGGCGTAATTTGTACCTAATTTCACTTTGTATCTTCCATTTCACCTACACTTAACATCAGAGGAAGTTAAAACCGCAAAGCGTTGAGGGGACATAGAGGTTACTTATAATAATATGTCTTCTTAAAACTTCTCCTTTCTCTGTACCCTAGTAAATAAGTGAAGTTGGAACAGGACCAGTTCTCCCAATTTTCAGCCCAGGACAGCAGTGGTTCTCCCCCTGGCTTGCATTTTGGAATCACCTGACATCACCTGTGGTGCTTTAAAAAATTCTAATCTGGAAGCCCCAACCCATAGAATTTAGAGTCTCAGGGGTACAACCCAGACATCAGCATTTTTCAGATCTCCCAACATGATTCTAGTTGTGCAACCAAGATTGGTAATGAACTCCCCCACAGCATGATGGCCCCTAGACCATTCTTGCTTTGCTAGGTAATTCTGTTAATTTGAGAAACTTTTATTTTTTTCATATGAAGAAAATTTTAAAGTAGATAAGTGCCAAATGTGAGATGGTAGGATAATACCGTTTGTTTTGCTTACAACAGTAGCTTACATAACTGTTTAACTTTTCAGATATTTCGAAAGAAAGCAGTGGAACTTGGGGTAAAATTGCTACCTGCATTTCATACTCCCTCTGGAATACCTTGGGCATTGCTGAATTTAAAAAGGTAAAACTCTTCATTTTAACAGCATATTTTTGAAGTTGGAATATGCAATATTGTGGTCTAACTGGATGGATAGTTTCTTGCACGATGTCAGTGACCAATACCATTGGCAGTCTTGGCATCTGTCCTTGTGTTGGAAGCTATACGTTTTCCAGTGTTCCTCAGCCTTAGATGGGTTCCTGTCATAGGATAGCATGACCCCAACAGAGTCATCCAAGCCAAACGTGATTTGAGGTTTTCACTCTTTCATGGTGATGTTGCATTTTGTTTCTCTGAAAATACCAAGAGCATCCCATTATCTTTAAAATTGTCATCAAAGCATTTCACTTCCAAAGAATCCAATTCCTAAGAGCACTTACTTCGGTTAAGCTGCTGGCAGAGATACTGCAGAGCCAGAACCTTGACCAGGTCTCCCATGTAAGGAGCTGGTGTGACAGACACAGGGAGCACCTGGGCTGCCCTACCCACAGTTGTAAAGAAGGGAAGGGAACTGCCCTGCTGACCCAGATAAACCTGACCTTCTCATGCCATTGGGGTGGAGAATCCTGTTAAGCCAAGTCCATGGGAATTTTGCTGCAAGTAAACCTAGGCTAAACAGACTTTCTGGTATTTTCCCAGGGGGTAGTTTCAATTTTCATGACAGCTTGAACATTTTGTCAATAAACAGTTTTATCTTAAGCCTCCTTTTTAACTCCTTCTTCCCCGTAAGTAACTGTTTATGTACCTCCTTGTGGTGATGATGATGAGGATGATGATGATGATGATTTATCATGATAAAATATGAAGCTTTGTTCTAGGCTCTGTGCATGTATCACCACATTCAATCCCACAATAACCCAATAAGGTCGATACTGTTGTTATCTCCATTTTACTAATGGAAACTAATAAGGAACTTGTGTTGCAGAGAAATTAATTTGCCTAACATCATACTGTATTTAAGTGGTAGAGATAGAATATGTACTTAGACATTTATACACACATTGATGCATAGACACAATTTTTTTTTAAAGATTTTATTTATTCATTTGAGACAGAGACAGAGAGAGAGTACATGAGCAGGGGGAGAGGCAGAGGGAGAGGGGGAAGAAGGCTCCCCGCTGAGTCAGGAGCCTGATGTGGGACTCGATCCCGGGACCCAGGGACCACTACCTGAGCAGAAGGCACATGCTCAACCATTTGAGCCACCGAGTTGCTCCCTGCATAGACACAAATTTAACAGCTTTCTTGGTTTAGAAATACCAAGAGGATGTACAGGGTGGTTTGGCAGGATTAATGCACATTTATTCTTTTTTTTTTTTAAAGATTTTATTTGTTATTTGGCAGAGAGATACAGAGAGAGAACAAGTAGGCAGAGAGGCAGGCAGAGGGAGAAGCAGGCTCCCCGCCGAGCAGGGAGCCCGATGCGGGGCTCCATCCCAGGACCCTGGGATTATGACCTGAGCCGAAGGCAGCCGCTTTTGACCAACTGAGCCACCCAGGCGCCCTGCACATTTATTCTTAATTATTTATTTTAGTAACTTTCTTTCCTAAAATTAATCTTAAATAATCATGAAATTACTTATTTGGTTAATAAATCAGTTAAATGTCATGCTTTGTTTTCATTTGTATGTTACATTTCTATACCTTGAAATCACCCCGTACCTGTGTACTGTGTATAATAAGTGTGTGGGGGGGGTCGGGGTTGGGGCAGGGGTGTCGTTGAGCAATGAGACAGGGAGAGACCACATAACTAAGCCATGTTAACTTGAGGTAGTTCTCTATTATATGATGTGATTTCTCAGGATCCGTTTTTCCCTATTGGGGTCCTATGGTTTTCTCTGTTACCCTGAAGGTGGTAACATACGCTGCAGGGACTTAAAGCAAGAGTTAGTCTGTGCTAGGCCTGGAGACAGTGTGGTCTTTGTTTGAGATCCGCGAGTTTTTTATTTGGCTCAGGTATATCACCTATAATAACCTTCCATATCTTTGGACTTCGTATTTATAGATAGTATTCTGACCTAGAAGCAACTCTGCTACCTGAAATAAGACCTGCTTATGAAAACACTGTGCACGTTTAACACTCTTTTTCTTCCTCCTTACCCTCTGAGAAGAATGATATGGGCATAATAATACACTGAGCTAGGTGGTTAACAGGAGACCTGGTTCTAGGTATTTTACAGTTACTCTGGGTGTCTTCAGAGAGATCATCTCCATCCCCAGGATTATTTGTAAAGTGCAGTTAAGCTACTTCATTCAGTAGTTATTTTGTGAACCTTTACAGGTTTATAGGCCACTTTGAAATTCTGATGAAACATGGCCCTCTCCTCATAAAATGCACATTCCTGAGTATGCATATTTTTACACAGTTTCCCAAAGCTGACAGAACTGTTGGAGCCCACCTAGAACCTGAGAACCCCAAGTTTAAAATACTGGAGTGAACAATCACTCCAACCTTCTACTCTAAGATTCTGTGGAGCTAGGGCCTATTGCTTCCTGGAAGCTAGTGAAATTAAATGAGGCCCTACCAAAACTAGCAGAGACAGGTATACACCTACATCTTTGCAAAAGTTCAGCCAATTATTGTAAGGTGCTGATATCATCCAGTTAGTTCTAGCCTCTCTTAAAATAAGCGTCAGAAATTAGATTATTCTAAAGCCTATTTAATTTTACTTACTGTTTACTTCTAACAGCCGAGAGGATTTTTCCTTAGTTAAATCTACCCTTAGTGTACGGGGGAGATATGTTTCAGCACATAAAGGAACACTTCTCAAAACGCGTAAATACTGAGTCCTGTTACCCTTTCATATCCATACCTCTTGGAAACTCATTAAGTGGGGCATTATTTTTTTTATAAGATTTACAGTATTTTACATTAGAATTTTTTAATTCCAAGAATTGCAGGACAGTTGTATATGGTAAAAACTAATGTGCCATTTTATTTTTGTATCCTCTAATGTTTTCATGTCAAACTGGAGGAAATTAGGTGACCCTTTGACAGCTGATGGGAACACTTCTCATTTCTTCCTGGCTATCTGTATGAATTTTTTATTATATATTTTATCCATTCTCAGGCCCATTTACTAAATCACAGTGACTTACCCAAATTCAGAGAAGCAGCCATGGCAAAATTAATGGTACTATCAATTCACTAAAATTCCTTATGTCCCTTTGAATCCATTCTCCCTCCAGCTGTGAGATTTATTTATCACCTTAAAGAATATCCTTTAGGAAAAGAAGACAGAGTTTCCTATTTGATCTGCAATAACTGCATTTCAGGATGTGCTGTTCCTGTCAACATGCACATCCACGCTGTTTCCTCTGAATATCTGTATTTTTACAGTATGGGCCAGAGGATAAGAGACAGTGGGCATGGAGCTTCTTTTCTCATTTTTTGAAGACTGTCACCAGTAGAATTTTCCAAAGAGAAAAGAAAAAATATGTCTGACAAAAGCATATTTTCTTAATTATCTTCTCAGAATAAGGGAGTGTCTGTGGAATGATGCCCATAAGAATAAAGTGCTTGAGGATGCTTTTTAGAAGAGCTACATACTCACTGTTGACTGGCTTTGAAAATTTTGGCAATAATTACAATGGGAGTAGTATAGAATATGCTGTCGGTAATAACATAGTTCTCTTTCCTCTCAGTTTTGAAAATACGGATGCTGCTCTTTGCCAACACCTATATGTTAACAAAAAATGTGAACTTTGTGGGTGTTACCTATTCACATCTGTCTAGTATTCAGATTATTGCCTGAAGATAACTGTTTCTTTACCTTTTCTTTGTAAGAAATAACATTTATTTTAGTCCCTGCTGTGAAGTTTCTGTGCTAGGTCCTGGGAAAGATTTTCTGTTTCTCTCCACTTTATTTAAAAAGATAACAGACATGGTCTTTCCCTCAGGGTAGTCACATCCTGGTTGGTAAAGCAGAATGTATATTTTATATGTTACTATATTACACACTCACTCATGTAATTGACAAATGTAAGATGTTCTGTGCCAAGGAGAGATAATAAGTACTCCCCAAGTTGAATTTAAAGCAAGCAGTAGTTTGAATTGGGGAGGTTGATGCATTTGGAGCCAAAACACCAATAAGTCAAATTGTATTTCAGCATTTGTACAAACTGAGAATAGCAGAGAATCTAAATAATTTACTCGTACGCTACATTAGGAATTCTGTTCCAAAATCTATTCAGAAAAAAATATATATAATTATCTCTTTCGCTACATCTGTAATCTTAATTCGAGAGCTGCTGTAGTAAGTTGTAAGTTAATCGGAATTGTGATTTAATAGCAAGTGGTAATTTGAACAGATACCTAGTGTTACACATGGGACCTGATTCGACTAACATACCGGCTTCAGGAATACGATAGTAGAATGAAGATGTATAAGTTATATCACACCTCTGCTAAAAGGAAAGCATTGCCTTTTTATAGATTAGAATTTTGGTGGAACTCAATTTCTCTAATGTGAAAATGTCAAAATTTGATGTCTGATCTTATTATTACTGTGAACAGGAGGCCCTCTGCATTCTTTTCCTGCACCCTACAGAAGAAAAATCACCTCTGTGGTTTGTAAAATCAAGCATTTTACCATTTCCATATTCCTGGGTATAATTCAAGCCTAGGTAGAGTTAACTTATTAGATTTGGGGTGTTCTCCAGTGTGTTCTTAATTTAAAATAATAGAGTTAATGTTCCCATTATTCATTTCTATCACAGGGCATACAGTCTGGGCATACCTAATAATCATTCTGCCTTTTTGATAAATGAGTTAGTTTTAGCTATATTCTGTTTTATCACTTGTTTCTCTTTGTGGATTTTTCTAAACTGACACTTGGCGACACTTGCCTGGTGGTTTTATTAGGTTAGTGAAAGTGTCTACAGCATGCGTTTTGGTGGCGCACATCAAGGAATCTGCTGGAAGTGACTGATCTCCGTTCCAGCTCTCATTAGTCAGCAAGGTGATGAATGAGCACAACTCCCTCACCTGTTTTTATTTCCTGCTTTGTAAAGCCTTATTTACTGACTACTCTGATTACCAATACAAATACACTCTATATCATTAGTTACATTGCAATTTGTATTATTATAATTAAGTTGCAAATTGCTTTACTTTAACTGAAATGGGACCTTAATTAAGAATAGTACATAGCTTAAGTTTTTCTAATAGTGAAAGATTATCCTGTGTGAAGCATGTACTGTGTACATTATAACAAAAAGCAATAGCCCCTCTATTGCATTTTATGTTGGTGGTGTAAAATGCTTAAGTATTAATTATAGTTGGTTTTAATAGACACAAGTTATGAAAGACAGTCTAATTAGGATAAATATTTTTTAAATATTTTCCATATATCTCCTGGTGTTTTATTTGCCCGTTGAAATATAGATGTCCACATTATTAAATTTATCAAATCTTAAGATAAAGCAGGATACAATTTCATACTTTAACATCATAAGAATAAGATTTAAAAAACCAAGAAACATTTTTTAGCATGAGCAAACTCATTTAATGATTTGCAAATACTCTGAAGCAAAATAGCAGTTAGTTATGCTAAAAAAGGTTCTGCAGAAGTGATACAGCCTGAGTGTAAAATCAGGGCTGTGTCTTATACTGTCTTTTATTTGTATGTTGTATGGACCTGTTAGGAATTCAAAGAGAAGTCCAACCAACTCTAGGAAAGAAAGAAGTTCCAGTCTCTCCAAGCATCTTAAGCTAACCTACTCTGTTTCTATTTTTTCTGATTGAATCTTTTATTAAATTGGGTTTCCCTCTTTTATCTGTTTTAATTCTTTTGGTCACTTATACATTTCTGGAAATAGTAATAACTGTATTTTAAGATTTTAATACAGACATGTACAAAGTTATTAATATCAGACATTAGAATATTAGTAACATAGTTAAAGCTGCTATTTATTAACATTGTCAGTATAGCTCTTGATCTTGGATAATTTCATTAAACTGAGTTTGTCTTCTGATAAATTAAACTAAAATAATAGCAATAATCATACTTATCCTGATGATCTCAGAAGGTTTTGTGGAAATCTAATGAATTAATTGTAAGAGGAGATTTATCGTTTTAAAGTGATATGAAATAAATGTAAATTGAAATTATTAATTTATGGTCTTGTTCTCAATTTTCATTATAAAATTATGTGGGGGTGTGTAGGTGTACATATCATATACACACATATGATAAAATAATATGTAGTTAAAGCTTATTTGGTTTTGATGCCTCTTTATGGCAGTTTTTAAGCCATTCAATGCCTCTAACCCATTTTCAAGTCCGATTTTCAAGGTCAGGAAGAGAAATGGTATTGGTAGAACCAGCTGGGAAGTGTGGAGAAAATGTCTCAATGTAGTACATGTAGGACTCTGGCTCCATACTCAAACATTTATTATTTTTTAGACTAGTTTTGAATTAGCCTATAGGGTCAAAATTCAGTTTTCTCTCTAAAATTATGTTTATTGGTGAATTATCTCCTCTAGAAATAAGGACTGCTCCATCCATAAGATTTAAGAGGAGTGCGAGGCAATGACATGCATTGTTCTTTTCCCAAGTCCCACATATTAGCTCGTGTTCAATTAATATGGCACAAACCTTGTCTGTGAAAATAAGTGTATATTTTTGCTGTAAACATTCACATGGCCCTCTTTCCTACTTCTTAGGCTGCCCAGCTTCTATTGAGGGTCCAACTGCTGTGGTTACTTTCTGTCAGTGATTCTCAATCTTTCCAGTGCTTAGAATAACTAGGGCATTTAAAAGTGTCTATTATTGCTGCCTTCCTCTCCCCCAGTCTGTTTCATTTGGCTTGGAATAAGGTCCTGGCATATTTCAAGCCTCTTCAGCCATTCCAGTACTCAGCTGGGGCTGAGACTCACTGCTTTAAGTCTAGTATGTATATCCTGAGGAGTCCAGCTTCATTTCTCTTCTCAATTACCTTTGAAAACGTTTCCCTGCGCATTGATGGTCAATTTAACATTGAAATATAAAAATATTAGAAAACTGGTTTGAAAATATCCAACTTTAATAGAACAGTAGTTCTCAAATTTTAGAGTATGTAAGAATTGCCTAGAGGGTTTGTTACAAACACATATTGCTGGGCTCCATCCACAGAGTTCGTGATTGGACAGGTTTTTGGTACGGCTCCATAATCTGCATTTCTCACTGGATCCCAGCTGATGCAGAAACTGATGCTCCTGGTCCGAGGACCACACTTTGAGACCATTGTAATATAAGAAATGAGCCATCAGAACCATGTAGATTCTTAAATCTCAGAGCTGCTCAGTGAGGCCCCCAACTCCAAACGTCCTCGGGCAGAGGGAGGGGGGAGGACTGTGAGGGTTTCTGTGTCTATGACTAATTTACTTTTGTTAATAGTTATCCAACATTTTCACTTAACTCTAAGCAGTTTGTTGCTTCTTCTGAAAAGCAGCTAATTCCAGACATTAAGTGCCCAACAAGAGTTTACGTATTCTCTTTTCCCCTTGCACTATTCTTTTTTTAATCCAGTAAGACTAGAAAGCAAATGTTGGTCCATTTTAGCATAGGGGGAGGGGGAAAAAAAGGCATTTTAATTAAGGACTTCGGGGTAACTTAGAAAGCTAAGAGCCATTTCTGTAAAAGCCATTCCTGTAGCTCGGGCGGAGCAACTTTATTTTAAGCCGCTGGTGACCTGGCCCATACCTGAGGGCGTTGCAGAGCCAGAGAAAAGAGGCTGTGATCATCCTCCCATCCGGAGAGGAGGAGGGAACCTAGGCTTCTGGATCATTTAATTCTCTTACCAAGCTTCCGATCACTACATCTATGCCAAGCATGCAGGAGCTTGACCAAACTAATGGCCTTTATGTATTCCCAGTGAACAATAAGGATAGCAGCACTTAATTTAAATGTACTTTGTGTATATCCTCCTTTATTGAGACTTAAGCAGTTCTGAACAAAGGATGCTTTGCTGCTTCTTAGTCATGCGTTGGCAGGCAGTAAGAATTTGAAGAACCTCACCGTGCACGGTGCCTGAACTCTTCCATTTCTTCCCACTCCTCTGGCCATAACTGAAGTTCATACCCAGGTAAATGAGATTTTCAGTGTCTTTTAATTCCCTGGAGGAAGGGGCAGACCACATCCGTCTTTGAACACAGGCTTGCACAGTCCTCATGACTTCTGTGCACCACCCCACCGTCTTGCTTCATGAATTCCCATCTGCCACAGACCGCTTCAGCTGGGCTTCCAGTAGGGCGATGGCAGAAAATTGACACGTGAATGCTGTAAAGTGCCATGGTTCTATTCAACCACGGATTCGATGCTGAAGTTTTTTTTTCTGCATTTCCTTGAGTACCTACATTTAAGGCTGAATTACAGCATATGAGTAATTAAAGTGCAGAAATTTATCAGAGGTGACATGGAGGCAACTGAGAGACAATCTATCCCAAGAGGACTGCTTAAATCCCTTAAAAAATGATTTGTGGTGTGTGGGAAGTCTGTTAAGAGTCCTTCACTCTTCAGTTTTTGGCAGATAGATCCTTGGTACAAAACCCACGTACTGGATTGTTAAATATGACCACTGCTTTCCCCCACAGCCTCCCCACTGGTTAAGCAGTTAACTCACCAGGACAATTTTAAGGACGATTATAGTTATTTGAATGCAACAAACTCAAAATGGCTTTCATCTTAAGTTTTTCAAAGGCGCAGAACTAGTATTCTACAGATTCAGCTTTGTTCACTGTATTCGCACAATCGGTTGCAAATCAGACGTGGCAATTTGAAATATATTCTGTGTACAGGACTTAAATTAGGAACAAGTCAGAACACATAACTCATACAATGCCTTTACAGGTCAGCAGTGGAATAATCTTTTCAAGGAGCTTGCTATCCTGGGTTTTTAATGAAGCAGCAATCAATTTTTCCTGTGATTAATCTCAAGACCAGGCTCATGTTTTTAGTGTGGGGCAAACCTTTCAAATATTTGATTAATAAAGTTTAATTTGAAAGTTTATGAAATCGTTTGATTAGATGTTTGGAAATCAGCCTAGGTGTCAAAGCCCTTTCTCAACCCTTATTATTGTTAATCATTTAAATATTCAACTAACTACATGAATCTTTGGGAATTGGAATGTCAATATAAAGTATTTATACTACAGCCAATAGTTTTTAAAGGCTTTCCAATCTCAGTGTGTACATTAACCACTCCATATTTCCTGCTCATGCAGTAATAGTAGTAGTTGATCTGCTGTAAAAAATGGAGTGAGCAATAATTGATTGCAGTCTCTTTTATTAACTAGAAAGAGAAAAGTGATGGAGCAATAATAAGAATTAATTGTAATTTACTAATTTGGAAATTAATGTGCAGCTGGGCATGAGTACAGGCAACGCAATTTGGTGATTTAGCAATCATGACAAATTCTCTTCATCTGTAAGGTAGAGATTTGCTAGCTTTTCTTTATTTGATTTTTAGTAACAGACCTAGTTTTAGGAAGACTTTATATGAATGCTCATGTTGCCCTTTTATCCTGGAAATGTCAATCAGAGTTTAGCATTATTAATTAGATCTTACTTTCCTTCTTTGTCATGTCATGCTATAGTTTTTATGGAACATTTGTACAAAACAGTGATTACTGGTAATTGACCTGCATATGTTGAATAATCTTAAGATGCTACTGAGAGTTTAATGTACCTTGTAAATTGAGAGGCTTCCAATTAAGTCGAGTTCTTAACATAATCACTTTCAAAACTAATCAAGTAATAGGACATTAGTAAAGCTCTTATTGACTTAATTGTGACAAATTAATAAACAGATCCAGTGCAATTACTATAATGGTTCTATCAGTGAGCAGTTTCCCAAAATTTAAGCATAAATCTATTCTACCCCCTGGAAGTACAATAAAAGTTACATAAACCATTTTAAGGTGGATATCATTTCTAATAGCTGTGTGTGAGTACATCATACAAATACCCTGGATTTGTTGTGTGTTTCTTTCTTTTTAAATATGACTATATTTATTTCAAAGGGCAGTGAATCTACTTTCTACACCCTAAAGCATATTTTATAAGAAATCTTCTAGAGGGCTTGGACAAAATGATTCAGACACATTCTTGGGTTCTCTCATCTCTGTTTTTCTCTGCCTGTGCCCTTTGGGTTGGTACCCTCTCTCCTCAGAGGCTGTAGAATGTCTTGTCCCACTCTCCGTCCCAAAGAGCTGTCAGCATAGTGCCTTTTTATACCTCGTTGGCACTCTGCAAATGGACTTTGGGAAACAAATGAATTATGAATTACAGATTTGCCATAATTTTTTAGTATCTGACAGTGCCAATTTCTATAACTTTGCTGATTGTGTTTAAGAAAATGGCAGCAGGGGTACCTGGGTGGCTCAGATGTTTAAGCGTCTGCCTTCGGCTCGCGTCATGATCTCAGGGTGCTGGGATCAAGCCCCATGTTGGACTCCTGGCTCAGTGGGGAGCCTGCTTCTCCCTCTGCCCCTCCCCCTGCTCATGCCCACTCTCTCTCTTTCAAATGAATAAATAAAATTTAAAAAAAATGGCAGCAGAAAGAACAGGAATATAAGTCCTGCTTCCACTACTTTAAGAATAGTGTGACAAATATAAATATTTCTTAAATCACATCAAACTATGTGTTTAAGATGCTGTGTTTCACTGAATATGACTCTATTAAAAAATAACGTGATCACATTTCTTCTTTCTCTAAGCTTTGGTTTTCTCATTTGTTGAAGTGGGATTAATGAAGTGTATCCGTTTTACTGGGAAAATATTTATGACAGAACCCCAGAATTCAAGAAGCTGGGGGTCTTTTAGATCCAAAAGCGTGGATCACTGGAATTTCAGGATCCTGAAATCATCACGGTCGCCATCCATACTGTCCATCCCTTCCATCTGTATTTAAGTTAGACCTTAGCGTAAAGCATGGATTTTAATGTAAAGAACTGTGTGTGTATAATAGGTATACACATATCTGTAATTCTTTCAAGCCTCCCATGCGTTCAGTTTATAACTCAGTCTTCCTCAAATAAGGGAAGCAGTGTAGAGTCCTCATAGTAATTGTCATCTGGAACAACAAAGGGAAGTAAAGTACACGATTTAACTGCCCAGCTGAAGAAGAGTTATTTTTAAATTATTGGAATAACCTAAAATAAGGACTGCAATAAGGACAAAAATTATGGTGATTTCATTAATTCTAAGGCATTAAAATTGTGGTTCTTGAAAAATTCGTGTTAATACTGTATAAAGGCAGCACTTTTAGCCACTTAATTTACATGCAATTATTGTAGCTAGCTGCATGATGGAATTTGCACCCCACTCTTACATCAGGACCGTAAACACATGGTTTTTCAGCTTTTTTGCCTTCTTAATAGTAAAATATTTTTGAGCACTCACCCTAGAACATGTACTTTTATTTGTAAATTATGTATACATGCACCACTATATTAATATGTCCTATATATTTAAAAACACTCAAAAAATAAAATCGTAAAGGATAAGAAATAGATGAGGAAATAAAATACTTTTATTAAGAGTAATTGATCATTTTAGTCAGAGCGGTGTGATTTGTTTTGATTTGGTTTTTTCATTTCAGTTTAAGGCTTATGATACAGTGAATAGTCAAAGGTCTTATTCTATGTTACTTACTTCAAAACTTGGTTCTAACTCTGTCCAGGAGGAAAAGATAACAAAGTTGTGTTGTTGTGAGAAGTGTAATACTGGCTGACCTTCCCAAACATGGTGTTTGTTTTAAAATCCCATCCTTTGGTTATGCAAAGAATATTCTTGTAATTCTGTCAGAAAATGTCAGTCTTTCCTGATACCATCCTTTGTTCTTACAAACTAATAGAAAGAAAAACCTCTGGAACTCTTCCTTTAGAAGATTTTAAAGCAGAATAGAAACTTTCATTCTTAAGTTTGATACAAATATGAGTTAGAAGGTGAACCACTTTCATAAATGTTTTCATAAATGTCCAGTTTCTAAATGGTCTTTCCCTAGAGTTCTTTCCAAATTTAGATTCTTTTATCAGTTTTAAATTGTTACATTTTTTCAAGTTGTAGAATAAGCAACAACTGTTATTTTCTTCCTATTTCTTCTCCTTCTCCTCCTCCTCCTTCTTCTGAATTATCTGGTAGGTAAATTCTCCCGACAACCACTTGTCTCAGAAAACGTCATCAAATAAGGACATTTTTTTTTTCTGAAATGTCAACTCTTGATTAAATACTTTGCCTCAAGACAATGAGAAAATCTCTGTTTGTTGCAAAATATGTTCATGGTCACGGTCCATCTCTTTACAAAGTATTTGTAATATCATAATTACTGTGAAAGGTCTTGGATTTTCAGATCAACTGCATTGATGACATTCTACAGCTCATAAGCCATGATACCTCGAGAATCGCTGATAGCAGTGGAACAAGTGAAGTCCCCTGCTGATCTCTTCTCACAGTGTAGTCTCGGCAGGAACATCATGGGGGTATCTTGTATGAAACCTTTTACATAAACACCAAGGGAGGGGAGCAGTGGATATCTGAATATTTAATTTGATAAAGCTTTTTTTTTTCCTTCCAGATAAAAAATTTAGAAATAGCAGCTTTGATAGTTTCTTCCTGTGCTCTAATTAAGAGTCTTGCATTCTGCTTCAAAGGCTACTGCCATACACAATAAATATCCAAATGTCATTTACCTTTGTCAAGCGCAGACCAATGTCTTATCATGTGGCGGTTTATAATGGGCACATTGTCTCGTTATATTAAGTGGACTTTGATCCTGTTTAGATTATTCTTGAGAATATTTTTTAAATTGGTTTCAAGGGAAGTTCTAAATTACTTTTAACCAGCTCTAAATATTGTAAGACTGGATAACCTTGTGGCACACTCTCCATTATTTGTATTAATTTTCACCACTTTAAAGTGGGTTAGCTGTGAAAAGATTGCTAATTAGATCAAGAACTTTTCAAAGATGAGATACAGATTTTCATACGAAATAGGTCAGAAAGTGCTTAAAGACACTAATATTTAATATTGATTAGGTAAGCACTAAAATGGCTGTGAGTATCATTTTATCCTGGAAGAGTGATATTTTAAAATGAACAACATATTTGGTTTGAGTATCCAAAACTTTTGCTAAAGTCAAAAGATCTCAAATTACAGAATTTGCTAATTTGAGTTTCTGAGGCCTATAATCAAAAGAGTAATGATTTCATATTTATATTTGAGAAAGAAGTTTCAAAAACTGGAAATTGTAGAGTAAGTGTAGGCTCTCTATAGAATAATCTGTAAAGATAATACATTTACTTTTTGAGTTTTTCTAAAGACAGTAAAACCTAGGTCTCTTTCCTAACAAAAGGTGCTGCAAAATTTATTTATTATTATATTTATCCTAAAGGAAAAGAGTGTAAAGAGGAGGAAATGGGAAGCAAGAGAAATTATGAGTGTATAAGCTATAGGCAGCCAGACAAGCTATTATTTTTTTTTATTTTTTTATTGTTATGTTAATCACCATATATTACATAATTTGTTTTGGTGTAGTGTTCCATGATTCATTGTTTGTTCATAACACCCAGTGCTCCATGCAGAATGTGCCCTCTTTAATACCCATCACCAGGCTAACCCATCCCCCTACCCTCCTCCCCTCTAGAACCCTCAGTTTGTTTTTCAGAGTCCATCATCTCTCCTGGTTCGTCTCCCCCCTCTGACTTACTCCCCTTCATTCTTCCTCTCCTGCTATCTTCTTCTTTTTCTTTTTTCTTAAAATATGTTGTGTTATTTGTTCCAGAAGTACAGATCTGTGATTCAACAGTCTTGCACAATTCACAGCGCTCACCATAGCCCATACGCTCCCCAATGTCTATCACCCAGCCACCCCATCCCTCCCACCCCCGACCACTCCAGCAACCCTCAGTTTGTTCCTGAGATTAAGAATTCCTCATATCAGTGAGGTCATATGATACACAGACAAGCTATTATTAATGCCTTATGCTTCTGTCATTCTTTGTAGTCTCCAGAGGAGTTCCAAATATATGTATATTTTTAAAGTTTCATTAATTTGATTGAATCTAGTCTGGCATAGACATAAATATCCAATTCTGTAATTTGAATTTCCTTTTGAAATCATTTGGAATTATTCCAACTAAAAAATAATAATAATAGTTTTATGCTTTTCAATTTCCTGATACCTGGTGGAAAAACAGGGGAAGATGTCTTGCTATTTTACTGCCACTATAGGCTAGCATGGTGCTTGTCTATTTGTACTACGTGGATGACTAAGCACTTTCAGGTTATTAAAAAAGTTTTCGGTGTGTCTGGTTGAATTCCACATACCTCCCAGAACTGAATTTCATCAAAAACTGTAGGGTTTGATATATATACAAGAACCCTTTGTTAAGCTTACTTCCACTATTTAAAGATAAAAAGAAATGTAAACAAATAGAATCTCCTCTCTCAAGAGTTAAAAATGGGAAATTATATGCATAGCATCTTTCTTATCTGGATATAAAAGCTAAGATGATGGAAATCTCCCTTTATCCTCTCTTCTAGAATAAAGAAAGAATAAAGAACGTGAATTCTTTCAAACCTTTTTTGATAGAACCAATTTTTCTTCCTTCCTGCCATCTTAGTGATTCTTCTACTTCTGTGCTTTCTCCCCATCTTTGTGATAACAGGGTCAAAGTTTGAGACTGGATCTAAGAAGAGTCTTAGTGATACAGGAAGAGCAAAAGTGTTTCTCTACAGTTCAGGCACTCATACTTCTTTTAGTACATTGACCAGGCCCTCGGTGAGTGAAGAAAGTCTTTGGTCCCCTCTCCCACCTTGTCTTGGCTCTTGGAGGCATCAGTCCCTCTCTCTTCTTCTTCTTTCACACACCTACTCATCAACACCTTATTCTCCCTACTTTGTGGAGAGGTTCAGAGAGTCTCCTATGAGCCTTCTCCAGATGAAAACATCTGGGTGTTCTGTTACTAAGTCCTAAATTTGTACCTGAATCACTTGAATCCCATTCTTTCCTCTTTCCTCAAAAAAGAATATCTGATACCATCACTTGTACTCCTGAATGTCCCCCCTTTTCCTTCCTCCAGGAGCTTGTTTTCTGGGCCCCTTCTCCCCCACCCCGACCCCTCCATCCTTTTTCTTTCTTGCTGATTCATTATCCATAATGTTTCACTTCGGTTCTTTTTTGTCTATTTATTTCTGGTCTTGTCTTCCTTCTGTTCCACTCAGGCCCTCGTCATCACTTACTTCAACCACTGCAGTTACCTTTAACGGATCTTCCTGTGCCAGTTTCCCAAGACATTTTCCAAAGTTCTACACTGTTGAAATGTCTTTTAAATGGAAATGTTTTTTAAATGTTTATCATCTCACTTCCTTGTGTCTTCTTCTTTCATGGTTACTCATTACCTTAAATAAAAATCAAAATTAGTCAGGCAAAAAGATGCTCTATATTCTCTATTTCTGATGTACAAAGCTGTATAATTTCTCAGTTATGTCATGGTTTCTCTTGTCTCTGTCTATTTACATTATCTCTGTCTGGAACAGTCCCCCTTTCCCCATCCGCTGCAAGACACGGTATAGGCAGCACCATTTCTAGGAAGCTTTCCTCATTTCTCCCTGCATCTGCGGTCCTGCCCTGGTGTGCCCAGCATCCCATACTGCCCTGATGGAGTGGTCTGACTTGTCTCCGTCCTCCCAGGCTGGGAGTGCTCTTGCAGTGACAATGAGTGGCAGGTGTCCAGGTCCTTCTTCAGGGCACAGATGAAGAGGCCCAAAAGATGCTGGGAAACAGTCACCTTTAGGTAAGCAGTAAAGACTGTGGCTGTGAGCAAGGCAGGGGTGCTAGACACACATTTTGGTGTGATCCTGACTCCATGATGCAGACAGCTCATGTGGGGAGTAGCTGTTTCACATCTGCCTTCTAGTCTTCACTGTCTGCACAAAGGTGGGTGTAGGTATATATGAGTGAATCAACAACTGAGGCTGTCTTTCAAACCCTTTGCATGAAAGCACATCCAGAGTGCCCCTAGATTTTAAAAGGCAGTAGCCACCCCTTAATCCAGATCTGCAGCCCAGCCCTCACTCCAGAATTTAATCCCTATATCCCGCTGAGTGCCAGATAGCACCTCAACTTCATCTGTCAAAAATCATCTGCAGTATTTTAATCCCCAAATGAGTTTCCCTTCCAGATTGACCTTTTGTTATACCAGTAACCTCAGTTCAAACATCCTGAGGTCTTTAAATACTTCTCCCTGACAGCTAGTCTGTCATCAGATCCTATCTACTTCATTTCCATAGTATTTTTGACGCCTCTCACAGCCAGGCTTCTTTCCCATTCTCATTTATCACCCAGTTCTAGGCACCCCTCAGTTCCGTTCTGAGCTAGAACAGTAGCTTTGGAAACAGTCTCCCTGCTGCCAATTTCTCTTCCCCCCCAATTCCACTGTATTTATATAGCTGTAGATACAGATGTAGTTGTGAGATAGATATAGTCATCTCCTTAAAACATATTACCCTTCTGCTCTCCACACATGCTCCTTTTAGTCTAGAATCTTTAATAGCTTCCCCAAAGCTGTAGTGCTTTTCTTCAAGTAGGGACTGTGCTCTCAAACCCCTGTGTTCATGCCTATAGAGGCCCTTGGCCAAAGCAGACCCTTTAGCCCCCAGAAACTTCTGCTATGTTTAAAGGTCCAGTTATGTCACCCCTTCTCAAAGAGTCCTTCAATTTCTTTCTCTCTACCTTGTTCCTTTCCCACCCTGGACAAATTTAATCATCTTCCTTTCCCTGTTCTCCTAACACTCTGTTTCCTCCTGCAGATAAAAGCTATTTCATAAAGTTGTGACATTTCAAAAAGTTCTACGTAAGTGTGTGTTGAATGCATGGAGATGAAAGTCTCTGGGTGAATTAAAAAGTAAGATGATCAATTATTTTTCCCCTACAACAAAAAACAGTGCATTGAGGTATAAGTGGAAAAAGTATCTTTTTGGCAAATCTCTATTCTGTAAATAAGGCTTTAGTTAGTTAGTGAAAATAATGGAGGCATCTTTTTATAAATTGGTATTTCAGTATTTGCTATTTTTCTGTTTTCCATTGCTAGATAAGAGATTAAGGCTTCCCCATTATCTAAACCTTTAAATCAGGTGTACCAAGTCCCATGATTTATCTAAATACTGTTTAGATTCTCTTATTCTGGCATGATAAGAAAACAAGACCCCCAAAGATATGAATCATAAGAAAGATTTAAATTACGTCTGGATACTCTAGGAGATAGAAGAGGATGTTTTGTTCAGGGAGGCTGGTTTTCAAAGTAGAGACACCACTTTGGGAAGACATTCTTCATAATTTTCTAGTTATGAAAGCATTGTAATTAGGTGATGAGGTGGAAAGTCAGTCCTATGAAGAATGTATACACGTGATCTTTAGTCCAGGGAGTCTGGAATGATAAAAGTGGACTCTTCCAGCGCAGTGTGGCAAATATTCCCCGTGAATCACTGACCTGCTTCCCAGACCGTAGCCCAGCGGTGTGGTTCTCTTGGCTTTGCCTTTTAAACTCTAGGGGGATAGCTTTTGTGTGAAAATTTTTTAAGACTCAGGAATATAGTTCTAACACTCAGGGAACTTTACCCAGTCATAGTCTAGTTTTCCTTAGCATTTTGATAAGCGGTTTCAAGGGTTAATGACAGGGTAAAATAAGTTTCAGTAATGCTTTGGCAAGACAAGAAAGCAGCAGGCTTATGCATAGAGCGAGCATAGAATGGTATAATCAGCAGAAACCATGTGGTCCAAGATAACATTCTTGCGATTATTACCTGAGGTCCAGTTTTATATTTTATATCTAACTGTAGTTGCTACAGCCGTATTCAACTGGGGTGAGCCACTGGCACAGAGGAGCTGCTCGGGGAGAGGAGTCAGTTAGTTGGTGAGCTAGACCAGTGCTCTGATTGGGACAAGCTAAGGAAACTGGCTCGTTTATTAAAGGAAACTGTTCATTTATTCAGCAAACATCAGATAACCACCATCCTCCTGAACACCCTCCCTGTGCCAGGGGCAGGGGAGAAACTGGTAAAAACAAACAAATCAACAAATACTTTACTCTCAGGGAATTTATAGTCTATGGGAGCAGACATTAACTAATCACAAAAATTTTTAAAATTGCAGGGAGGTCAGAGACGGCTCTCCTGAAGAAGTGATTTCAGGCTGAGATCAAGCAGATGTGTAGATGGGATCGAGGTAAAGAGGAGAGAGTGGCCCATCCAGGCAGTGGGGAACATGTAGGGGAAATTCCGTGTGGGAAAAGAGGAGGGTAAGGCAAAGATGCATATTTGAACGGCAAGTCTAGATGGTTTTTCTCAGTAAGAACATAAATTCTAGGAATCATTAAAAGATGTTTAAGAATTACTAATATACAGCTGACCCTTGAACAACACAGGTTTGAACTGTGCAAGTCCGCTTATATGTAGATTTTTTTTTTGATAAATACAGTACAGTACTGTAAGTATATTTTCTCTTAGATTTTCTTAACATTTTCTCTAGCTTGCTTTATTGTAAGAATACAGTATATAGGGCGCCTGGGTGGCTCAGTTGGTTGGGCAACTGCCTTCGGCTCGGGTCATGGTCCTGGAGTTCCGGGATCGAGTCCCGCATCGGGCTCCCTGGTCGGCGGGGAGTCTGCTTCTCCCTCTGACCCTCTTCCCTCTCATGCTCTCTCTATCTCATTCTCTCTCTCAAATAAATAAATAAAATCTTAAAAAAAATTTATAAAAAAAAAAAAAGAATACAGTATATAATACATAAACGTACAAAATATGTGTTAATCAACTCTTTATGTTATCAGTAAGGCTTCTGGTCAGCAGTAGGTTAAGTTTTTGAGGAGTCAAAAGTTATATGAGGATTTTCAACTGTGTTGGGAGGTCAGCACTCCTAACCCCCACGTTGTTCAAGGGTCAGCTATATATATATATTGTTAAAGATTGTATTCATTTATTTGAGAGCAAGGGAGAGTACAAGAGGGGGGGAGCATCAGAAGGAGAAGCAGACTCCCCACTGAGCAGGGAGCCTGATGTGGGGCTCGATCCCAGGACTCTGGGATCATGACCTGAGCCAAAGGCAGCCACTTAATGGAGCTGAGCTACCCAGGCGCCCCCAAGGGTCAGGTATTATATTAAAGAAAACCCTAAGTCAATATCAGAATATCATGATATTTTTAGAGTGTGACTTTTTTTTGACCAAAGCTTTGGATACATTATAAACACATGAAACACCTATAAGGTTACAGTAGGGTTAATCAGATTATTTGATCTTGAACTAAAGACAAAACTTTCTCCAATGAAGTTGTCAAGGAATAAATATGCTAGTAAAAAATCAATACATACTTACCAGAAAGGTGTATTTCAAGGGTCTCCTTAAACCATTCACAAGTCTGATAAGTTTAATATTCCAACACTGCTTAACTTCCATTGACTGTGTTAAACTAAGAGCTAGAAAATCAAGCATTTTTCTAGTCTCCTTTACACTCCAATGGGTATTTTCACATATCTAGAAAAATTTTGGTTTTCTAAGGATTTAAAAATACAGAGCAATGAATACTACAGGTGTATTTCTCTATAATGACAAATTTTCTTAAAATTTTGATGAATAAATTAATCTTTATTTTTTATAAATTTTAAATTTTTTAAAATATTATTTTAAATAAATTTTCATTTTTTTCTGATTATAGAATTTTAATCCAGTATAAAGACTCAGTTCTCATTTTTAAAGAGACAGCAATGAAATACACTTTTGTGCCATTTTTTCTTTCACTGAGTTTATTGAGGTATAATTTACATACAAAAACGCATCAATTTTAAAGGTAAATTTCAGTGAATTTTGACAAACATACACCTGTGGTAACCACTACGACAATCAAGATATACAACATTTCATCATTCACAAAACTTTCCGTGTGACTCTTGCAATCATTCAGTCCCCTTCATCTGACCCCCCAGGCAATCACTGATATGTTGCTGTCACTATAAATGAATTTGGCCCTTTCGAGAATTTTATACAAAGGGAATCATACCGTATGTGCTTTTTTCTGCCTGGTTTCTTTCATACAGCACAGTGTTTGAGGTTCATTAATACTATTCTGTATATAATAGTTCATTCTTTTTTTATTGCTGGGTAGTGTTTCATTGTATAGATGTGCCATAGTTTTTCCATTCTCCTGTTTATGGACATTTGTGTTCCTTCCAATTTTTGGTGATCATGAATAAAGCTGCTTATGAAAGTTCACGTTCAAGTCTTTACGTGAACATCTTATGTGTTCATTTCTCTTAGGTAAATACTTAGAGGTAGAATTGTTGGATCTTGTCAGGTTTTTTCCTGTCTTTCCAAAGATGTTTTATACAGCCTCAGAAGATAAAGTATCTAATATGTCTTTGTTTTGTATTATTTTGTTTTGTTTTGTTGCTATCCAAGGTAATAAAGATAATATCCCCTTCTGGAGCAACAGTTGGGCAAGTGTGTCCACAGTTCCTTTAAAAGATTAAGGTTTCCTCAACTGTAATGCAAACCAACTACATGTGCAGCATCTACATAGGCCACTGTGTTTCCCCCTGTGTGATATGGGGACAAGGGAACTGATGCACATGCGGAGCTCATGCTACCCACTGTTCCTCTTTTTCTCCTTTTCTGCATTATTATATTTTTAAATTTTCTTTTAATTTCAGTCTAGTTAACATACAGCGTCATATTAGTTTCAGGTGTATAATACAGTGTTGCATATATATCTATATATTTTACATACTTAGGTATGTATATAGATGTATAGGTTTGCGCTAGGGATTATAATCTACTTAGAATTTATATTGCATCTCAGGTAAAATACAGGAACCTTTCAACAGTATTGGTCTTTTAACCTCCCTATCCTTTGGAAAAGAAAAAATTCAGATAGACAATTAGACATACATAGATAGACAAACCTTATATTTATCTCTGTAATTTGCCATTTCCAGTGCCCTTACTTCCTTCCCCTAGATCTGAGTTTCCATCCACAGTCATTCCCTTCAGCTAAGTATATTCTTCAGTATTTCTTTTACTGAAGGTTGCTGTAAAAACTCAGTTTTTTGCTTATCCAAAAATGCCTATCTCCTTTTCATCTTTGGAGGGAGGTTTCATCAGATACGGAATTTTTAAGTTTCAGATTTTTTTATCAACATTTTGAATATGTAATTCCTGTAAGTCATGGCCTCCATTGTTTCTGTAAGAAGTCAGCCATTACGTTATCATTGTTGCCCTGTATGTAATTTGCTGTTTATTTTCTGCTGGCTTTCAAAATTTTCTCACGGTCTTTGGCTAGCAGAAGTTTGACTCTGACGTACCTAGTCAGGAGTAGTTCTCTTTGTATTTATCCTGCTTGGGCTAACTGAGTTTTTTTTGATTGTACCTTCCTGCTTCTCACAAAATTTGGGAAGTTTTCACCTGTTATTTCTTCAGATTTTTTTTCTTTCTCTTTTCTCCTTCTCTCTTTCTAGAACTACAGTTACATTCTGTTTGACTTCTAAATGTTATTCTACAAGTCTCCAAAGCTCTGCTCATTTATATTTAGTCTATTTTTGCTCTGTTCTTCAGATATGATCATTTTATTGATATCTTCAAGTATGCTATTCCTTCTGCTCATTTCTTTGACAAGTTTCCCTTTAATTATTTGAATGCATTTAAATAGTTGTTTTGAAGACATTGCTAAATGCAACATCTAGACCTACTCAGGGTCAGTTTCTTTTAACTGTCCTTCCTGAATATGGGTCACGTTTTCTTGTTTCTTTGCATATCTAATAATTTTTAGCTAAAAACTAGGTATTATTGATATGTTTAGCAACCTTGATGTGTTATCCTGAAAATTATTTTGTCATTGCTTATCAGGCTGCTAACTCTCTTAGATTCAAACCATAAACTCTGTCTCCCCAGCAGTGTGCAGCAGCTGAGATTTCTGTGCAGTTTCTCACTTCCACCTGTTGCTGTTTTTTAAATCTGGGCTCCTGGGGATCTTCCCTGTACCTGTTCAATTTAGCATTTGGTCAAGGATTTGGGCAATGTTTGTGGTAAACCATCATCAAGCTCTGTCCTCTGCTACATGAAATCATGAAGGCTTTTGCTTTCTGTCTCCTGAGTTAGGCACAGATACAGGAGTGCCTGAGTCAGAAAAAGCAGTAAACTCGCAAGGTTTTTCTGGTTTCTGCCAACTGTTTTCCTGGTGATCCGCTGGTATCTTATTTAGTGGTCCTCCAGGGAATTGGGCAGAGATTATACTCAGATTTTTGGTACCACCCCTCTACGGCTCATAAGTTTCTAGGACTACCCCCACTCCACCTCCCTCCTCCTTACTAAATTGTCAGCTGCTCTGCCAACTTTAACTGTAAAGAAAGCCTGCAATTTTGTGAGATTATGGAAAAAAAGGCACTAACTCAAATTCTAACCCATTGCAGTCACTGTCTTTCAGTGGTCAACACTCCTTTAGTTTATGCTTGCTTTTGGTCACTCTCTAGTGCCTTTAAAACACTTGCATTAAACACACACACACACACAGGGTGCAGCCAGATTTTATAATCGTAACTTACTGGAGTATTTGCCAGCCAATATCCTTCATCATTCCTGGAAGCCAGAAGTCCCTCCATTTTTACAAACATGTTAAACATAAAGAAATTCTTCATGTTATTAAGCACTTTCTTACATGATCTTAATGGCTGTATACTATTGGGTCTTCTAAATGGACTGTAAGTTTTCAACCTTTCTCTTGTTAGATAGCCAAGTTCTTTTCAGTCTTACATCAGTATAAATAGCACTTGAATGTACAACCCATGTATTTACTTGGGGAAATAAATATTTATACTTGGGGATAAAATTATAATTATTTCTTTAGGGTAAATTTCTGGAACTGGAAATTTTAAATTTGTGTGTGTGAATATTATTAATACTTTTGATACATTTTGCCAAACTTCCCCACAGAATGCTTGTGCTAGTTGTCAGTGCCACCTATGAAACAAGATTACTTATTTCCCTTCAAGTCACATAACTTTAAATGTATTATGAGATTTTCTTTTTGCTAAAAGGGTTATTTGATTGGTTTTTATAAAGCAGAGAAAAAGTTATTTCTGATGTATCCTTTTTTGTTTAAACTGTGTCCACATACTGTGCTTAGTTTAGCAGAAGTCAAAATTGTAATATGGTTACATAATCAAAAGAGTAGAGTGAGTAGGAGCTTTAGTTTATTTAATTTAATTATTAGGCTTTTATTTTATTAATAAGAATACAAAGAAAACTTTTAAATTCTACTTTAGGGAAATAATTTTGTTCAGATAATATTTTAGAAGGAGGTATTCCCTCCCTTCTGTTTTTTTAAAAACTTCCTTAGTGAGATATAATTCACATAGCATACAGTTCACCCATTTAAAGTGTACAATTCAGTGGTTTTAGTGTATTCACAGAGTTGTGCAACCATCACAACTGATTTCCCTTCCTTTTGAATAATAAGGTGAGGATAGAATCCTGGCAATTTTGTGCATGTAAAACTATGGAAGGCTCTTCATGGTGAAAAAAGTTTCCTAGGCGAATGTCAGAATGAAGTTTAGACAGTGGTATTTCTTCCTTGTTGTTTTTGCTTTTGGATAGAGGTGAAAGGCACTAATAAAAATAAAATGACAACAACAACCACAACTTAAAAATAAACACTGTAAACTTTCCATGTTAGATAATGGCTATAGTATTTCTCTTATGCTAGCAATACTGTAGCCAAAAGAGCTCTGTAAAAAAGTAATGATTCTTCACATTTTGAGATTGGTGAAATGACTAAAGAGTAGGCATTAGAGGATTTGAAGAAATTATTAATGTTCTTTGGTACCATATGATATTATGGTCATATAGGAAAATGTCTCTACTTTTTGGAGATGAATGCTGAAATATTTAATAGCTTGATGTCTATGATTTGCTTTAAAATAATTGCCCAAAGGAATACTAATAGGCTTACAAATAGATGGGTGAAGTAAATATGGCAATATAAATATTATTAGTGGTTAAACCTAGGTGGAGGGTATATGAGTAAATCTAGATGCCTAGTGAACTTTTGCTTTACTTTACATGTTTGAATTTTTCTATTAAAAATAAAGTTTTAAAAGATGAGTCTGTGAACATTCTAGACATGAAACAAGAATGTGGTTTTAACAGTGTTTAGTCTGCTACTATGTATGTAAAAAGGATTTCTATGATATTTATTCATATTTGTGGTACACACAAAAAATTATCTTTGGAATGAATCAAGAAACAAATGATGCTAATTATTTGTGAACAAGAAAGAAT
Organism: Callorhinus ursinus; assembly: GCF_003265705.2. NCBI lineage: Eukaryota > Metazoa > Chordata > Mammalia > Carnivora > Otariidae > Callorhinus > Callorhinus ursinus. The sequence goes on along the minus strand of NW_027397068.1, from coordinate 37,415,703 downwards.
AGGAAAAGGTGGATAGGACAGGAATTGGAGTAAAACTTTATTTTTTTAATGTTTTCTGATATTTTGAAATGTTTTGTATCTAATAAAAATATATATTGAAGGAGAAAGAATGTAGCCTTTAAGAATCAGATCCTTAAAAAGTAGAAAAATAGTTTTCGTTTCAAAAGACTTTCAGATTTTGATAAAATACTGGGCTTATGGATCTAGTAACTACTGTAGACCTGGACGTTTAGAGTTCATTGTTGGGGCATTAAAAAACAGAACTTGTTTTATTTAGTTACAACATACCAGAATTATTTTTCTTTTTATCTCTTTGTAGCCTGTTTGCACTGGGGAGTTTTATCTTAAAGAAAAAAGTATATTATGAGTCTAATCTTTATATATTATTCTGTTTTAATATATATTGTTTCAAATAAATACTGATTGTTAGTACCTCAGTTTCACTACTAAAAATTCCTTTTGCTCTCCTAGTCTCCTAGATTCTGGAAATTAGCTAATTAACCCCTAACTTACATAGGAGCATGAAAAATAACATGATGTGGTATATGAAAAGAGTGGCCCATACACTGTAAAAATAATCAGACCTAATATGAAGTCCCATCCTGTTTCTGTCACTTAAGTGAAAACGTTAGGCAAGTCACTGAACTTTGCTGAGTGTCAGTTTCTTCTGGTAAACAGTAAGATAATACTATCCACCTGGTTATTGTAAAGATTAATTTAATTATATAAACAATGTCCTACCTGTCGTGCCCTCATTTAAAGGAGGTACCCAATGGCTATTTTTTTATAAGATTTATTTATTTATGAGAGAGTGTGCATGAGGGAGGGGCAGAGGGAGAGAATCTCAAGCGGACTCCCCACTGAGCAGAAGCCTGACATGGGGCTTGATCTCACAACCCATGAGACCATGACCTGAGCCAAAACCAAGAGTCAGTCACCCAAGTGACTGAGCCACCCAGTCACCCCTCCATGTGTATTTTAAAAGTATGAAGAACTATTATTTTTGACACTGGTTTCATTGCTTCATTTATTTACAGGTAATTCTAACAAGAATGAAATTTAAACCATTTTGGTGTGCCTGGGTGGCTCACTTGTTAAGCATCTGCCTTCAGCTCAGGTCATGATCTCAGGGTCCTGGGATCGAGCCCCGCATTGGGCTCCCTGCTCTGCGGGAAGCCTGCTTATCCCTCTCCCACTCCCCCTGCTTGTGTTTCCTCTCTCTCTGTCTCTCTCTCTGTCAAATAAAAAAAAAAAAATCTTAAAAAAAAATTTAAACCATTTTACATGCAAACAAGACATTATATGAAAGTAATTTTAATTAAATTTAAAGTTTAGATTTTTTGAGAGAGAGTGTGCAAACACGTGCCTTTGCACAAGTGTACTGGGTGGGGTGGAGGGAGAGGAGAGAGAGAAGCTGAAGCAGCCTCCATGCTCAGAGGGAGCCCATCATGGGATGGATCTCACGACCAAGAGATCATGCATGACCTGAGCCAAAACCAAGAGTCAGTCACTTAACCAACTGAGCCTCCCATGTGCCCCAAAGTTTAGATTAACTTTTAAAAAATTATTTTACATGTCTCTTCAAACTTGCCAAGTAAAATAAATTCCTCGGTTATCCAATCTTTACCCTTTAGAATAAAGCTTTAAACTTTCTTTGAGTTTAACCCATTGATGCACAGTTGATTGGATCAGCAGCTATGGAAATCACGATGTCCTTTATAAGCATTACATATTAACTTTAATAAAGTAGTTGGCATAATGAGCAAGTCTGGCCCAAGAAAGATTTCTGTTGGTAGGCTTTTAAAAATCATTCTAAAATGAATGTTGTGGCAAAAGTCCTCTTTTGGCAGGAGATAATTTGAGAGAATAATCTTTCCTAATTTCCTAAGCATATGAATATTCATAAGTAGATGGATTTTTAAATGATGATTCATTAAAGACTCATAATTAATTATTTAGCTATCTTGCCAAAAGGATATACTGCACCTGTCCAAAATAGATTAAAATTTTGTACCTTTGGACAGGAAAAAAAAATCACCGGACAGGATTTTTGTACTCTTCCTAATTAATGCATATAAAATGTCATTGGTCTGTGTAGCTGTCTCTTACCACTAGAAATACTTTTTAAATTACCTTTTTCTAGAATACTTGTAAGACATGTAAGAGGTTTCTTGAAGTGCCACATGTTAGATAGTTGAACAGCAATTAAATTGCTGTAAAAAAGTTGGCTGTTAACAGTAGCAATTCATTACATTTTTAACTCTTGGGAATGCCTTACGTTGTTTCATTATTACTTGTATTATAATTTCTATCTCCAAGTGAACATTTGGTGAATTTATTTTTATTGAGTAGACATCTCTAAAATTGAAGAGAAAAACCCAAAACCATATTTCTTTTGGTTAGCTAAATGTCAGTTGCTTAATGCAAAAGATAAAAATACTTTCTTGGGCTAAACTCTTTATAGTTTCAAAGCACTTTCATGTGTATTATCCCATTTGATCCTGTGACAATCCTACGAGGTGGGTTGTACAGGTATTACCTTCTTTTAAAGGTCAGGAGATGGCTGCCTTAGAGAGTTTAAAGGACTTGCCCAAGGTCACACCTCAAAAATCTCTAAATACATAAATAATATTTAAAAATGATCTGGCCCATTCTCTCATTTACTTGTAGCCTCTCTGTTGTCCAAATTTTTCAAAATGTTCTCCATTGTTGACTAAATTAAACCTTTTTTTCCTTTTTTAATTGGGAAATATTAATGAAGCTACTAAGTTTCTAGTTTTGCAGTAAGATCAAAAAAAGAGAGAGAGAGAGAAATGCTAATGGAGTGCCTGGCTGGCTCAGTCAGTAGAACATGCAACTCTGGATCTCAGGGTTGTGAGTTCAAGCCCCATGTTGGGTGTAGAGGTTACCTGAAAATAAAATCTTTTTTAAAAAAAGAGAAATGCTAAGAAAACTTAACTTTAGAATACTTAGATATTCATTAGCTGTAATGAGCTAAGCTACTGAATAGGAGAGCCTATACATTTTTTTTAAAGTGATAAATGATGTAAAAAACAAAAATATTTATGGTTTAAAAATACAACATACTTAAATACAATAATACTGTGATGTTCACTGTTAAATCAATTTAAAGAAGATATTGCTCAGATTTTCACAATTTTTAAAACATAATCTTGGGTAAGGGGAGAAGACTTTGCTCTATTTGGAAATACAGCACAGAACCCAGGACATATATAGGGAAAATGGAAATGTCTACCAAATAAAAATTAGTATAGGAAAAAAATGACTAGAATTAAAAGGCAGCAACTTGGGGAAAAAAATTGCAAAACACATGGTGGATAAAAGGCAAGTTTTCTTTTTTTTTTAAATTTAGGTCTTTGGTTTTTTTTTAAGATTTTATTTATTTATTTGACAGAGAGATAGAGAGCACAAGTAGGCAGAGCAGGTAGAGGGAGAGGGAGAAGCAGGCTCCCCCACTGAGCAGGGAGCCCGACGTGGGCCTCCATCCCAGGACTCTGGGATCATGACCTGAGCCGACGGCAGCTGCTTAACTGACTGAGCCACTCAGGCGCCCCAAACGGCAAGCCTTCTTAATGTATAAAAACCTCTTTCTTTACATAAAAAACTAATGATTTCTATATGTTGGCTGATTGAACATAATAATAAAAAAATAATAATAATTCTTTCTAAGAGCTTTAATATAACTAAGGTTGGTTAATGTAGCATGATTCCAGTATTTGAAAATTAGAGAGGTCTACCTGTTTGTCAACAGAGGACTGGTTTAATTAAATGTGATTATCCATTTTGTGGAAAATTATTATGCAGCTATTAAAAATTATTATCCTAGAAAGGTTTCTTTGATGAGCTACTAACTGAGGCAAGTACCTTGCAAAGTAAAGTACATAACATAATCCCATTTTATTGAAAAGAACAAACCCTTGATATATGCACACACCCATAGGTTTGTATGCATGTAGATGAGAACATTGGCTAACTAGGATTGACAGGTGGGAGACATTATAGGGGAGTAGGAATACAATGTTAGCTTTTTCTCACTTCATCTTTCTATTGTTTCACTCATAATAGTATGTTTTTTAAAATTCATTGTTAAATTTGTATGATTTTTCAATTGTGTATTTTTTAATTTATAAAAAATAGAGTGGGAGAGACAATAACACCAATGCATAAGAAAGACAAGTTCGTAAACATATACTTCTCAGAAAAAGATATGCGCTGGCCATTGAACATCAGAAGCTCAAAAAGAAAAATGCAAATTAAAATAACATTGAGATGTTATTTTTGAACCTAGCAGATTTGACCAAGTTTTTAAAAATTTTTTCTTTATAGGTTACATATTATTTTTTATTGAGGTATAAGTAACATACAGTGTTATATTAGTTTTAGGTATACAATATAATGATTCAACAATTCTATACATTTCTCAGTGCTCATCCTGATCAGTGTAATCATCATCCGTCACCAGTGTTGTTACAGTCTTATTGACTGTATTCCCTGTGCTGTACTTTTCATCTCCATGACATTTATTTTGTAAGTGGGAGTTTGTATCTCTTAAACCCCTTTATCTATTTCACTCATCCTCCCACCCCAAGTTTTGTTTAAAATTTGATAAATGCCCTGAGTTAGCAGCTAGAATATTCCCATATATGTATTGGGGCAAACCCTATAAAAGGTAATTGGTAGATGTTTATTAAATTTGAATACATACTTTATCACCTGGAAATTCCACTTGTGGGATCTTACTCTGGACACCTGCTCATGAATGTGCACCATTGTTTATGATAGCAAAACTTGAGACCAAAAAAGTGATTAAGGTACTGTACACCCACACACTGGGATACTGGGCCACTATAATGAGGCAGAACAACTAAGTACTTCACGTTTTCATGAAACACAGGATATGGTAACATGTACAGTATACTTCTACTTATATTTTAAAAATTTCATCTAGTGACCATGCACTAGGAAGTTTTGGGCGAGATTCCAGGAAATTATTGATGATGTTCATTCAGAAATAATAGTAGGATCTGGAGGAAAAGGCAGATTCATTTTCATTGCATAATCTTTTATGTTTTTTCACATTTTTTTGCTGTATACATGTTATTTTCATAATTTTTAAATAATTTCAGAAAAGCTGTAGCAAAAGAAAAGTTTCTCACATTGAATAAATCGATCTTTATAAAAAGCGAGAAAAAGGAAAATTAAAATGATCAGATCTTTTTCCTTGTAATTGTGAATGATGGTTGTTCATAGCCAAATCAGAAAAAACAAAAATGCTTTTCTTTGCCATGCCCTCTCCTGCCTCAGTCTTTCTCATCTTCTTAAATGGCACCAGTACCCACCCAGCTGCTAAAACCAAAAAAACTAGAAATCATCCTTGATTCCTGTCTTCCCTCATCCGCAGATCCAATTCTTCCGGCAACTCTTACCTCCAGACAGAGCCCAAATCCCTCCACATCTGTCCATCTATTAGCACCTATTCCACCACCATCCGTTTCTTGCCTGAATACCTGTTTGCTTGCTTGCTTACGCTCTTGCTCTCATAGTTTATTCTTCTCATGGTGTCCAGAGTGAACTCTAAAAATGTGAATCAGATACCATCACCTCCCACGTAAAACCCTAGAGGGACTTTCCATTGCCCTTCGAATAAATCCAAATGCTTGCCCTGGCCTTACAGATGCCTTATGGTCTTGCTAGTTAGTGTCCCTGACGCTAGAGTCCCCACACTGATTGTCCCTCAGCCACACAGTCAGCCCTTTGTTTGCATACTTGGCAGAGTCCTGCCTACCTTCGGTCACTTTCAGGAGCCACTCCCAGGTTCCTTACTGATAGGTTCACTTTTATCTTGTTGGTCTCAGCTTAAAAATCTCCCCTTGGTCTTTCCAGTGAGCCCATCTAAAGAAGCTCTGTGTCAGACTCTGTCACATCATACTGTTTTAATTTCTTCTTAGAGCTTCACATTACAGGATAATCGTGCCATTTTTCACACTGGCATTCTACTATTAACTGAAGTAGGTAATCTTAAATTCCAAATATACACATTTTCCCCATGGAATACAAGAGAACATTTTCATTTTGAATAGAGAGGTGGACATAGCCCATAAACATTGTTATTGTTCTTAAATTGGCATTCATGGAACAAGAGGGCACTCATCAAAGCTGTAAGATTTATTTTGTACCAAGAGTGGTCTCAATCCATAAAAACCTGGACCTTCTAGTTCATTGCTTTATTTCACAACAGTTCATTTCAGACCAGATCTATCTGCAAGTCTGGTCTTACTTAGTCCTAGACTAATTCGTCCTAAGTGAAACCTCTCCCCTTCCATTCCAGATGGCTCTATCTCACAGAGATTCTTTTAATGACATCACCAAACATCCTCAGTGAATTAAGAACTAGTGTTTGTTACCACACAAAATTTTCTGGGCCAACATTGTACCCACTGCAGTGTAAAGCCCAGAGTCCATTAGCCAGAAGGTAAAGAAAGGTTTTTTTTCTCTTTTTTCTTATAGGTAAAATGGATGATTATCATTTCCAATTTCAAAGTACTATTTTGATGTTTTAATTTTTGCATTTTACCTAGCTAACACACATTAAAGATTTTTAAAAGCTACAATTATATCTGCCAACACTCATATATTTTGAATATTTCTTCTGGATAATAGGTAGTTTTACTGTTGAAATTCCTCCAACCATTTACTTAGTATTATGAAACATTTTTAAATTTTAATATCAGCATTAGGAGGCTACCACAAAGTTCAGATTATATAAACTATCCGTTTTGATTATTCTCACTTTGTAAAAGCTAGTTTAGTTACATTTTTTTAAATTTTATTTTATTATGTTATGTTAGTCACCATACAATACATCATTAGTTTTTGATGTGGTGATCCATGATCTATTGTTTTTGTATAACACCCAGTGCTCCATGCAGTACGTGACCACCTTAATACCCATCACTGGGCTAACCCATCCCCCCACCCCCCTCCCCTCTAAAACCCTTTTTGTTTCTCAGTTTAGTTACATTTTTCGGTATCTTTTTCCTATAATATAAAGAATCTTAATTGCTGAAGACATATAAACATGTTAAAGTTAAGCATAAATTAAAAGTGAATACGTATAAAAGATTTTAACTATGAGTAATAAACCTTGCTTAGAGTAATAACTGAATTTTATAGAAAACATTTGGATTACAGTAATGTTAGAAATGGATTTGTTGCTGAGATATATAAATGCAACAAACATCAAATTGTGGTATCTCTGTGACTATGTGGGTGGGGGAGGCAGTAAAGAAATTGAATTGTATCTCTGCCTTTAGTTCTTACTCTCCAGTTAGGGAGATAAGCTAAAGCATGTAAAAAGTTAAATAACAGAGAAGATGTCACAAGGCAGCAGACAGCTAATTATACACAGATGATCCTTTAGCACTGACTGTATTTATATAAGGATGTCACTGACGGCCAAACAGAACAGACACTGATTTCAACTGCCGTGGTTCTGTTGAGAAGGATACCTGTCTTTACTGTTTGGTCTTCCTCAACCAGGTACTCTTCCTCTTTATTCTCACTGGCCTCTTCATTCTCTTGTCATGATTTTTTCCTATCTTTATGTTCTTAAGACTTTAGTTGCCAAACTGTTTCATAACACCTATTCCAGAGCCTCTAAACCCTAAGTTGTAGGCAGAAGGCAGGAGAAGGAGAATGAAGTAGTTTGATAGCTTCATTCCCCAGCATCTGTTTAGAGAAAGCCCTGAATCTGTTTGTTCTTACCACAAGCTACGCACACATTTTTGTTTGTGCAATACTTCTTACGTAAAATTCAAAACCAAGAAAAGCTACTATTTTAAATTGTAAGGTGGTTTAATTAACCACAGAGTTTCTTTTGGTTGGCTAGAGTTGCATTACATGTTAAAAGGACTATCTGAATTTACATAATGCAGCTTAAAAGAACACACTAATTATTGGCCCTGATCACTTGGACATTATCTGTTTTCTTGAACTTTCTCACTATCAGTTCATCCTTGAGAATTTGAATAGCATTTGTAGCATTTAGCTACATTTTCCCACTACAGGTTCCTTAATTTAGCATTTATTTTACTTATCTTGACCTAAAAAGAATCTATTGCCCACTCTGAAGTATAGTGATAGCTAATTTATTAAGTAAACATCAGGGAATGAATCTTTCCCAGTTATTCCCAAGTAGTTTAATATCTGGAGAAGACCTACAGTGAGGATCTGTTGAACTTGGTAATGAAATATCGATGTATTTCATATACCAGTCAGATGAAGCTCACCTCCTGTCATAAAAATTTAATTAGACCCACTTGATTTCTTTGTCGAAGACCTCTCTGAAGAATGCCCAAAGGAAAAACAGAAATGGTTCACCAAAAATTGTTTTGCTTCTACTCAGGTGCATGAACAAAAATTTAATTGAGTTGCAATTGATATCCCAACCCTCCAAAATTTCAGAGCAAGCCACCTTGGCCAGTAAGATGCTGCAAGGATAGGTAGATTTAAGCAATCTCTAGGTAAAGCCAGACCCTCCACACATGCTCACTGAGAAATCCCATTAATTATTTCAACTCCAAAGTCAGGTGGTTCTTTAGTAAACTGAGGATTATTATTTCAGTGTTCCTTTTCTAAGCCTGTATTCCAGATGAAATCATTATCACTCCCAAAACTCTTCTTATGTATATACTATGCCTTCAGAGAAAAGTTATCTGAAATTTGATAATAAGGCAAAAAGGTCAGTATGCTATCATGTCCTGTTAGGGTAAAAAGATTATCTAGGGAATTGTATTTAATTCAAATCAGTATATACTGTTGATTGAAGGTCTAGAGCTAATGAGGTAACATGTCAAGTTGTAGAATTTTGACGAAATGTAGATTTTGTAGAGGTGCAAATAATTTGTCTGGTGGAAAAGATAATCCAAGAGTAACAATTTGTGACTGTCTCAGACATGACTTAGTGTTGTCGCTAGGCTAGAGGGGTATTTCTAGCATTTCCTAAAAACAACCAATTTCTCGAATGGCCTTTGATTGTTTTATTATCTTACTGATTCCTTTATTAATTGAGTTCAATAAAATATTTGACATCTAAAAAAGAAGAAACCTTTGAGTGTTTCCTATAGTGTTTGATGTTGGCATTGCACAGTATCTGGCACATGGAATGCACTCAGTCAATTATGGTTGACTGACTGGCTCCATCTGACTTGACTTTGGCAAGATGTACCCCCAAAGTACTTATGTTTTAACCTGTTGGACAAAATCATTTACTACTATCCTCTTATACCTCAGAATTTCTGCCAGAAACTAACATTAGTTTTGGCATAATTGGTAGTGAACTGTAACTCTTCCACACCTTCAGCCATGTCTGGGTCTTAATATCAATGGTGCCAGGAAGACATGAACAGACATTTTTCCAAAGAAGACATCCAAATGGCCAAAGACACATGAAAAAGTGCTCAACATCACTCAGCATCAGGGAAATACAAATCAAAACCTCAATGAGATACCACCTCACACCAGTCAGAATGGATAAAATTAAGTCAGGAAATTACAGATGTTGGCGAGGATGTGGAGAAAGGGGAACCCTCCTACACTGTTGGTGGGAATGCAAGCTGGTACAGCCACTCTGGAAAACAGTACGGAGGTTCCTCAAAAAGTTGAAAATGGAGCTCCCCTATGACCCAGCAATTGCACTACTGGGTATTTAGCCCAAAGATACAAATGTAGTGATCTGAAGGGGCATGTGCACCCCAATGTTTATAGCAACAATATCCACAATAGCCAAACTATAGAAAGAGCTAAGATGTCCATCAACAGATGAATGGATAAAGAAGATGTGGTATATATATGCAATGGAATATTATGCAGCCATCAAAAAAATGAAATCTTATTTTCCTCATTGTGTAAACATTGATAGGTATGTGACAAATGGGAAAAAAAAAATCCAAATAATAAAGTGGCATATTGGTGTTCAGCAATATAAAAAAAAAAAAACAACGAAATCTTGCCATTTGCAACAAGATGGATGGAACTAGAGGGTATCATGCTAAGTGAAATAAGTCAATCAGAAAAAGACATGTATCATATGATCTCACTGATATGAGGAATTCTTAATCTCAGGAAACAAACTGAAGGTTGCTGGAGTGGTGGGGGGGTAGGAGGGATGGGGTGGCTGGGTGATAGACATTGGGGAGGGTATGTGCTATGGTGAGCGCTGTGAATTGTGTAAGACTGATGAATAACAGACCTGTATCTCTGAAACAAATAATACATTATATGTTAAAAAAAAAAAAAAAAGAAAGAAAATAGTGGGAAGGGAAAAATGAAGGGGGGGGGAGTCGGAGGGGGTGACGAACCATGAGAGACTGTGGACTCTGAGAAACAAACTGAGCGTTCTAGAGGGGAGGCAGTGGGGGGATGGGTTAGCCTGGTGATGGGTATTAAGGAGGGCACGTATTGAATGGAGCACTGGGTGTTATGCACAAACAATGAATCATGGAACACTACAGCAAAAACTAATGATGTATGGTGATTAACATAATAAAATTAAATTAAAAAAAAAAAAGAAAGACCTGGGGGGGTGGTGAGATCAATGGTGCCAGACTTTTAGCTTTCATGGACCACATAAAATTGCCCTAATTATTGAGAGGCTGGCTTTAGATTGCCAGTGTTTTCATCAAGAAAAGCATACCAAAACAAAACAAAACCCTACCTTTTATCATCATCATTTTATTTAACAAGGAAAAGCTTAACATCACAAACTAGAAAAGACATAAATTGGAATAAAAGACAATCATTTAAATTGAATAAAATCTAGCCTTCATAATTATTTACCACCCTGTCCTTTTCCTCACTTCACCATATCTCAACTCTCAGAAATCACAACTTCAGAATACTTCAAGTTTGGGATAGAAAACTAGTTATCAGCCTAGAAAAGAAGTTTTTCTTATATTGGCTATAAAGGGGCTTGTGTGTGGTAATGCTAAATACAGGGTTATATCATTTACATATAAATTAGGGGTAGGAGCCAATAACAGATGTTTCATTATTTTTAAATTTTATTAAATGAAGCATGTATTAAACACCTTTGTTTCTTGGTACTGACTTAGACTTTGGGACTAGACTTTGGTTGTATGAAGCAGAGTCTTTGTCCCTGAGGATCTTAGAATCTAGAAGGGAGCAATCCTGGCCATTCTGGTTACAGAAAGAGGCTGAAGAGCAGAATTTGAAGGATTAAAAACCTGGAATCTGTACTGATTTCATTTATCTTGATCCATAGATAACCCATGGACCCATAGAATGAAAGGCAAAGAGATAAGTAAACATAGTCAAATATCCCTGTAATCTTGGATCTTAAGTAACATCTTAGAAAGATGATATGTGTTAAAGTAATGAAACAATGTGTCTAAATGTCTGACAAAATAATATTAGTGAGTTACCATTTCTGAAGGTGAAATGTAGTATGCTCCTATTCCATCCTGAGGTTTATTAGAAAAGTGTCTGGATATAAATGCTTGTTTGTAGCCCCTCCTTCCCCAGTTTTAAAGGACTTGATGCAATGATTTACAGCAGATGAATTTGAGATATCCCAAGAATTCTAGTGGCTACCAAATGTGGCAAGATGTAATAGGCCCACATGGTTAAGAAATAACTCTGTAAAAAATAGACATTTATGCCTCCAATACATATTCCCAAATCCATCCTCATTATCAGTTTAGATAAGTTAACATCTTCCAGCTAAAATCTATGTAGACATTTTTACGTGAAAATTAGTTAGTTTTAAAAAAGAACTACACCTACCACCAAACTGTTTACAGTGACAAAAAATAAGATAAAAAATAAATTGGTTTCAATGTCTATCAATAAGTATACATTAAAATAAATTAGAATATGGTTGACCCTTGAACAACATGGGTTTGAACTGCGTGGGTCTATGTATATGTGGATCTTTTTCCAGTAAATACAAGACAGTACTGTAAATGTCTTTTCTCCTCCTAATGATTTTCTTAACATTTTCTTTTCTCTAGCTTACTTTACCATAAGAATACAATATATAATACATATAACACGCAAAATATGTGTTAATAAACTGTTTATGTTATTGATAAGTCTTCCAGTCAATAGTAGGCTATTATTAGTAAGTTTTTGCGGGAGTCAAAAGTTATACGTGGATTTTCAACTGCAAAGGAAGTCAACACCCCTGACCCCTGTATTGTTTGAGGGTCACCTGTATATCCATTCAATCAGGTACTATTCACTCAACAGCAGTGATGTACATTGACCAGTATGGGAAATATCCATGAAAATTGTGATGTATGTTTAAAAGAACATGTAGAATATAATTCTTTCTTTTTAAGGACAATAAAGTAAATGCGCATGCATGCCCACACATTTTAAATGCGTTATAATGCTTTCTACTCGGTACTACTAGCCTTTTTGGAGTGTTCCCCAAACTTAATGATAGGGTATCCCAGTTTGCCCAATAACTGGGCAGAAACTGCATTCAACTTATTTGCAGTCTGTTGATTGTGGTTAGCAAGGAAATCTCACCCAAGGAACAGCTGGAAAACAGAATTTTAGCATCTTTGTACCTGTGGAGCAGATTATTTATGGAATTAAAGAGGGCTTCTCACCATTTATATTTTTGCAAACTCCAACTTCTCCTCCAATCCTAGATTGTCAAGTACAAGGACAGCAGTATTGTCAGAATAAACTAAAATAATAAGTATTTAGTTTCAATTCTGTTTAAAATAACTACCCATAAGACGAAGCAAGGTTGCTAATTTTAAAACATTATTTTGGCCTTTGGTTAAAAAAATTAAGTGTGGAGATTCTTTTGAGATCTAACCCACATGCTGCTGTTCAGGAGCAGTAAACCATGAATTGTGAATTAATTAATTCAATCATACGGCTGCCCTTTATTAGCCACCATTTCCCTGTGGATAGCTCTTGGGGAAGTAGTCCTCCCCAGTGGAATTTTCTATGGTTGAGCTATAATAGAATCTTGACTAGTCCTAGAATGCCATTCCCTGGAATTATTAGTCCAACTCTCAGTGAAATCTTAGACTACAAACTTGGAAGATCAGCACTGTGTGAATCTGTTCAGGAAGGAGGCATTTGTAGTAAGTGAAGCTGAAATGGCTTAATCTCAAAATCAATTAGCTTTGGGAATACAGTTAAATGAAACAATCGTTCATGAACTTTCTAATTATTCTTTCCTAATTTGTGCTAAAATCCAAAAGGAATAATATTGGATTATCTGCTCTTTTGAATTAAATATCCCTGTGTGCCCCTCTATTTGCATATGTAAGTAAGGCTTTCCCATAATATAAAGAATGTGGGGAATTTTTTTCTTCCAAAACTTGTTACTTCCATAGCCACAAGGAGTAACCTGTGTTCTGGACTTTGAACTTGAAGGGCGTTTGTTTACTGATCAGCTAATCAGAAATTATTCAGACAAGAATCCTCAAGAAAATTGTTTATTGGCCCATTTCCCATTTGGCATAAAAGAGCAAGCAGCAAGGAAGAATAAATTGAAAGTCATAGCTAATCAAGACTGTATAACTATTTAATGCTTTGTTTATATGTTCATATGGCAATTTTTTAGAATTGTTTCCGTTCTGTAAATTCTTTACTTGTTGAGTTTGATTATACTAAGTAGCCAAATGTATTTTTTAATGATCCAAATTGTATCTGGGCAGTGACTATAACTTATCACTTTGGGTACCTCAATTTAAGATTATTTTGAAGGGCTATACCATCAATCCAGAACAACCCTCAGCGACTTGATTCATTACAAGCTCTAGGAGGAGTTAGCAGCTCTCCCATGGGATTCGAACGTGAATAGAATAGCAGTACTAGTAAGGTGGTTCCTTTCTCTGGTGTTATTAACCATTCCTAGGAAAAGAAAAAAAAGCATAATGCCCATTGCTTATCAGAGCTATGAGGTCGGTAAATAATTATACCTTCTTGTTTTTGAGTGCAGTAGGATGTGGAAGTATATTACCACTGCTAATAAACTACATTCAAGTTATACTCTCTAAAGCAACAGAATAGTATTTCACATTTTCAAAAGAATCCTAGTGACTCAGTTTTTTTTTTAAAGACACATTTCTAGTTGCATTTGCCAAAATCAGTTACTTTTTGTTGTGATGTTTTATCTTCAAAGAATTATTACCTTTATAGACTACTGAAAATTTTAAATTAAAAATTGAAAAATATGTATTAAATAGTACTCCAATTTAAAATGGAAGAACTGGGGATTGGCAGAAACAGACTTAAGTGAAATTAGACTGATACAGACGTTTGAGGTTCGGCTCCAGGATTCTTTGAACCACTCACTTGGCAGTTTCCCAAATCCTGTTAATTGCCTTTTTGTGTATACATTTCCATATGCTGACTCATCGCTTTGGCTTAAGCTGTAATAATTGTAACAAGATTGGGAATATTTAAATATTCTTCCCTTTTATGCCTGCCTGATGGAACTAACAGTTTCTGAACACAAACTGTTATTTTATTTTTGAAATATTTTTCTAAAATATTATTAGTGTTTGTAAAATAGATAAAGAACACCATGACTGCTTTTAAAATATTGTGATAAGGGAACTGAATTTGAAGACATTTTAAATCCCCTACTTTCTCAGATGAGACTGATCTTGACCCCAGAGGTCTAGAAAGCTTTAGCATTTGGTATCATGGGATGCCCAGGGCCCCAGACCAAACGAGCAAAACTCGCTCTGCACTCACTTTCCTGTCATAAACCCATCATTTTGATGTCAAATGCCCAATGTCTGTATATATCAGTTTAGAAATTAGAGCCATACAAGTATATAGGTTCCTCAATTAGACCTTTAGAAGTTAGAGACAAAAGACCTTAGAAATCATTCTGAGTGTCCAAAACTGGTTCTGATTCAGTCACATGTGCTGTGCAAACAGGCAGCCATTTCCCCTATTACACAGGTATTTTAGCTGTGATGACCTATGGTATGTGCCCCACACTCTCCCCGAGACCAATCTCCAGTCATTTTAGCTTTGCCTAAGAAAAGGCAAATGACTTTATTAAATATCTAGATATAATGATGCCCTCTCTGACTTCTTGAAACCCTGCTGTAATTTATATTTGAGCTAGCACAACTATCGATCTTACAATTTTACTGAAATACATTAATTCTGTAAGTTGAAAGAATGGTAACCAAAGCCATTCTCTCATATAAATATACCTGTATTCTAAACCCAGCTTCCTTTCTGTTAGCATGACATATCCTTTTGCTGGTGCTTTTACTGTGCTTGTTCCGTATATAATTAAGGTGATAGAAAAGTGTGCTGTTTTCCTTCTGATATGAATTTGTGCCAAGGAGGAAGAGGGATTATATATACAACCCTTTTTCAATCTTAATTTTTTTAACCTATTGAACTTTTTTTAATATATCACTGGTTTTCTCTTAATTAACCACATTAATAGCAGGGAACAAATGCATGAATACAAAAGTAATTTGAATTTTATTTTTGTACGTATATATTACTTGAGTTTCTCATCTGAGTGTGCCAACACACCCTCATACCCTAAACCGAAAAGAACCAGTCTTTGAAGATCTGGAAACTGGGCTGGGTTCCTAGCACACTATCTTCTTCTTTCTCCATGACAAAGTCCTCATTCCCTCTTACTCTGACACTGTGGCTTTGATTTTAATAGTTTCTCTAGAACATAGAAATTTCTAGTTTTGCTTAATTTGGTTTATTGATTTTGGTCAGTGATAGAATGGTTGGAATAAAAAAAACTGTCATGACAACAAATTAATGACCAATTACTGTGTGTACTTGCCATATGTTAATAAAATTTGAAAGTAGTTGTTCATCCTATTTGGATGATTGGCTATTCCTTTCATCTAAGCCAATCATGAAAATAAAAACTGATTTACATTCCCAGAACTGAATAAATATAAGGCATTTTTTAAAATAAATGAATATATGTGATTTTTAGATCTCTTTTATTTATGTTTACTTTTTTATTATGTTTACTATAAATCTATGTTTGAAGATAAAATCTAGGTTTTGCTCTAAAAAGACATGGAATAAGAGTGAGGCCAGCCTAGAATTTTAGATACCAGTTGTCCTTATTGTTTTCCTTTTCTTAGACATTCCTGAGCAGAAGTTAAGACAGCTGGAAGGGTTTACCCAGAGTTGTGAATGATCTAAAGCAAAAAAAATACAGGGAGGAAAATCTAGGGGACACCAAGAGCAGTATTCAAATGGAGCCGACTTGGAAATGGAAGAAAGTGAGAAATCCACAAGCTGCCAAGACCTGGCCCCAATTGAACCTCATAGCCTTCTCTCGGGCCACCTTCCCAATTGAACCTCATAGCCTTCTCTCAGGCCACCTTCCCAATTGAACCTCATAGCCTTCTCTCGGGCCACCTTCCCAGTTGAACCTCA